>NC_059335.1:17721500-18029875 GCF_018350155.1 Leopardus geoffroyi
TGCATGAACTAAACCCGCTGGTCCTCAACATTGTAGTTGTTTTGGGATCACCTTGAACTTAACAATAGATCTCCAGGCCCCAGTTCCAGAGTTTCTGATTTGATACATCTAGGCGGGGTCAAACGTTTGCATTTCTAACAAGTTCCCAAGTGATGCTAATGCTGCTGGTCCAGGGACCACACTGTGAGAACCGCTGGGTTAAACCAGGGAGCTCTGCAACCTGCATGGAGCTGTCCACCACAGCTGTGCCGAAACCTAGTGGACTGAGGGGACTTAGCATTTTAAGTGTGTGCCAGAGAAACCAGCATATTTAGACATAAAGAGGGGTTTGGGAGCAGAGAGGGGCAGAGGCAGAGATGCCAGTTCAACATTTACTGTAGATTTCTGGGCATGGTTGTGTGCTAAACGACACGGCAGCAGAAGTGTGACCAAGGCAGTGTCAGGTCTTGCTTTCATTGAGCTCAAATTTCAAAAGGAAAAAGACACATCTCCAGACAGCCCAGCGTGGTCAGGGCTGCGCTAGGAGAAGCTTGGGCTAGACAGATTGGGACTGTCATGTCAGAGGCCCAGGCCACAGTGGCCAGGGTGTGACAGGGGAAGCACAGGGCAAAGTAATACTTTGATGGCAAAGCACAGGCCAGAGTGGTCAGGGCTCCTGAAGGGGGAAGCAGAAGGGTGTGGGGCCCCAGAGGCAGAATCCAACCCTTTAGGCGCTCCCACCCCCTGGGCCCCAGTCAGGGAGGCTTCCTGGAGAGGGGACCTTTATGCTGAGACCTGAAGGATGAGTATGAACAGAGTAGGTGGGCAAAGGGACCTCTATATTGCTTGTGTTCCCTCATTCTACAGCATGTGCAGTCTGGGGGTCCCTGCAATGCCCGAGTAGTACCGTGCATGTGTCTGCATGTGCTGTAACCCCTCATTAGCTCCTGCAAGGGTATCCTGATGGGATGGTGTTTTGGGGGGTTCCACTTAATTGCCGCATTTACTTAATTACAACATCTGGAGAAGGGGACAAAAGCAGCGGAAACAGCCACAGCAGGAAGAATGAGGTTAAACTGCCTGAGAGCTGAGGGGGCCTTGGGGGAAGAGGACTGCTCATATGCATGCACAGAATCTGCCTGAATATACACAAATACACACGGGGGACACATCCATATTCACACATGCACATCACGTACTCAGAGGCTCACCAGAACACAGATACAGCAGGCGCATGGAACACATATACACCTGGCTTCCTGTTCAAATATAGGGGACACACACATGCACAGACTCACACTCAGACATGTGAGAGGTCATATGTGTAAAAACACATTCTGCACAGATTCTCTCTTGCATGCATGTGTGAGCCACATTCCCACATATATACACAAGAAACATTCAGAAAGTCGTATCAAATACCTATAAGGTATTCAAATCAATGAAGTCTGTTAAAAAATCACTTTACAAATAAACTTAGGCCCTCTTCAAGTTGGGGGTTGTTTGAGCAGTCATGGATGGAGGTGGTGTCCCCTTATCCTCAACTAGTCCCTGCCAACCCAAGCCTAGCCAGTGGGGTTCATTGGAATTAGCTCAGCTTTGTAATTAGCACATGAATTGATACTGAGGACTGGGAATTCATTTCATTTTTTTTTAAGTTTATTTATTTATTTTGAGAGAAAGAGAGAGAGCATGAGCACAGGGCAGAGAGAGAGGGAGAGATGATCCCAGACAGGCTCTGCACCATCAGCACAGAGCCTGATGTGGGGCTTGAACCCACAAACTACAAGATCATGACCTGAGCTGAAATCAAGAGTCAGATGTTTAACAGACTGAGCCACCCAGATGCCCCAGACTAGGAACTGGCTTTAAAGATTAGGTCGGAAGGTGCATTTCCATACGGATGGGTCAAAAGAGAGGGGCAAGAAGACGAGTGCATACTCCCCACCCTCCCAAACATATACACTAACCACCACCGTAAATCAGACTGATGGGTTCCAGGCAAGCACTGACTTCTACAGGGCAACCACAAGATCCTGTGTATGAGGTTCTGCTTAGCTATGGTGGAAGACCTAACGTGAGGCTCAGGGTCTGCTTTAATGACTTCCACCTGTCAACGTGGAAGAAGCCTTCCATAAGAACATGGGGACAAGTTTACATTTGGGCAAAGAATGGAGTGGAATATACCGATGAGTTTTAATTAGTAAACATATAGCCAGTGGGCCACTGTATGAAAACGCTATGTGAAAGCCAGAACACCACAATTGGGGATTAGAGTTTCATTTCACAGAATGACAGGGGGTGCTCAAGGTTTATTGATATCAGGGGCCCAGAGAGGAAGGGTCGGAGTATCAGTAAGTGTAATGTCAGCTACCATAACAAAGAACTCCCTTGATTTCAGTGACTTCATACAATAGTTGATTTCTTGCCACAGGTGCCCTGCTTGGTTGGCATCTGTCCTCCATCTGGTGACTCACACAGCAGACTGGTTAATCTTGTGCCTCCATCATTTCCTGGGGCTCCGAATTATCTGCTTCCACCTGGCAAATGGGAGGAGAGAGGGTAAAGAAGTTTCACCAGCTTCTTAAAAAGCTTGGCCCAGAAGTGACCCTCTATAAACCTCCCTTCTGCCCGTATTTTATTGGAGAGAACTAATCACATAGCCACCCCAGATGCAAGGAGGGCTGAGAACATATCCCCAGGCTGGGCAGCTTCCTGCCATCGTAGTTATGCAGAGTGTATGGATGATAATGGACCCAACATCAACCACCACCAGATCCACAACCTCAGGGGGAAGCAGCAGGAAGAGGCTGTGGGATCTCCTTCCATTCACTACACCGAATCCTGCTCCAGGGAGATGTCTCAGCCCCACGCTGACCACCCACCCGCCTACCCTGGTCCCGGCCTTTGGGGTGGGTGATCACAAATTTGACTCCTTTGAGGGCAAAGTGAATCTGGCTTGATTTGATAAATCTCTAGGTCAGTGCTGAAAGATGATAGTGAGTATCCAACACTTCCCCCCCCCCCCCAAGCATTTATTGAGCCCTCACTATGTGCCAGGCCCAGTGCTGGGAACACACCTGTGAATCAGGCACAGTCCAGGCTTTGGAATTTTGTCTCCTCATATGGCAGAAAGAGAACAGGTAGTTTCTGGACCTGTGTTTGTCGCTGTGATATTCCATTATGAACAAGATTGGGGAGAGGGAAGGGACAAAGAAATCACCAGGTCTGCCTGCCTGCGTGTGATGGTGGGGTTGGGAGTGGAGGTTCAGTGAAGGGATGAGGGCAACATTTGAGGACGAAGTCACCGGGACCAGAAGGGGGTACATAGGTTTGAACATAATCCCTGTATTATCTGTGTGATCTATCTATCTATTATCTATCTGTGTGATCTATCTATTATCTGTGCAGATCTGTGTGCTAATCATTAACCTAATGATTCCAGCTCCTAACACAAACCACTGTTGATTCAAGTGCTAATCAGAAATCCGATCTCTGTGAACACAAACCTGTGCTGATTCATGTGCAAACTGTAAATCTATGCTGACTGTAAACTCTGTCCTGGAGCAGGGCTAAATCACAAACTTGGGCAGGAACACCAACCAACAATTACCAACTCAAAAAGATCCACATGCTAATAGCCATTTTTAGTTGATTCATGTGCTAATTAGTATCTTGGGATAACTTAACTGAATGATCAGAGGGTGTTGCAGTCTTGAGGAAGAGAAGTACTGACTCTGAAGCCTGACAGTCTAAGTTCAAATCCCAGGTCTGTTACAGACCAGTTGAATTGACTATGGGCAAATTACTCCCTTCTTTGGGCCTCAACTTCATTCTTCATTCATTCCTTCAAGAGGCGGGCTGGCTGATAGCACCTCATATGGCTGTTGGGAGGATTAAATAAGATAATTCATGTAAGAAGCTGGGAGCAGTGCCTGGCACAGATGTGTTTACTCTATAAGTACTAGCTGTAATAATGATAACGATAATATAGAGCCAACAGTTACTGTCCTGATTTCATTTAATCTTCATAGTGGACCCTACCTCCAACTTCTTCACCACCACCACTCTTTCTTGGCCCATGTCTGGAAGCCTCACCATCTGGATGGGCTTCCCAGAGGTTCCCAGGGCAACCCCGAGTCCCCAAGTCCCGTCCCCGCTGCTGCTCCTCTCAGCACTATTCCCAGGTCGGGACACAACCCCTCAGTCGCCACTTGGGGGCAGCAACACACCGCTCAGCCGCTGCGCGCGCGGCGCATTGTGGGGCACGTAGTCTCGTGGGTGGTTTAAGCGGTGCTTCCAGCCTGGGAAGTAAACTGCATTTCCCAGAAGGCCACGCGACACCCTCTGCCTCACCTTGCTCAAATCTGGGGACTGAGACCTCACCCCCACCGAGAGCGCGCCTCCGGAGCGGCGCGGGGAATTGTGGGGTGGCGGAATGGAGGCCCGCGCCCCGTGGAGGAAATGCTGCGCCGGCGCGGGCGGTTGGTCTAGCCAGATGGACCTTAGCGGGTGGGTAGGGGCAGCAGCTGTTCAGTCCCGGGAGTCGCCGCCGCTTTAAAGCAATGGCGTGGGGGCGTGGGAGTGCTGCGCAATCCCTTACTCAGGGAACTGCGAGACCAGACCCCCGCCGCTGTGTATGCCCTGGAGCCAGCTCAGCCGCCTGCGGCTCTCCTGAATCTCCACTAACCCTTGCCGGCTCTCGAGACTGCTCAAGGCGCTTCAGTCTTAAAAGAAAACAATCCCTTCCCCTTCTTTTCTCTCTTTTCCTTCACAGTTACCCCCTCTCCCTCCTTTAAAAAAACAAAGAAAATAAACAACAAAAACCCCACCCTATTATGGTAATGTTCAACCGTGCACACGGGAAGAATGGGGTAATGAGCCTCCAGGTACCCAGCACCTTTCTTCAACAATTATCAACGTATGGCCAATCCTGTTTTATTTTTTCTGTCTCCCTCCCTGCAGAATTAGTGTAAAGCAAATCCCGGACGGCATATTTCATCCACAAATCTCTAAAACACAAGGTTCTTTCAAAAAAATAACACCTTTATTACACCTAAAAACAAATAATTTCTTTATTTTTATTCAGTATCCAACCTGTCTCCAGATTTCCCTGATTGTCTTATAAATGTCTTAACTGTTGACTGGTTCAGATCAGAATCCAAACAGGATCTATGCATTGCATTTTGTTGGTACCTCTCACAAAGGTACCTGTCTGATTTGGCTGGTTGCACTTGGTGTCCTTCATTATGTTCTTCTGTCTCCTGTATGTCCTGCAAACAGATGTAGAGTCTGCGTCAGATTCAGGTGTTTTGTGTTTTGTTTTTTGATTTTTAAAAAATGTTTATTTGTTTTTGAGAGAGACAGAGCGTAATCAGGGGAGGGGGAGAGAGAGAGGGAGACACAGAATTCAAAGCAGACTCCAGGCTCTGAGCTGTAAGCACAGAGCTGGAAGCAGGGCTTGGAACTGTGAGATCATGACCTGAGCTGAAGTTGGTTGCTAAACCGACTGAGTCACCCAGACGCCCCCAGATTCAGGTTTAATTTGGGGGTAAGTAGGCTTCATGGGTGATGTTGAGTTCTTCGATCAGGAGGCACATAATAATGTCTGGATGTTTCTTTGCGTGTGATATTAATATCCAATGTTGGGTTTGAGAGTTGTCAGCCTGACGCATCCATTATAAAAACACAGCCAAACTTTAAGAGGGAAGTGTCTACATGCTCTCCCCTTCATCTCTTTCCCTCTGTTTCACACACACATAAAACCCCAATAGTTTTGTGTTGCTAAAGCTCTTCCCTGTTGCCAAACTCAAGAGTCACTTCTCTATCCTTAACTCAGTGATCCTGCCATGATGGGCCTATCCTGTCCTGGCCAGTATTAGTAGGCACTAGCCACACAGTGGGCTAGCTAGTCCTAATTGAGATGTGCTCTAAGTATAAAATACATACTGGGATTTCAAAGATTTACTACAAAAAAAAAAAAAAAAAAAAAAGAAAGAAAAAAAGAAAAAGAATGTAAAATGTCTTGAGAATTTTAAAGACATTGATAATGTATTGAAACTATAGTATTTGGGATATATTAATAATAAAATATATGATTGAAATATTTTATCAAAATACTTTCACTTTTCTTTTCTTTTGAAATGTGGCTACTAGAGATTTTTAAATAACATGTTATTATATACATTATATTTCTATTAGAAATATATTTAGAAATAAATCTATTAGAAACATACTACATTATATTTCTATTAGCATTGTTTTCGACCTAGTGATTTTCAAAATGTGATCTTTGGGTCAGTAGCAGCAGCAACAGCGCATGATAACTTGTTACAATTGCAAATTCTCTGCTGCCCAGACCCACTGAACTGGAATCCCTGGGGATATAGGACCCAGCTGTCTGCATTTTAACAAGTCCTTCAGACCAATGCCGTCTGAAAACTCCCCTTCTGCTTTCTGTGATGCAGTGCTCTCCCAAACCCACCCACTTCTCACCCCTCCACTGTTAACACCCTGGTCTGAGCCCCATTCGGCACCAAATGGACCACCACAATTGCTAACAAACCCGCCTCTAATCTTGTGTCCTACTTGTAGTCCTCTCGCCACAGCTTGAGGGGAGGGGCAAGGGGTGTCTTTCAGAAACATAAATCAGATCGTATTACTTCTCTGCGTAAAACCTTCCAATGGCTTCTCGTTGCACTTACAGTAAACTCCGAGCTCCTTCCTGTGGCTGCTGCAGCCCTCCGTCACGTGACCTCTGCAGCCTCCTCAACCTCACATTGTCCTCCAACTTCCCTTTCACTCTGTCGGCCCCAGCCATCTCTTCTCGCTGTTCTCACACACTCTCAGCTCTTTCCTGGCTCGGGGCCTTTGTGATGGCCATCCCCTTTTCTGGGAATAGAGTTCTCCCAGATCTTTGTAGTGTAGGTCTAGCTCTCTTGTCCTTCCGGTCTCTCAGTTCAGATGCCCCATCTCAATGCTGTCCTTGTCTCACTCCAACTGAAGCCTGACTCCCCGATGCCCACATTCACACATCACCCACCTCTCCTTCTGCGTGGCATGTTACACACATTGTTCTTCCTCTTCTTCATTTGTTTGTCTCCTCTACTAAATGTCGTAAGCATACAAGGGCAGGGATTCACCTCTCTTGCTTCCCACTTTGTCCCCAGCTCCTACCTGCACATAGTAGGTGCTCAAGATAGGTCTGTTCACTGACCTAGGAAGTGCTCCTCCTCAGTCTCTCTTGTGGCTTCTACCTACTCTGAAGTCAGAGGACCATTGGCGTCCACAGTGTTTGAAAAATAGGAACACCCCGATGACGCTCCTGATTTCTGCCTTCTGCTGTGTTGGGATATCTGACAACTTGGAGCCCACTTTTATTTTTTTATGTTTATTTATATATTTTATTTATTTATTTTGAGGGGGAGCAGAGGGAGAGGGAGAGAGAGAATCCCGAGTAGGCTCTGTGCTACCAGCACAGAGCCTGATGTGGGCCTCGATCTCATGAACTGTGAGACCATGACCTGAGCTGAGGTCAAGAGTTGGACACTTAACTGACTAAGCTACCTAGGCACCCCTGGAGGCCATTTTTCTCCTTGGGCACAGTAGGCTGGAGCTGCTAAACCTATGAAGGCCTGATGGAGATACAGATATTAGAAGAGAGAGACGTTAACACGTGGAGGTGGTTATGCACCAGATGGAGGAGCTAAGGGGCCAAGTAGGAGCCAGTGAAGCAATCAGAAATTAGCAGCAGTGGGAAGCCACTGTCACTCCAGGCTGGAGGAACAAAGGAAGGAGTTACCATCATCAGACCCAGAGACAAAGTCACCTCATAGAAGCTGGAGACCCAGAAGGATTGTCTAGCTGGCTGGAGCTGTGGGGAGGCACAACCACAGGGAGAGGGAAGAATTGCCTTGGCCTGCTGCTCCCACTCGCTGGGCTCCTGCCACTGCTTCCTGTTGGCAGAACCCCAGGTAAATCCAGATAAAGGGAGAGGCTGGAAACTGGCCTGGGATGCAGGCAGAAAGGGGAGGATGAGGAATAGGTCTGGGGGCAAATACAGCCTAGAGCAGGGCAGCACGGGGTCCCGGACAAACCAGGGTCCCCACCATGCTGTGGTGTCCCCACCTCACTGAGTCACATTATAGGTCTTGCTGCTGTAGGACTAGGGTTGGGGTAGAATTTGCGACCCCAGTGTTTCAGTTATCTTTTGCTGCATAACACACTATCCAAAAACTAAGCAGCTTAAGTCAACCATTTTCTTTTCCCTCTGACTTTATGGATCAGTTATTCAAGAAGGGCTCAGTGGGGCTGTTCTTTTTTTTTTTTTTTTTTAATTTTTTTTTTTCAATGTTTATTTATTTTTGGGACAGAGAGAGACAGAGCATGAATGGGGGAGGTGCAGAGAGAGAGGGAGACACAGAATCGGAAACAGGCTCCAGGCTCCGAGCCATCAGCCCAGAGCCCGACGCGGGGCTCGAACTCACGGACCGCGAGATCGTGACCTGGCTGAAGTCGGACGCTTAACCGACTGCACCACCCAGGCGCCCCTCAGTGGGGCTGTTCTTACTTGGTGTCCATCGTACGGTTGAACTCAGATGTTAAGTGGGCTGGAGTCATTTGAAAACGCGACGGGCTTGGTGTCCCAGGTGGCTCACTCACATAGCTGGCAATGTTGCTGACCGTCAGATGAGAGGTCAGTGGGCTGCTGACCAGAGCAAATACACATGGCCACTTGAGCATGGCAATCTTACATGGTGGCTGGCTTCTCCCAGAGCATGTGTCTCAAAAGATCCAGAAAGAAACTGCTTGGCATTTTCTGACTCAGCTTCTGAAGTCACACAGCATCACTTCTCCTGCTGTCTATTGGTTGAAGTAGTCACCAAGTAGTTTTTTTTAACTTGTTTTATTTTTTATTTGTTAAAATTGACATCCAAATTAGTTAGCATATAGTGCAACAATGATTTCAGGAGTAGATTCCTTAGTGCCCCTCACCCATTTAGCCCATCCCCCCTCCCACAACCCCTCCAGCAACCCTCAGTTTGTTCTCCATATTTATGGGTCTCTTCTGTTTTGTCCCCCTCCCGGTTTTTATATTATTTTTGTTTCCCTTCCATTATGTTCATCTGTTTTGTCTCTTAAAGTCCTCATAGGAGTGAAGTCGTATGATTTTTGTCTTTCTCTGACTAATTTTGCTTAGCACAATGTCCTCCAGTTCCATCCACGTAGTTGCAAATGGCAAGATTTCATTCTTTTTGATTGCCAAGTAATACCCCATTGTATATATATACCACACCTTCTTTATCCTTTCATCCATCGATGGACATTTGGGCTCTTTCCATACTTTGGCTATTGTCGATAGTGCTGCCATAAACATGGGGGTGCACGCGTCCCTTCGAAACAGCACACCTGTATCCCGTGGATAAATGCCTAGTAGTGCAATTGCTGGGCCGTAGGGTAGTTCTATTTTTAGTTTTTTGAGGAACCTCCATACTGTTTTCCAGAGTGGCTGCACCAGCTTGCATTCCCACAAGTGGTTTCTTACCTATGTGCCTTTGTACATGCTCTTCCGCTGACTGTGTTCTACTCACTCTTAAGACACAGGTCTGTAGTTACCTTTATTGGAAGCCTTCCCTGGGAGCCTTCCTGAGCATGTACTGTCTCAGGTTGGGAGAGGCACCTGCCTCAGGGCCCAGTAACGGCCTGGGCCCATACATTCACAGCATTTTAGGAGAGTGCGTCTGTGGGGCCCACCATTGCTTCTGTTTCTTGCCTGACCCTTGCGAAAGGTCAGTAAGGAGCCATTTAATGGATTGTGGAAGTCAGTTATACTGAGATTCCCAAAGAACTATACCTCACTGCTCACGCTCTCCCTCAGTCCTCTCCCTTTTCTCTGCCTTGGACATGTGACTTGTTTTAACCAACAGAATATAACAGAAATCACCCTCTGCCAGTTCTGGCCCCAGTCTTAAGCTTGGCAGCTTTTGCTTTCGTGTACTCAGGAACGCTGAGCTCCCTGTCGGGGAGACCACATGGAAAGGCCACACAGAGTGATTACGTGGAAAAGTCACATGGAGAATTGAGGAAGCCAGATAGCGAGAATTGATAGCTCCGAATCTGTGACCTCTGTTCTAGCTGTCCCTCGGCCGTTTGAGCTTTTCTTGAAACACCAGAAACATGAATAAAGAAGCCTTCTTGGATGCTGTAGCCTCAGCTGACATCATGTGGAGCAGAGACAAATCATCTCTGTTGGGTCCAATTCAAATTCTTAAAACACAGGACAGTGAGCAAATAATAACATAGTTGCTGTTTAAGCCACTAGTTTTGGGAATTTGTCATGCAGCAATAGCTACCTGATATAGGCTGAGCGAACTATTTCCTATTTTCTGTGGGCCTTATGGAGTAAAGGGGCAGGATGTTATTCCCAACATAAATAAACTCACTGCCCAGATTAAGGCTGGCATATTGTATGCATTCATTCATTCCCTCATTCTTTCATTCATTCATTCCCTCATTTATTCTTTCACCAGACATTCACTGAGATACTCAACTGCTGTGCACCAGGTTCTGTTCTAGGTCCTGTAGATACATGAGTGATAAAGCAGACAAAATCACGGACTTCACCTAACTTAAAATGTGATTTCCATGAACTAGCAGTCATGCTGGGTATCTTACCGGAATGGCTGGCCAAAGACAGAATAAAGAAAGCAAGAATGTATTATAGAACAGAACTATAATGTCATACCAATTGGATTTATATTCCAGCCATTTGGGGGAAGATATCAATTTGGAGCCTCATCTTACATGACAAATAAAAATAAATTCCAGACGGACTAGAGTAAAATATGGGAAGAAAGTTACACAATAAAAGTCTTGAAGATGAAATAAATATTTAATAACCTCTGGGTTGGAAAAGACTACCTGAACTTCAAAATGGGAGAACAAATCACCAAGGAAAAGACTGATGGATTTGACTGTTTAAAGAATTGAATATTCCACGTGTCCAAAAAGGGCATGACTAAAATTGAGGTTATGCAAATACTGGAGAAAAATACTCGCGACAGGCAAAACTGACAAATGGTTAACATATTGTAATGAGGATATTAATATATCAATGTGGAATTAACATGAAAATCCAATACCCAAAAGATGGGCAAATAAGAGGAAAAGACAATTCACAGAAGAAATACAAATAGAAAAAAAGTAACGTTCAAATAATTGCCACTTGAAATACTGAAACACATCCCTTTGCCTGTCAAATCAGCAAAGATGTTTGAAATGTGGTTCCCTATAGCTGAGGAGAGTTCAGGTAAATGTGAGATTTCATTCACCATGGTTGGGATGGGAATGGGAATGACCCTTCTGGAGAAGGATTGGGCAGCCTGAGTTCAAAGCCTAAAAATGTGTGTATCTGTTAATTCACCATTTATACATCTAGGAATTTAGCCTCTGAAAGAATCCAGCAAGTGGGAAAAGATTTCACTAAAGAGATTTTCATGGCACCATTTTCTAATAATAACAGAAAAAACAGACCAAAACCAAAAACAAATTGAAAATAATCCCGTGTCCCACTAACATTTGACAAAGACCCATGGGATGTCATTTGAAGGTAAAGGGATTCCTTGCGAAAAGAAACGTGGGAAACGCTGGCTTGAATAAAGTTAGACGAGCTGCTTTGTTGGAATTTTTATCAGCATGCATACAGTCCATGATAACTGTATGGGGAAGGGGTGGGGGGACCTTCTAGGCATTTCCACCCACCCACCCCCCCCCCCCGCCGGATTTATTTGGTCAGGCAGCCTGAATCAGTTGGCTATAGCTGGCAACTGTCCTGCTATTCCTTGCTCCTCATTCTGTTGACCACATCAGTTCCCAACACCTACTCAGATTCAAAGGCAGGGAAATAGACTCCACCCTTTGATGGGAGTTGCCTTGAAGTCAGATAGTGAAAGGCAGGGAGACAGAGAGGGTTGAAAAATTGGAGCCATTTTTTGCAGTCTTCCAGAATCTTTGCTTCATGGAACATATTAGGTAAGGCAAATTACTAGCTTTAAAAAAAATATATTTTAAAGTTTATTTAAAAAAAAATTTTTTTTAAGGTTTATTCATTTTTTAGAGACAGAGAGACAGAATGTGAGTGGGAGAGGGGCAGAGAGAGAGGGAGTCACAGAATCTGAAACAGGCTCCAGGCTCTGAGCTGTCAGCACAGAGCCCGATGAGGGGCCTGAACTCAGATTGGACAGGGAAATCATGACCTGAGCTGAAGTCAGACGCTTAACTGACTGAGCCACCCAGGCACCCCACAAGCTCTTGTTAACCAAAGAAGCCCAAATTTCAGTGGCTTGATACAATCTATCTTTCCTTCACACCATAGTGTAAATGCAATCAGTAGGGGGTCTCTGCCTCTGAGTCACCCTGGGACTGAAGCTCCTCCCATCTGGCAGCTCTGGGCTCCTTTAGTCGGCCTGCCCCTGCCCCCAGTCCTCTCTACCGGTGGGTATTGAAAGAGGTGAGGGCCACAAGTGCGAGGTTTTCAGGGTCACACCTGGAGGTCCATCACAACACATTTGCTCGAGTTATTGCCTCACATACCTGATTACAAGGGACGATGGGAAATGTGGTCCAGCTGTATGCAAAGAAGCAGAGGGAAGCAGTTTTAGTGACAAATTAGCCAGTCTCTGCCACAGATTTTGGAACATGCTGGCTATCTCTGAAAATAGAAACGTCATATTTATTAGTTTTCTTATTTATTGCCTTTCTCCCTCCACTAGGAGCCAAGCTCTAGGAGGGCAGTTTTGTTCACTATTACATACCTATCACCCATCCAGGGGCCTGGGCAAATAGGTGTTAAATAAATGAATACATGCACGAATTAATAAAAATTCAATAACTTCAGAAGATATAACATTACAAACCCATTAAGAGTTATATTTCTTGGCACAAAAACAGACACATAGACCAATGGAATAGAATAGAAACCCCAGAACTAGACCCACAAACGTATGGTCAACTCATCTTTGACAAAGCAGGAAAGAACATCCAATGGAAAAAAGACAGCCTCTTTAACAAATGGTGCTGGGAGAACTGGACAGCAACATGCAGAAGGTTGAAACTAGACCACTTTCTCACACCATTCACAAAAATAAACTCAAAATGGATAAAGGACCTGAATGTGAGACAGGAAACCATCAAAACCTTAGAGGAGAAAGCAGGAAAAGACCTCTCTGACCTCAGCCGTAGCAATCTCTTACTCGACACATCCCCAAAGGCAAGGGAATTAAAAGCAAAAGTGAATTACTGGGACCTTATGAAGATAAAAAGCTTCTGCACAGCAAAGGAAACAACCAACAAAACTAAAAGGCAACCAACGGAATGGGAAAAGATATTTGCAAATGACATATCGGACAAAGGGCTAGTATCCAGAATCTATAAAGAGCTCACCAAACTCCACACCCGAAAAACAAATAACCCAGTGAAGAAATGGGCAGAAAACATGAATAGACACTTCTCTAAAGAAGACATCCGGATGGCCAACAGGCACATGAAAAGATGTTCAGCGTCGCTCCTTATCAGGGAAATACAAATCAAAACCACACTCAGGTATCACCTCACGCCAGTCAGAGTGGCCAAAATGAACAAATCAGGAGACTTTAGATGCTGGCGAGGATGTGGAGAAACGGGAACCCTCTTGCACTGTTGGTGGGAATGCAAATTGGTGCAGCCGCTCTGGAAAACAGTGTGGAGGTTCCTCAGAAAATTAAAAATAGACCTACCCTATGACCCAGCAATAGCACTGCTGGGAATTTATCCAAGGGATACAGGAGTACTGATGCATAGGGGCACTTGTACCCCAATGTTTATAGCAGCACTCTCAACAATAGCCAAATTATGGAAAGAGCCTAAATGTCCATCAACTGATGAATGGATAAAGAAATTGTGGTTTATATACACAATGGAATACTACGTGGCAATGAGAAAAAATGAAATATGGCCTTTTGTAGCAACGTGGATGGAACTGGAGAGTGTGATGCTAAGTGAAATAAGCCATACAGAGAAAGACAGATACCATATGGTTTCACTCTTATGTGGACCCTGAGAAACGTAACAGGAACCCGTGGGGGAGGGGGAGGAAAAAAGGAAAAAAAAAAAAAAAAAAAAAGAGGTTAGAGTGGGAGAGAGCCAAAGCATAAGAGACTGTTAAAAACTGAGAACAAACTGAGGGTTGATGGGGGGTGGGAGGGAGGAGAGGGTGGGTGATGGGTATTGAGGAGGGCACCCTTTGGGATGAGCACTGGGTGTTTTATGGAAACCAATTTGGACAATAAATTTCATATATTATAAAAAATAAAAAAAAAAAGAGTTATATTTCTTTTTTTTAAATGTTTATTTATTTGTTTTGAGGTGGGGCGAGGGGCAGAGAGAAGAGAGAAAGAATTCCAAGCAGGCTCTTCGAGATCATGACCTGAGCCAAAATCAAGAGTCAGAGGCTTAACTGACTGAGCCACCCAGGCACCCATAGACTGATATTTCTAAGGGGATTTTAGGAACATGAGAAATTGCTCATGTGTAATGAACACTTAGATAGGATATAGGTTAGGTAGGATATGAACCCTGTAATAGAATTCAATATAACAGTGGCTTAAACAAAGTAGAACTTTATTTCTCTTTCACCAATAGATGAAGTATAAATAGTCCAGGGTTTCATTGTGATGGTATGGAGGTTTCATGGCATCAGAGATCTAGGCTGTCTAACCGATGGTCCTACCACTCCTAGGGGAGTGCCCTGGCCTGCGTGGCCCAAGATGGTTCCCACCACATTCACATTCCAGGCAGTGAGAAGGAGAAAAGGGAAATGGAGACTCACCTCACCGCTCTTTCCTAGCGTAGGTGAACCGAGAAATGAAATATATTTAAAATTTTTTTTAACTTTTATTTATTTTTGAGAGACAGAGAGAACCAGCGCATGAATGTGGGAGGAGCAGAGAGAGAGGGAGATACAGAATCTGAAGCAGGCTCCAGGCTCTGAGCTGTCGGCACAGAGCCCGATGTGGGGCTCAGACCCATGAACTGTGAGGTCATGACCTGAGCTAAAATTGGACGCTCAACTGACTGAGCCACCCAGGCGCCCCAAGAAATGAAATATATTTTAAAAATTTATTTTTATTTTGAGGAGTGCCTGGGTGGCTCAGTCAGTTGAGCGTCCAACTTTGGCTCAGGTCTCCGATTTAGTGAGTTCGAGCCCCACATCGGGTTCGTTGCTGTCAGCGCTGAAGCCATCCATGCAGGGCACACTTCCACTTTCAATCCCCCGTCCCCCTCTCTCTCTGCCCCTCCCCCGCTCTCTCTCTCTCTCTCTCTCTCTGTCTCAAAAATAAATAAACATTTAAACATTTTTATTTTTATTTGTTGAAGAAACCAAGAGTCAGACACTTAACCAACTGAGCCATCCAGGCACCTTGAAATCTTAAAAAAAAAAAAAGTTTATTTATTTATTTTGAGCAAGAGAAAGCGTGAACAGGGGAGGGACAGAGAGGGAAGGAGAGAAAGAATCCCAAGCAGGTTCCATGCTGTAAGCAAAGAGCCTGATGTGGGGCTCAATCTCACAAACCATGAGATCATGACCTGAGCTGAAATCAAGAGTCAGACACTTAACTGACTGAGCCACCCAGGCAGCCCCGAGAAATGAAATCTTAGCTTTGGTGTCTAATTTATTTTGCCCTCTGTACTGTGAGGGTCATCTTCTGGGTTACTTTCCAGAGCAAAGAGCAGATGTATAACAGTAAGGTCAGGTCACAGATGAGCAGTCGAAGGGAATATAGCTGCTTATTTCCAGGTAATACAAATTCTTTGCAAAAATTGGCAGGATGATAGGTCAGACATCTGAAGTGTTTGCATGTATGTTGTCATTTTTGTTGATCCTGCCTATTCTTGTTCATGATATCTTAGATTTGTAGGAAGAGGGACATTAAAAAAAATTTTTAATGTTTTTATTTATTTTTGAGGGAGACACAGAGAGACAGAGCACGAGTGGGGGAGGGGCTGAGAGAGAGGGAGACAGAATCCAAGCAGGCTCCAGGCTCTAAGCTGTCAGCACAGAGCCCAACGTGGGGCTCGAACTCATGAACTATGAGATCATGACCTAAACCAAAGTCGGATGCTTAACCGACTGAGCCACCCAGGCACCCCCAACCCCCCAAAATTTTTTTAAAAAAGATTTGTAAGAAGAATCTGAAGACCTAATATGGCTGTATGTTACTCCAGAGGGGACATTCATCCAGAACAAGACCCAGGTTTACCTGACTTAGGGGCTACAAGGATAAGCTGTTAATTCACATGAAGGCTAGGTGATTTCTGGCTCACTCTTACCTTGAGTGTGACAAGCCTTCAGATCCCAGTTGAAAATGAAGAGTGATGTTCGCACTCTCCAGTCTGGGTGGACCTGGGCCTCTACTTTTTGCCTCTCTAGTCCCAAACTGTCTTCTGGATTGGACCATGTCTTCAGAACATAGTGAAGACATTTGTTCTGAAGGCATTTGAATTCTGGGCTCCCTTTTTGTTTTATTTTGGATATTGGATGCTATTTCTTTACCCTCTTACTAGTGCTTTGCTGCTTTTAGTAACTTTTCCTATATATTTCAAACTGCATTTTTAGTTTTGAGAAAGAGAGGGAGGGAGAGAGAGAGAGAGAGAGAGAGAACGAGTTGGGGAGGGGCAGAGAGAGAGGACAGAGAATCCGAAGCAGGCTCCATGCCATCAGCGCAGAGCCCGATGCAGGGCTCAAACTCACGAACTGTGAGATCATGACCTGAGCCGAAATCAAGAGCCAGATACTCAACCAACCGAGCCACCCAGGCACCCCTCAACCTGTATTTTTCTTTAATGTTTATTTATTTTTGACACAGAGAGAGAGAGAGAGAGACAGAGCATGAGGAGGGGAGGGGCAGAGAGAGAGGGAGACACAAAATCTGAAGCAGGCTCCAGGCTCTGAGCTGTCAGCACAGAGCCCGACACGGGCTCGAACTCACAGACCGTGAGATCATGACCCCAGCCGGAGTCAGACACTCAAACGACTGAGCCACCCAGGCGCCTCCCTCAACCTATATTTTTATTTGTTCTTCAGGGGAGGGTGCTTTCTGATTTCTTAGAACACCAATATTGACAGCAGAAGTCCTGTATTTTTTTTCCTCCAAAAAATTGCCTTTATTTGTTGTGTTTTCTGAAATTAAAATATTTTTATTTATTTATGATTATATAAGTTAAAAATACTCTCTGTAAAAAAACAAATGTAAAGGATGCCTTAAATTTTTAAAAAAAATTTTTTTAACGTTTATTTATTTTTGAGACAGAGAGAGACAGAGCATGAACAGGGGAGGGGCAGAGAGAGAGGGAGACACAGAATCTGAAGCAGGCTCCAGGCTCTGAGCTGTCAGCACAGAGCCCGATGCAGGGCTCGAACTCACGGACCGTGAGATCACGACCTGAGCCGAAGTCGGACGCTTAACCGACCAAGCCACCCAGGCGCCCCAAGGGTGCCTTAAATTTTAAGCCCTGCATGGGGCTTAAAATTGTAGATTTCTAATTCATTTATAATGACTGCATTTATGATATGGATGAACCACAACTGATAAATCTATGGAGCATTGCTTTAATTATATTTTAAAGGCCTTCCTTTCACAAACGTATAAAGCCAGCTGTTGTGGCCTAGGATGTCTGTTCACTGACAGTGTCGGGGCCACATTCCTGCGAAGAGGGAGAATAGAGAAAGGGAGGACACACTTTTGCCTTTAGCGACACAACCTGGAAGTTGTTTTCTCCCGCATTCCAATGACCAGAAGACAGTTCCAGGGCCTCATCTGGCTCCAAAGAGGCTGAGAAACACAGTCTTGGCTAGGGGACCAGATGTCCAATTACCAATTACATTTTAATAGAAGAAGGGAAGAAAACAATATTTGCTGATTGCTGGCATGGTGCTTCACTCGCCTTGCAAGTCAGTCCTTGCTAGCACTTTCCCACAAGCCAAAGCGGGAAACATCTGTTTAGTTGTCAACACTGAAACTGGTAGGAAATAAAGACATCATGAAACCGCTTTACCAGTTTCTTTGGTGCTTCCAATTTTCATCTTTTTAAAACAATTTTTTATTCAAGTAGAATTTACGTAGAGTAAAATACATCCTTTTTAGTGTATTGTTCTATGAACTTTGACAAACGCATGCAACCATGAAATCATCACAAGAAAGAATAGAGAATTCTATTGTCCTCCCCTCCCCAATTTCCCTCACTCCCCTTTGTGGTCAACCACTGCCTCCACTTCCAGCCCCTGGCAGGCACCCATCCAATTTCTGTCCCTCCAGGCTGCCTTTTCCAGAGTGTTCTATGGATAGAATTGTGTATGTAGACTTTTGAGTCTGGCATCTTTCCCACAGCATGATGTACTTCAGATTTGTTTGTGCTCTTGTGGGTTTATCAGTAGTTCATTCCTTTTTCTTGCCGAGTAGTATTCCATTGTGTGGATGTACCATGATTCATTCATCTGCTGAAGAAAACATGGCTTGTTTTTAGTTTGGGGCAATTATAAATAAAGCCACTGTTTATATGGCATACTGGTGTTTGTGTGAACTTAAGTTTGACTTCTCTTGAGTAAATATCTAGGAATAGGATTGTTGGGTCATATGATAAGCGTGTGTTTAACTTTATAAGAAACTGCCACTTTTCCTAAGTGGCTGAACCATTTTGCGTTCCCACCAGCAATGTGTAGGAGGGTTCCCGTTGTTAGGCATCTTCCGCGGCTCTAGGTGTTGTCAGAACTGCTGCTGTTTGCCATTCTTTTTTTTAATTTTATTATTTTATTTTTTTAATGCTTATTTATTTTTGAGACAGAGAGAGACAGAGCATGAACGGGGGAGGGTCAGAGCGAGAGGGAGACACAGAATCTGAAACAGGTTCCAGGCTCTGAGCGGTCAGCACAGAGCCCGACCCGGGGCTCGAACTCACGGACCGCGAGATCGTGACCTGAGCCGAAGCCGATGCTTAACCAACTGAGCCACCCAGGCGCCCCTGCTGTTTGCCATTCTAATAGATGTGCAGTGGTATATCATTGTGGTTTTCCATTTTATTTTGACTAAAGAATCAAACTCTCATCTTGCCGGGGAAGGGGAAGGCAGGCCCTACGGATTGGTGCCTTTGGTGTTGTGGACATCTCTCATGCTTTCTATTCAGATGTCTGGAGTCTTTTGAACATCTTCTCTACATTTTGGGAATGTCCTACCTTATGAATTCAGCTTCCCCAGTCCAGAAGTCAGAAATTCCCAGCCTTCCTTGCAGCTGTGTGCAGGCATGTGTCCTGCACTTTGCCAATCGAATGCACCCACGTTTTCAAGAAATTTTTAATTTGGAGAATTTTGAAATGGAGGAAGACAAAAGAGTGTGAGGAATCCTGAACCATCTCTCTAACCCCGACGACCGTTCACATAGGGCCGATCCTTTCCCCCTCATTCTCCTCCTCTGTGTGGTCATGCAGCATATTTTATCGGTAAATGTTTTGGTATTTGCATCAGAATTTTATCTGAAAGAGTGAAGAGAAAAAGGAACCAACCTGTAAAATCGATCCCGATGTGAATAGCGGCGGAAGTCTTAGCAGAAACTCCTGGGTGGCATTAGGATTTGTGTAGCCCCGGGACAGATCTGTGGCACTCACCAGAGATTCAGTGGTCTCCCTAACATCCTTGAACACACCCACTTTGCTGTTTAAACGAGTTAGTGGCATCTACCGTATGCAATGAAGAATTGTGACTGCTATATCTGGGTCAGGTGTCACCTTGGTTTAATGACCAGAGCCAGGACCTGAGCATAAGTAGCTCCAACTTGCAGAAAGAGGCCTTGAGAAGACAGTCACAGTGCAGGAAGTTGTAAGCCAGGTAGTGTGCCCGGAAGTGGCGAATACTGAGGGAGTATGGGGGAGGAGCCAAGGGCATTCCCCACATGCTGCTTAGGGACCAGTCCTCCTTCATCTCCAACCCAGTGTTCTCAAGCACCCTGCCACTTTCTTACAGACTTTGCCCCCCCCCCCCCCCCCCCCCACAAACACACACACCAGCCACAGGTGATTGGTTTGGGAAATGCAGGGAATACATGCTGAGCCAAGCTGAGTCCTCTCCCAGGATTCTTTTATTTTCTTTTAATTTTTTAAGTGTTTATTTATCTTTGAAAGAGAGAGACAGAGCGTGAGTGGGGGAGGGACAGAGAGAGAGGGAGACGCAGAATCCAAAGCAGGCCTCAGGCTCCAAGCTGTCAGCACAGAGCCTGACGCAGGACTTGAACCCATGAACTGCCAGATCATGATCTGAGCTGAAGTCAGAAGCTTAACTGACTGAGCCACCCAGGCGCCCCCCCAGGATTTTGTTTCCTTTCCTTTCCTTTCCTTTCCTTTCCTTTCCTTTCCTTTCCTTTCCTTTCCTTTCCTTTCCTTTCCTTTCCTCTCCTCTCCTCTCCTCTCCTCTCCTCTCCTCTCCTCTCCTCTCCTCTCCTCCCTTCTCCTCTCCTCTCCTCTCCTCTCCTCTCCTCTCCTCTCCTCTCCTCTCCTCTCCTCTCCTCTCCTCTTTTAAATCATGGGCTCAGCAAGAGTGAGCTATTGATGACAGAAACTGTGCAGTTCCATAAGAAACAGAGAGGGCTGAACAAAGCTGGCCCAGAGAGAAGCGGAAGCAAGCTATGGAGAATCTTGGAGTCAGTCTGGATCTGTCCAGCGTTCCATCATCCCATCTCCTCTGATGTTTAGGTTGCTTAGTTTTCCCCTTAGAGCACTTGTGTATTAACCTCCACATCTTCACAAACTTCACCCTCCAGCCTCAACTAGTTCAAGTTGGGCTTTTGAAACTGTATTCGGTGGAGTATAGATTTGGTTGTAGTAATAAAGCTCCCAAAATAACAGTGCTGTTTCCATTGTCTATTGTTTTCTAACAGACCATCTAAAAACATAGGGACTTAAAACAACAATAATTTATTATTTCTCATGATTCTTTCAGCCGACTGGGTGGCTCTTCTGCTCCACATGGTGTTGCCTAGGGTCACTCAGGTGGCTGCATTTGGCTAGTGACTGGCATGGCGAGAAAGATCCAGATTACTTCTTTCACCTTCCTGGGGCCTTGGCACTTGCTATTGACTGGGGTGCCTTGATTCTTCTCCTAGTGGCCTTTCTTTCCACACATGGTGTCTCACCTCCAAGGCCTCTTTGTGTGTCCTCACTCTCTGGGAAGGGAGCTTGGACTTCCTTACAGCATGGCAGCTGGATTCCAAGAAAGCAAAACCAGAAGCTATAAGGATTCTTAAGGTCTACCTTCAGAACTGACACAGCATCCCTTCCACCACGTTCTTTGTCAATGCAAGTTGCAAGGTCAGCTCAGATTCAAGGGCAGGGAAAATGGGACTCTACCTTTTGGTATGGGGGATGGCGTGTGCATATCGGGAGGAAGAAATTCTTGGTGACCATCTTTGGAGACTACCTACCACAAGTGTCTTAAACAAGGTAGAAATTTCTCCCTTACGTAAGAGTCCGGGGTTGGTGTGGCTCTTCCAAGGTGATAAGCACTGAGGATTCTTCTATCTTCTTACTCTTTCATTGTTGTCATGTTGCCCTCATCCACTTGTTCCAAGTTTCCCACATTCCAATTCCAGCAAATGAGAAAGTCAAGGAGAAGTGTAGAGTGCATTCCTCCACAAAGGCTCTGCCTTTTAAATCGCCGCTTTACTTCCCATGCTACCCATTGGTAGAATAAAGTTATATGGCCACTCTAAATGCGAAGGAGGCCAGGAAATACAGTTTTTAGTTTAGTGGGCAGATGCCTTGCTAAAAATTGTGTGGAAGAAGGAGCAGGAGGATATCGGGGGAACCCTAGCGTTCTTATCTGCCAAGTGATTAATTCAAGAAGAAACAGGGGGCATGTCTGGGATACCCTTAGAGCATGATGCAGACATGAGGAGCCACGTTTAATCCAACCTGTTCCTGGTGGCCATTTAGTCCAATATTGAAAGAATATTTTCTGGGGAGCCTGGGTGGCTCAGTCGGTTAAGCATCCGACTCTTGATTTCAGCTCAGGTCATGATCTCACAGGTTTGCGAGATCAAGCTCTGCATAAATAAATAAACTTTATTTATTTAAATAAATAAAATAAACTTAAAACAAAATTCCTGGGCATCTACTTTATGTGCTGAGAATACAACGGTGAGCACGGCAGAAAGGTTCCTGTCCTCATGGAATTTCTATTCTAGAGGAAATGGCAGACAGTAAAATGGGAACACATAAATCAGAGAATTTCAGGTATGATAAATACAGGAAGAAAATGAAATTGATGGTGATGGGTGACTTGAGTGGGAGAGGTCTCTGGGAGGGTGTAACATTTGAGCTGAGAGCTGAAAGACCAGAAGTGGCCAGTTCTACATGGACTTTGGGAAAACCATCACAGGCAGAGGGAACAGCAGGTACAAAGGCCCTGAGGTGAGAGTGCACTTGACTTATACAAGAAACAACAAGAAGGCCAGTGTAGCTGGAGTCGTGGAAGGGAGGAAAAGAGGGGGAGAAGGGGAGGACAGAAAGATAGGCAGGTCTTGATGTAAATATATGCTTTTATTTCTCCCGGGTCAACGCCTGCTTCTGAGGAACTGCTGGATCTCCGCGTAGGTGAATATTTACCTTTATAAGGTTTCTATTTTTTCATTTCCACCAGCAGTGTGAGATTTCCAGTTGCTCCACATCTCTGCTGACACTTGAGAGGGTCAGTCTTTTTATTTTGTTTATTTTTTAATTAAAAAAAATTTTTTTTTACATTTTATTTATTTTTGATAGAGAGAGACAGAGCACAAGCGGGGGAGGGGCAGAGAGGGATGGAGACACAGAATCCGAAGCAGGCTCCACGTTCCAAGCTGTCAGCACAGAGCCTGACGCGGGGCTCAAACTCACAGACCGCAAGATCATGACCTGAGCTGAAGTTGGACGCTTAACCGACTGAGCCACCCAGGCGCCCAAGGGTCAGTCTTTTTAATTTTAGTCATTTCAGCGGATGTGTAGTGGTATTTCATTGTGGTTTTAATTCGTGTTTCCCTAATGACTAATGATGTTGGACGCTTTTTCACAGGCTTATGGGCCATTCACATCCCTTCTTCTGTGACATTATCTGTTCTAATATTTTGGCTATTTACAAAACTGGTTCTCTGCCTTTTCAAGAAAGCTTCCTCCGGGGCGCCTGAGTGGCTCAGTCGGTTGGGTGTCTGACTTGGGCTCAGGTCATGGTCTCACTGTTCGTGAGTTCGAGCCCTGCGTCCGGCTCTGGGCTGACAGCTCAGAGCCCGGAGCTTGCTTCGGATTCTGTGTCTCCCTCTGTCTGCCCCTCTGCTGCTTGCACTCTGTCTCTTGCATTGCCTCAAAAATAAATAAACATTAAAAAAAATTTTTTTTTTACAACTTTCCTCTGGTTGTTATGGGGAGGATGGGCTGTAGGGGGCAAAAGTGGAAGCAAGGAGAGCGAGGAGGGGTTGTATCTTCCACAGAGACAAGCTTGTTACAGGCTAGACACATTGCCTGCTTTCTGGCAAAGTCAGTCTGGGCCTTGCCCAACTCTTGGGCTTCTGCCAGGAGACATTGAGACATTTTACAAATCTCAAGGGAGGGTGAAACAGCCCCACTTCCTGGAGTCTGGCACCCTGTGAGGGTGGCTCGCAGTCAGCTGGGTGCCCCCCATCACAGCCTTCTTTCACTCAATGGTTCGCCCACCCATGAGAGCCCAGCCCGACCAGCCCAGGCCAGCATCCTGCGGTCCGTACCGGTGCGATCATATACAAGATGCTAAAACATTGAAATCACTTCTGGTTGGTAAAGAGCCTCTACCCCACCTCCCACAAATAATCTGCCACTAACTCAGTCAGTTCCCTTGGGAGAGCTCGGACTTCCCCACATCTCAGCAGTGGAAAGGGGAGGCTCTGGGACTCGGACCCAGCACCAGCCCAAGGGCCGCAGCTGCTTGATTGGATGGTGCGTGAGCGCGTTGTCAGACTGGATTCCCGGGACGGCTCAGGCCTGGCTGGAGCCGGGAGGACCGGATTGCGGGGCTGAGTTTGAGGGGTTGAGAGAGGACTTTCATCAAGAGGAGCCCAGAACTGGAGACTTGAAGTACTGATGATAACTGTAATGATGAGGATAGTGATGAATATGCACTGAACACATACAGGGTGCCACGCGGGCATTATTCTGGTAGACGTCACAAAATCCTCTCAATATTTTGGACTGTAGCAGCAGCCTGGCCCCTGCTTTGGTCCCTGCCCCCTGCAGTGTGCTCCCCCTGCCCAGCCAGAGGGAGCCCACAAACGCCTGATTCAAGACCCTCCAGGCTGAGAGCTTCCTGTGGTCGCTGACTGAGACCACGGCTCGCTCGGCTTCAGCCACCTTGAGGCCTAGTGTGCTGCTGGAAGGGCCTCCACAGCTCGCCTCTTCTCTCCGTGCTCACTCCAGGCCTGGCGGTGCTAGGGGTGGGGGTGTGGGAGACCTGGCCAGGCCTGGGCGATGGAGGCTGTTAGCAGCCAGTGCTCCCTCGGACTGGGCCCTGACCCTCCTCTGGCTTCCAAATCCCCCCACCACAAAGGGCCACTCGGAGCCTGTCCCATGACCAGCATCCAGGTTCCCCTTTTCTCTCCTAAGCCCAGGCCCAGGGAGCTGCGGGGTGTGACGCCTGGATGGGGGAGGGGGGCTTCCTGCCGCTGGCCCATCCCCCAGTGCCTTAACCTCAGGTTCCTCCTAGCCAGTCCCAGCTCAGGCTCCTGGAGGGGCCTAGACGTCCCTGTCTCCCCCTGGGTGCCCTCCCTCTGTCCTCACTTCCAGCTACTTCCTCATTTGGTGGGGCAACCCAGCCTGGCCCAGTGGTCACCGTGTTGTCCCCCCACTTGCCTCACCCCAAACGCTCAATCCTGTGTCCGTGCTGTGTGTTTTGGTGTCACTGCCTGCCTCTCTCTCTCTCTCTCTTTCTCGGCCTCGCCATCTCTTTCTCCTTCCTTATCTTTCTTTCGTCTTGGTTCTTTTTTTCTTTCTCTTCTAAGGGTCAAATATCTGTCCCTGGGTCCTGTATTTCACTATCACCTTTATTTCCTGTGTGACCTTGGGCAAGTGTCTTTATCTTTCTGTAAAATGGGGACAAGAGCACCTACCTCTGAAGGGTGCTGTGGGGGTTAAATGAGTTAACACTTAGGACAGAGTGCCTGTGGCTCATTAGTGCCATATCCTGATGGCTCTCTTTTAATATCCTGTAAACATCACAAGGCTCTGAGTATCAAATAATTATAGCTGATGCTTATAAAAAGCTGACAAGTGTGGGACCCTGTTCTAGAAACATTAATTCATTCCATCCCCATAAACCCCTACAAAATAGGTACTATTTTACTCCTCATTTTACAGATAAAGAAACTGAGGACCAGAGAGGTTGAATGGCTTGTTCAAGGCTGCCCAGCCAGGAAGAGGCAATGCTGACGGCAATCATAGCTACTGACTCTCCCGTTACACCGATGGCTGACCCCTGAACGGGGGTGGGTTGGCACATTTCCCTTTACGTTCCGGTAGTTAGGGGCTATAGCATGGCCCCTGGAGCGTCTTGGCCTGATTCTTTCTGGCGTTATCTGTCTCTGTCCCTCCTCCTGTCTTGTCCCCTCCTCCCTCCTGCCACCACCCACCTCAGACTTCCTCCTTCACTTGGTTGGACGCTACACCATATCCCACCGGCCCTTGAACTCTGGTGTCCAGCAGCGTCACCTGCGTCATGGGGGTCCTTGGACCTTCCAACAGGCTCCTGTTCCTGCCTCTCCTCCTGACTGTGGGTGGTGAGTTGGGGGCTTCTGCAACTGCCTCCCCCGTCCCTGGGCTCAGCTTGGAGCAGAGCAGAGAGCAGGGTAGAGCCCAGAGTAGAAGGAGAATCAAAAGGGAGGTGGAGGGAAGCAGATCCCCAGCTCCCTAAAACTTGTGGGTCTCTCCCAGAGCCTGAGCCCCCAAGATCTGGCCTCTGGCAGAAGCGGGGGTGGGGGGACTCTAACGGTGTTGCAACAGGGCAGGTCAGGGTAAAAGTAATACAGTCCAGTGGCCTTGACGCTGACCCACAGGTCCCACCAGACATCATTCTCCACTCTTATCTCCTAGCTATCAGGACCCAGCCTCCCCAGCTTCTGTGCCCACCCTGCAGTCACAGCCCCAGGCCTCAGTTTACCTTCTTTTTCTCTCCTCAGGTTTTAGCCCTGCCCAGGCACAGAACGGTAGGCCTAGACCCTGCAATTCCCCTCCCTGCCTCCCAAACACTTCCCCATCTCTGTTCCCCAGTCTTTCCAAACCTACCCCTGCTGACACCTCCTCCCAATTCCCAACTCCCACTGACCGCCCCCACAACCCCTGTGCCACATTCTCAGAATGCAATTGCTCCGTGGTGAGTCCCGGTGTGCTGGCGGGGATCGTGCTGGGGGACCTGGTACTGACCCTCCTCATCGCCCTGGCTGTGTACTCCCTGGGCCGGCTGTTCCCTCGGGGGCGAGGGGCTGTGGACGGTGAGTGGGGCCGGCAGGGGAGAGCCTGGGGCCCTCTGACGACCTGGCAGGGAGGGGTAAGCCCCCAAGTCACAACCATCCAAAGGGACATTGATGGAGGGACAAAATTGTCCTGATTCACCACCTTAACTGTCTCTGCACCCTGCACTACTCCCCATCCCCCAGCAGTGACCAGGAAACAGCGCATTACGGAGACAGAGTCGCCATATCAGGTGAGAAAACCAGCTTCTCACATCTCACTCCTACCCTGTGCATGTCTGTCCTAAACACCTCCCCAGTCCCTTTAGGACCTAGACCCTAAAGCCACTTTCTCAGCAACATTTCAAACCCTCAAAGACTAATGGGGCTTTCATGATCTGTCCACAAGGGCTTTCAGTGATCAATCATGACCTTATGCACAACTTAAAATGTGTGAGAAAACCCAGGGATGGCTTTACCTTTGCAAGGGCAAATGCAGGCCTTAACCTTCAGGCAGGCACTGAATTGTTCAGAACAGAATGACTTCTGGGAGAAGCTCTTAGAAGGGCAAGAGGATATAATTCAGCTCTAATTCAGTAACTCTGAAGAGAGGAGTTTTAGAATTTTTTGGAAGGAGGGATCCTGTATCTCTTTGAGAAGCTGATGAAAGCTAGAGATTCCTCAGAAAATCCACACAAAAATTTACAAAATTGTGCATATAATCTAGGGGCGGTACAAGTACCCTTGAAACCCTTCTTAAGAACCACCATGCAGACAGAGGCATCTCTCCTTCTCTTGCCTCTCTGTCAATGTCCTTCTCAACCCTTTTGGGGGTCATGGGCTCCTGTGAGAATCTAATGGAACCTGAACAGACCCCTTCCCATCGAGGTGTGCACCCAGACCAGTCGTTTGCATATGATTTCAGGGATTCAGTTTGAAGTCTGTCTCTTTGGACCATAAACCTCCCCCCTCAATTGTGAGCCTTGTTCTATGAAATCTCTTACTTACCTGCAGCCAGCTTTGCTCTGCTTCCCTTGTGGATTAAAAAGTCTTTTTGTAAGGTGTAAGAATCTTGAGTTTGGCTCCATGAGGTCCAGAAGAATGAGGGAGATTTTCGGTTAGCGGGGGCAGTGAAATTTTGGGGGAAAGCGTTATTCTAATTTATTTATCCTTTGGTAGAATTTGTTGAGCACCTACACAGCAACAGTTTACATACTAGTTGGAGAGATGGACTTGAAACAAATTAACATAATATCATTGGGGGAAGTATCATGAGGGAAATAAAGCTGGTGTGGCAGTGACTGGGGTGTGCGTGTGGAGGGGAGAAATTAGATGGGGTATATCAAGAAGTGCTTCTCTGAGGAAGTGACATGAGCTGAGACTTGCAGGTGGAGAAGGAACCATCCATGGGAATATCTAGGAAACCTGTGTTCTAGGCAGAGAGAACAGCACACACAAAGGCCCTGAGGCTGGGACACGATGGTGAGGCAGAGCAGAAAGGGAAAGACTGAATGCACTTGATTAAAATCCAGATCTCTTCCATGGCTGCAAGGCGGACGAAGCTGCTAGGAGCTTTACAGGCCACCGGGAGAAGGCTGAATTTTGTTTTAAGTTTATTCAGTGTACCTCTTCCACTAATGGTTCCCACCCTGTCCCTCCCATTAGGAGCTCCAAGGTCAGAGGTCAGATGTCTACAGTGACCTCAACACACAGAGGCCATATTACAAATGAGCCCAAACCACAGCAGTCAACAACCTGATGCCTGGATCCAGTCATTCCTGATGCCTACCCAGCACCTTATTCCTCCTCCCATCGAGACACAGATCCAGAGTGCTCTCCCTGAGATGTCAGACTTTTCTCCACCACTGCTCCCAAATAAACATGGCACACAAAAACACTATTGAGTTATTCCAGATCTCTGGGCTGAAGGAGCAGGGGATATGTGAAGTTCCTGGGAGGGAGGGAAGCTCTGGGGACCCTGGGGTTCTTTGAGGAAGACTTAGAACTGGAGGTGTTCTGGAGCACCTGGCTGGCTCAGTTGGAAGAGCATGCAACTCTTGATCTCAGGGTTGTAAGTTCAAGCCCCACATCGGCTGCGGAGATGACTTAAATTGTTTTTAAGAATTTTTTCAATATTTATTTTTGAGACACAGAGAGAGACAGAGCGTGAGCAGGGGAGGGGCAGAGAGGGAGACACAGAATCTGAAGTAGGCTCCAGACTCGGAGCTGTCAGCACAGATCCCGACACGGGGCTCGAACCCACGAGCCACGAGACCGTGACCTGAGCCAAAGTTGGATGCTTAACCGACTGAGCCACCCACACCCAGGCGCCCTTACAATCTTTTTTTTTTTTTTAATGTTTATTTATTTATTTTTGAGAGAGAGAGTGTGGGGGAGGGGCAGACAGAGGGAGACTGAGAATCCCAGGCAGGTGCTGAGCTGTCAGTGCAGACGCGGGGCTCCATCACACCAACCATGTGATTATGATCTGAGCCAAAGTCAAGAGTCAGACGCTTAACTGATGGAGCCACCCAGGCTCCTCCCCCCCAAAACATCTTAAAAAACAAACAGAACTAGAGGTATTTCAGTTGCTTTATTCCAATCCAAGTCGGGAGTGGGTATCCTGTGCCACCACACACAATGCAGGATGAGAGGGTCAGAAGTCAAAGGTGTCACTTACAAGGGGGTCAGCCCCTGCCAGGCATGTTCATGTAGATTTTGTCATCTTCTGGGGGTGGGGGAGAGAAAGCATGAGGCCTGACCACCTACCAGCCACCCACGTCTCCACCTTCCTGGGGACCCCCTGCCTCAGGGGTTTCCTCAGGAGTTCCCCCATGCACCACCCCCAGGGTTTCCCCAGCATATCCTCCAGGGCTTCCCTGGGGGACACCTCCCTGGGCACCCCCTCCCTAGGGCCATCAGCCCCTTCGGGCCCCATCCTGTCTCTGCCCTCACCTTGGGTGGGCCTGTGGCGGGGGCAAGCACACACAAACACCACCGCAACGATCAGCAGCGACACCACCAAATCTGCGGCCATGAGGCCTACCAGCATCGGCAGGGAGGGGGGCCCACATCCGGAACAGGAACCTGGTGGGTGGCGCCCAGACAGAAGGGGATTGAGGTGGGGGAGGGGAGTTCCAGACCCTCAGGACTGCACTTTGGGCATATGGGACAGAGGAAGTCCCTGGGGGGGGGGGGGGGGGCGGGTGTCTGAGATTCCCTGGGTTTGACTTGGGGGATGAAAGGGGAGGTGGAGGACTGGAGACAGGTGGGGGTGTCCCAGCACAGAGAGACATGGGTGGTGCTTCGGGCCTAGTGGGTACTCCCAAAGAAGGCTGGGGGGTGGCTGAGTCCCTGGGGCTTCAATTTGGTGATGAGAGCAGTGATACGGGACCCAGAGAGGGCTGCAGGTCCTCTGGGGGCTCTGATTTGGGGGTGAGAGGTGAGGTGGTGACCTGGGGTGTTCCAGGACCCTCAGGCCACACTTTAGGGACAGAAGCAGTACCTGAAGGTCCCTGGCAAAAGGGAAGGAGTGCTGATTTCTCACCTGGGGTTGTCAGAGCCGCAGCCACTGTGAAAAGAGAGGGAAGGCGGGTCAGCAGGGAGAGGTGGTTCCCAAAACAGGGTGCAGGGAAAGGTGGTGTCCTGAGAAGCAACCTCCATTCCAGAGGGAGCAGATGAGAAAGAGGCCAGATGGGAAGGGGAGCTCCCAAAGACACACAGAGATAGGAAATCAGAAGAAGGAGAGACAGACCCAGCAGGGAGATGGGGCGATTAACAGGCAGAGGCTCCAGACTCCGTTTCTCTCCCCAGAGAACCAGCCTCTGAAGCCAAATGGATCTTGAGGAGGGAAGGGGTACTGGGAGGATCTGCTCTCAGCACCCCTCCCTTCAGATGCCGCCTGAGCCACCCTTTTCATAAATACCATGCCTGCCACCCCCCATAGCCACTGGCTTCACCTGGGAGCAAAAGCAGGAACAGGATGTCACTTGAAGGGGCCATGGTGGGTAGGGGCTAGAAGGGGTCTGGCAAAAGGCTTTGGTCCAGAGAAGTCCTGAGGAACAGTGGGGGAGTAGAGAAGCAAGCAATAGCGGATATCACCCTGCTGGTGACAAGGCCACCTGCTTCCTGTGTGTGTGGGAGGGGTAGAAGTGGTGAGTCCCTGTGACTGCCTTTGGGGGTAGGGTCAGAGACCAGGGAGGCTGCTATGTTTGTCCAGGTGGGAGGTGACAGATGGACCAGGTTGTGGGCACTGGAGAGATGGAAAGATTCTGGAAGTAGAACCAACGAAATTTGTTAACCATGTAGGTATGGGCGTGTGAGAGACAGAGGGATTCAGGATGACCAAAACTTCTGGACTGAGCGACTGAAAAGTTGGGGCATCCTTTGACGGAGATGGCAAATGAGGGGAAGCAGGTTTAGGGGAAAGTGTCAAGGTCTGGGGACACTGAGTTGGAAATGCCTGACAGATTCCTCGTGGAACTGAATGACCACAGCTGCATCTATGAATTCAGGGGATAAATCTGGTCTGGAAATGTAAATTTTCAGGTTGATGGCTTATGGATGGTATTTAAAGCCACGAGACTGGATGAGGTCACCAAGGAAGTGAGTACAGACAGAGGAGTGCCCCTGGCCCCCAAGAATGGGTGAAGAGGCGGAAACAGCCAGGGAAGCAACAGCATGTGAGGGAGGAGAACCAGGAGAGCAGAAGCCTTGAGAGCCTGGGAGAAATGATTAACACGATCACTGAGATGGGAACCGAGAATGAGCCTCCCCTGGAATGTCAGTTGGCTTGAGGGCTGGGAATTCCTGGCTGCTTAGTTCACTGCTATACCACAGCGCCCAGCAAAGTACCTCTCTTGCAGTAATAAATCATTTTAAATGATGATGAATAAATGAGAACTGCCCTCTCAAAAAGAAGGTGATGTGGGGGAAAGGGAGAAATTTGAGCCCACCTATGGTCGCTCTTACCAACAGATCTTCCCTCCCTGGGGACCGGGACCCCAGTCCCCTCTTCCCCCAGGACACAGTAATACTGTCCCCTCTCAGCCCAGGGCCCAGAAATCGAAACGTCCATCACCCCCTTGGATAGAGCCTCAGAAGTCTAGGCCCTCAGTGCTCTCCTCCTTCAGGACTCGGCTGTTCTAGGCCCACTTCTCCTTCAGACCTAAGATGGGGCCCCCAGCTGCCTCTTTCCTGGGAGACTCAGGAGTCTGGCTCGCAGTGTCAGCCCCGCCCATTCAGAGACTCGGCTTGCTAGAGCGCGACACGGGCACTCCCAGGCCTGTGGGCGGGGCCCTACCCATGAACGGGCGGTGCTAGAACCCAGTTTAAAAACTCGCGGGGGACCAACCCTAGATCGGAGACCCGGCGGCGGCTCCGCGGGAAAGAGCGAGGCTGGCGCAGCGCCGAGGCCGCGGCCCTGGGGGCCCGCAATCCGCGCCACGGAATCCCCGAGGTAATGGGGGTGGGGTGGGGAGGTGAGACACGCTCGGCCCCTTGAAGGAGCGAGGGGCTGGGAGTCCGGCTCTTGAGGATGCCAGAGACGGAGCTGGGAGGATCAGGCCTGGGTGCTGAGAGTGAGGGTACTTGGTGTTTGGAGGGGCCAGGAGGCCCGGGCATCTGGGTGGTGATGGAGGAGCGGCTGGGATTCTGGACTCCTGGGTCCTGGGCGGTAGGGGATTGGAGATTCGGAATCCCGAGTCCCGGAGGTGAAGGGGCTGGAGGCCCGACCCTGGGTCCTGTGGGAGGACGGGGCTGGGAAGGAGTGTAGAAAGGGGCTAGGTTGAGTCCTGGGGGAGGGGGCGTGGTTGTTTAAAAATCAGCCACGGGTCCGCGGGGGTAAGATCCGGCGCCTGGCCGCAGGGGTCCACGCAGGCCTTGACCCTACCCCCCACCCCGGGAATTCCCGAGTCTCCACCAGCCCTGGGTCCCTGGGCTGCTCGGGAATTCCCCACGTGCGGGGATTCCACGCGCTCCACGCTTGGCCAAGCGCCCCGCCTCTCAGCGGGACACCTGCTGCGCGCGGCCAGGCGTGGAAGGGGTGGTTGGAAGATTCCCTTGCGTGAGAGCCGTGACGTCAGCGCGTCGCGGCTGGGCTGTTTCCGAGTCTGCCCTCCCCCGCTTAACCCTTCCTCCTCCGGAATCCGGGCTCTGAAGGGTGAGCGTCGAATGCCCGGACTTCCGGGGTGGTGTGGACCAGGCTTCTGCAAACTGGGACTCCCAGGTGCTAGAGAGGAAGAGGCTGAGGGCCCGGACTCCTGGGTCTTGGGGAAACGGGTGCTAGGCTCTCGGACTCCCGCAAAATGGGGCCTGGACTGTTAGGTCTCAAGGGGGAATGGGGTCTGGACTTCTGGAACCCAGATGAGCTGGGGGCTATTGATTCGTGGTTCCTTGGGGAGAGGGGCTGGGGACTCGGACGCCTGGTTTCCAGAGGAAAGTGTGTCAGCTTCTAGGGCAGAGATGTTGAGAACCTAGATGTGCATGCGTCTCAGGGAGTGATTCCCAGCGACCCCCGAGGCCTCGGGAATGGGAGATCTGGGGGCTGGGATTTTTCACGGAAGTTGGGGGGAGGTGCTGCAGAGGAGCGCCCTCCTCCCCCTTCCTCAGTTTCCACGACGCTGGTGGAAAGTTGGGTCAGAGGGGAAAGTGCGAAGCAAAGGGAAGGAAACGGCGGCGGCGGAGGCGGATGCTGCACCTGAAAGCTAAGATTGGCTTTGGAGTTCGCAGGCGGAGTCAATGTGCCAGTTTTTCCGTGCAGGAGGGCGAGGCAGGGAGCCCAAAACCACTCCCCCGCGTGGTTGGGTGACTTAAAGACCCCTAATTATTTCCCTCCATCTCTTCCTCCCCACCCCCCTGCCCCCCCGCCGTAGTGAGCCGGGGTGAACGCAGCCACTGCCCGTCACAAACAGTGAAGAAGCTCCTGGAGGAACAGAGGCGCCGTCAGCAGCAGCCTGATGCTGGTGGGGTACCGGTAAGGCCCATGGAGCCTTGTGAACTACAACTCTCATGAGGCTCTGCCCCATTGGGCAAGGACTTGATGGCCTGCTGGGCCCTCAGAACAGATGAGAGGCTAGTCCTGACTTAGATACGCTGTGGGTGGGGGAATGGGTGCTGAGGGATCGGTCATATAAATTCTCCCTTGTTCCTTTTTGTCTCTGCCTCTACAGGGACAGTTTCCACCTCCCCTGGCCCAGTCCCTGACCCCATCTGTGAATGAGAGTGAGGCAGGTAAGTCTGGAAAATCATCTGCTTCCCTCAGCTCACAGCCCCGGCTTTCTTCAGGGACTCAAACATTCCAAATCTTAGGACTTTTGGGAGCGTAGGAGTCAGACCTTCTCTTGCTGGGACCCAGTGGCAGTTTGATCTCCCAGATTCTTTGGAGCCCTGTAATCTATGTACGGAGCCCTTCCGTGTTGCAGGCGCCCAGGCTCCCAGCCTTCTGTTGCTCCGGGAGTCTAGGCCCTCAGCCCCACAGTGTCTGTCCCAGGAGTCCAGGTTTCAGAAGTCCAAGCTTCCAACCCCTCGGCGTCCTGGATTCGGGGTCCCAGCCCTTTGGTGTCCCACACGGACGAGGACTAGCTCCCAGCACCTTGGGAGGTTCCGGGCTCTCACACAGGTCCTCCAGCCTTGATGACTTCCCTGACTCTGGTAACCAGGCCTGCCCCTGCTCCTCCTCTCACACACAGGCCATTCTCGCTTGCCAGTACACCAGGAGACTGTGGGTTCTGGACTTGGCAGCCTGGCCCCCACCACGGGCTTTCCAGACTGGGACCCCAACACGCATGCTGCCTACACAGACAGCCCCTACTCTTACCCTGCTTCTGCTGCTGAAGGTTTCCTGACTCCCGACTTCTACCCACCCTCCGACCCAGGGCGCCAGTGTCCATTTTCTGTGGGGATGGAGGTGAGATACAGAGTGGGAACAGGATACTGAAGGGCCCCTAAAATCCCCAGTTGCCCTCATGCTGGATTAAGGTCCTATTCTTCAGATGGGCAACACTGAGGCCCAGAGGTCCAAGGTCACTTGGTACAGATGGGACACCCAGCCACTGTACCTGGCACTCTGTATGTATATGTATATATGTTAGGAAGAGAGAATGCTCAGCTGATTGGCTCTTCCCACCACATGCACCCTTCAGGACCCCCTGGATACCCGGCTTTATGCAGAACCTTCCCTGCCACAGGCAGGATCCTGGAGAGGTTCTGGACTCCCCTCAGGACCCCCACAGATGCCTCCCGTGACCACCGGACCATCTCTGGACACAGCCCGTGCTCACATGCTGGCTTTGGGGCCACAACGGCTGCTGGCCCAGGATGAGGAGGGAGACACGTGAGTATAGGGGATCGCAGTCTGCATGCTCCTGGCTTAGCTGGGGTGCTGTGCTCACTGGTGTCCCCCTACCTGTCCTCAGGCTCCTGCACCTGTTTGCGGCTCGTGGCTTGCGCTGGGCAGCATATGCTGCAGCTGAGATGCTCCAAATGTACAGACATCTGGACATTCGTGAGCATAAGGGCAAGGTGAGGGCCAGGGGCCTGGACTCCTGGATTGAAGGCAGAAGGTCTGGGGCCTGGATTTCAGACGGGGGCCCCAGACTGACCTTCTTATGTCTTGCAGACCCCTCTCCTGGTGGCTGCCGCCGCCAACCAGCCCCCGATTGTGGAGGATCTACTGAACCTGGGAGCAGAGCCCAATGCCACTGATCATCGGGGACGTTCTGTCTTGCATGTGGCCGCTACCTATGGGCTCCCAGGAGTCCTCTCGGTATGGCCCGCTGACCAGGGGGGTGGATGGGATGGACTGGTTGCTCAAATCATGGCTTCCGGGGCTAGGAGGCCCAGGGAGACTCTAATCCAGCACTCTGCCTTCTCCTACTCAGGCTGTGATTAACTCCGGGGTTCAGGTTGACCTAGAAGCCAGAGACTTTGAGGGTGAGTTGGGTGGTGAGCAGGGCAGGTGTGGCAGGTGGGGTGGGTACTTCAGACACAGAGCCCTCACTGTCTCCATTCTGCAGGCCTCACCCCTCTCCACACGGCCATCCTGGCCCTCAATGTTGCTATGCACCCACCTGACCTATGTTCCCGGGTGCTGAGTACCCAGGCCCGAGACAGGCTGGCTTGTGTCCAAATGTTGCTGCACATGGGTGCTGATCACACCAGCCAGGTGAGCTGGGCAGTGGGCCGCCCCTAGGAGGGTGGGTCACCTGGATGGTGTGGGGCGGGTCACCTGGATGTCCAGGGGCTTCAAACAAATGCTGGCTTTGTCTCTTCCCAGCTATGTGAACTTGAGCCTATGACTTCATTTTTCTGTGCCCCTAAGAGTAACATCACCGATCTTAGCTTATATTTATCCAGCACCTACTATTCATCTAGTACTGCGTTTCATGGATTAGCTAATTGAGTCCACAAACATCCTTTGACATGTGTGCTATTATCACTTTTTCTGTTTCACTGGTAAGAAAAACTGAGGCACAGTGTCAAAAATCTTACAGCTTGTGAGTATCAGAGAAGGGATTAGAAGCCAGGTGGTGTGACGCCAGAATCCACCTCTTCATAAATAGATTATTCTCCTTCTTCTGATAGTAGCTTCTTCACAGGCTGGCTGAGAGAATTAAACATCCACTTATTATTTAGTTTTGTTTTTTAGTTAAGGAATTTTGAACACAGATAAAATACAGAAAATGGTATAGTGAACTCCCCGTACCCAGCATCAATAATCAGCAACCAGTAGCCAGTCCTGCCCCATCCATTCCCTCACTTGCCTATATCATTTTATTTAGGAAAATTTTTTTAGTGTTTGTTTATTTTGGGAGAGAGAGAGTGAGTAAGAGAGGGGCAGAGAGAGAGAGGGAGAGGGAGAATCCCAAATGGGCTCTGCCATGTCAGCACAGGGCCCAATGTGGGGCTGGATCCCACGAACTGTGAGATCCTGACCTGAGCTGAAATCAGGAGTCGGATGCCTAACCGACTGAGCCACCCACGCATCCCTATGTTATTTTAGAGCAAACCCGAGCATATTTTTATCCATAAATATTTGTGTCTTTAAAGTTAAGAACTCTTTTAACCTCAGTACGATTATTCCACCTTAAAAAAAATAATCTCAAAATACCAAATATCCTGGCCGTGTTCAAATTTCTGATTGACTCTAAATGGATATTTATTTTTTTTCATTATAAAAACTAGGATCCAGATAAAGCCCACATATTGCCATAATAAGACTTTTAAGGTCCCTCTTAATTTAGAGCTTCTCCCTCCGTCTCCTTGTCTTCTCTTCATAATATATTTGGTGAGCCAACTAGGTTATTTTGACTTGTATAAACAAACATATATTTTTTTTAATTTTTAAGGCTTATTTATTTTGAGAGAGAGTGTGTGTGCACGCACGTGCACGCATGTGCAGGGAAGGGGCAGAGAGAGAGAGAATGAATCCCAAACAGGCTCCTTGCTGTCAGTGTAGAGCCTGACTCGGGACTTGATCGCATGAACTGTGAGATCATGACCTGAGGAGAGAGAGGCACCGGATGCTTTACCAACTGAGCCAGCCAGGCATTCCTAAACACATAATATTTTTTAATGTCCGTTCTCATTACAAACTCTTTAAGGGTACATAATAAGGTTTCACCCTGGAAAATGCATTTATTTGCTCCAAAATATGAAGAGAACAACTCAGTATAGGAGTGGATATAGGCTTGCTTAGGCTCCTGATTGATGCTGCTCAGGTCCCATCCTTATAGGTAAAGACTGTCCATGTGGGATGCAGGTACATTTTACTCTGCCTCTTAGAATGTGGGGTGGCCAGGCAGCTGCTAGCCCAGAGTCACTTGGGCTGGAAAATTGTCATAATAAATGTATAGTTCTGGGATGCGTTCCATGTGAAAGGCACCCCCTTAAACGTGGTACTCTTGTACGGTGCACAACACCTATAACTGTATAAGGCACCCCTGGGTGCTTGTAAAGGGGAGACAAGGTGTCTAAAGGCTCTTGGGTTCCCTGGGAGGGACCCTGGGTGTGAGGACTGGCCTGACCTCTGCTGTTCCCTTCTCTATAGGAAATCAAGAGCAATAAGACGGTTCTGCATCTGGCCGTGCAGGCTGCCAATCCTACCCTGGTTCAGCTGCTGCTGGAGCTGCCACGGGGAGACTTGCGGGCCTTTGTCAACATGAAGGTAGGGGCCTAGGCTGGTATGTGCAGGTTGTGTGAGATACGACAGAGAGAGGCAGTGGGATGTTGGGAGTCCTGTGGGCTATGGCTGTGGAGGGGACAATGTACGGAACATGGGTGGGGACTGTATAGGATGTGGATGTAATTGAGGGAATGCATAGGACATAGAGGGGTGTGTGGAATGTGATTGTAGAGGGGATTCTGGGATGTCACTGGGGGCATGTGGGACATGGATGTGAAGGCGGGAGTGTGGGACTTGGGTGTGGCAGAATGTGGAATATGAAGGGTACCTGTTGAGGGTCCAGGCCAGCTGAGTCTGAATCCTTATCAGTCCTCCCCTCACTGTCTCCAGGCCCATGGGAACACAGCCCTCCACATGGCGGCTGCCCTGCCCCCTGGGCCACCCCAGGAGGCCATCGTGCGGCGCCTGCTGGCAGCTGGGGCAGATCCAACACTGCGAAACCTGGAGAATGAGCAGCCTGTCCACCTGCTGCGGCCCGGGCCGGGCCCCGAAGGGGTGAGCACTGAGCCCACTCTGACTGTAGAGTGGCCTCTGACTTAACGGGGTGAACGCCTGACACTACTCATTCATGACTTTAGAGGGTGATTTTAATCTCAGAAGGTGACTTTGATCCCTATCCAACCCTGACTTGAAAATATGGTCTCTGACCCCAGTGTTGGATTTCATACCTGGTATTGGTGACTCCTCCTAACCTCTCCTTTCAACCTTGACCTCAGAGTATGGCCTCTACTTCTACCCCTGAATCATGACTTCAGGGTGTGACCTTTGATTCCCAAGTTTGACCTCCAACGCCCTGCCCCAGCCCTGACGTCAGAGTGGGACTTCTGACCCCTACATGTGACGTCTGATCCCTTGCCTCTACTCTTTGACTCCCAGTCCTCAATGGTAACCCCAAGGTGGGAACACACCCCAGCTTTCCTTCCATCCCCACTTCTGGCTCCTGAACCTTTTCTCAGTGTTTGAACCTTCGTCCCTAACCCTAAATCTTGACTCTGAACCTCTGACCTGCAAACCCAGTTGATCTTACTCTGCTTCTCCACTTTAACCCCCAACTTCACAGTGTTTGTGTCCCCCACCTCTCCTTCCAACCTCCCTAACTTCTCTTCCTCTGCCTTGTCTTGTCTGCAGCTCCGGCAGCTGTTGAAAAGGAGCCGTGTGGCACCCCCAGGCCTGTCCTCTTAGGACTCAAACCCAGAACCTGGACTGATTTTCCAGTCCCCACCGTCCTGTGGGACAGCCAGCGTATGCTAATGTTGCAAATCCGTGATAATGTATGTGGAATGTCCTGCCATTGGGGTCTTACATTAAAACCCCAAAATGGCTGCGGGGGTGTAAACAATCCCCAATATTTGGGGTGGTGTAATACCCCTCTCCCACCTACAAGGAGCCCTCTTGATGATTTCTGTGAAATCGAGGCCCCTTGATTGTTTCTGTGAAACACCTGGACCCCTAGCCCTTTCCCCATTGGGATCTTTTGGGGCCCCCTCCCCTACTCGACCGTTCACACCTAGAACCCCAGATGTGATTTCCCTACACAGTACTTGGAGTACCCCCAAAATAGCTCCCAGTGCCACCCAGTAGAGCTCCTAAGATGACCCCCCAAACCTCCCCAGGACCCACACCATTCAGGTCCTTACCTCTGAGACATGGGAAGGACTCTTCTAGATGTGAGTTCCCTAGGTCATATGCTTTCTAATTCAGAACTCCACTGGCTGGACCCCCCTGTCCCCGATCTCCCCATTTCCATTGAATCCCTCCCCAATGTGGAACTCCTTATTAAACTCAATTTGGACTCAACTGTCTGTCTTAATCTCCGGAGGCATTGGTGCAGGGGAGTGGCTGTGGTGCTCGGCTGGGTAGGCATGTTTGGATGAAGGTGCCTGGGGGGTTTGTAGCAGACACTGTGGGTGCTACTGTCACCCTCACGGTATCAACATCTGGTGGTCTGACCTGCTCTGTCCTGGCTGTGAGCACGGCAACCTTAAATGCCAGTGAGTTTATACCGCTTCCCATCTAACAGCCCTCCTTTCAGAAGGAGATGGCATAGAACTACTCCAGGTCCTGGGGCGCCTGGGTGGCTCAGTCTGTTGAGTGTGCGACTCTTGATTTCGGTTCAGGTCATGATGCCAGGGTTGTGGGATATGAGCCCCATGTCGGGCTCCGCCCTGAGTGTGGAGCCTGCTTAAGGTTCTCTCTCTCTGTCCCTCTCCCCCATTTGCTCCTTCTCTTTAAAATACACACATACATACATACTCCAGATCCCTCACCTCTCTGTGAGGATAATGGGGAAGTATGTGTTCTGTACAGGCTCTCAGTTTCCCAACAGAATCAAGCTCCGAGCCCCGCACTGGTTCTGGCTTGATAACATACTCTTTCTCGACTGCTTTCCCTTTTCTGTGTCATATCCCACCTCCCCTGCCAATAAGTTGTCCTCAAATCCTGCTTCTAGGAGGAACCCTAGAGAGAAGACCTCCATAATGCCCCCTTCTTGTAATTGCCCCAACAGCCTCTGCTCCGGACTTTATCTGAGTCTCATCACTCAAAGGGCCCCTCCCCCACTGAAAGCCCTCTGACCCATCATAGCCCCCCACTGCTCAGAGCCTCTCAAGGACAACAAACCAAGCACACTTCAGGGCATGTACTACTGTCTCTACCCCGAAACTTGAGGCTTAGAACAACCATCACTATTTGCTCATGATTCTGCAATCTGGGCTGGGCTCTACTGGACAGTCCTATCCTGCTTTGGTCACTCATGTGGCCACAGTCAGCTAGAGGCCTGATTAGGCTGGCCAACTTCACTCACGTGTCTGATAGCTCAGTTGAGATGGCCGGAACCACCGGGTGTGGGCTGAGCATCTCTTTGTCCATGTGGTCTCCCCAGGAAGGTGGGCGGATCTCTTCACATGGCGGTTCCAAGAGAACAAGCCCTTGCTTGCATCGTGCTTGCTGACATCACCTTGGTCAAAGTCATTCACGTGGCCAAGCCCAGAGTCTGGGGAGGGGGCACCACACGAGGGCTTGAAACTGAGAGGAGGAGTTTCAGAGGCCACATCACCTCCCTGTACCAGCATGCGTTGCTTTCCTGTGTATGCACGTAGTGGCAGCTGACCCATGAAGAATTCATGGGAATGTTATGTCATAGATTCGAACAATTTAACTGGAATTAATCTTACAGACATAGCGTGGCTTAATTTCTGTATTTTGGGGTGCCTGGGTGGCTCGGGTAAGCGTCTGACTCTTGATTTCAGCTCAGGTCGTAATCTCATGGTTTGTGAGTTCGAACCCCACATTGGGCTCCATGCTGACAGTGTGGAGTCTGCTTGGGATTCTCTCTCCCTCTCTGCCCCTCCCCTGCTCTCTCTCTCTCTCTCTCTCTCTGTCTCTCTCTTAAAAATTAAAAAAAAAAAAAAAAACACAAAACTTAAAAAAAAACTTCTGTGTTTTTTTTCCCTTGTGGTACCTAAAGACAATTCTTACCATTGATGGCATCTTAGATTCTATTGACATATAAGATGCATATCCCAGGGCACTGGAGTGGCTCAGTTAAGGTCTGACTTCAGGTCATGATATCAAGGTTCGTGAGTTTGAGACCCACCTTACCTCTCTGCTCTCAGTGCAGAGCCCGCTTCAAATCTTCTGTTCCCCTCCCTCTCTGCCCCTCCTCAACTCGTTCTTTCTCTCAAAAATATTTTTTTTTAATCTAAAAAGAAGATGTATATCCCAACAGGTATCAACACACACATTCACGTGCACACACACACATACACACATTAACATGATAAAATTATGTCTCTAAGAAACTGTATTATTAAAAGAAAAATTAACAAATTGTTTTCAATGAGAAAAGAGGGCAGCGTCAAACAATAGCAAAGTTATTCTTCCTGCTGGAATTTCAATAAGTGTTTTAAAATTACCCTAAGAATTGCCATTAATATGTAAACATTAAGGAATCATACACTGAGCGTAGTGAGCAAAATGGCCTTTAATTTCCTGTTCCATCTGCTTGGAGCTCCTTACCCATTGTTAGCCTGTTGATCACACTTATCTGTGAAAACACACAAAAGCAACTTTTTCTCCTACCTGTGGTGCTAGTTATAGGTTTCTGCTAGGGTTGTCTCAGTACAACTGAAGCTAAAACCGAAATCAGAATGACGTCGCAAACTGGGTTCCCTAATGAAACTGTGGCATTGTATCCAACTTGCATCATGTAGGCATCTCCCTCACAATGTCTACTAGGTCTGTATTTAATATACTTGACCTGTATTTACATGCATGTATTGTAAGAGACATTGTGAGCTCAAAGGCCCTCGGGAAAATTAGAAACAAATGCTCCCAGGTGCCTGGGTGGCTTCGTTGGTTAAGTGTCCAACATGATCTCATGGTTGGTGGGTTCAAGACCCTTGTTGGGCTCTGCACTGGCAGTGTGGAGCCTGCTTAGGATTCTCTCTTTCTCTCTCCCCCTCTCTGCTCCTTCCTGACACATGCTTTCTCTCTCTCTCTCTCAAAATAAACGTTAAAAAGAAAGAAAGAGAGAAAGAAAGAAATAGATGCTTCCTCCCTAGGCCATATGTCAGAAAATTGTGTGCTGACATTAGAACATGGCATATTACTGCCACCTGCTGGGAAGTTGTGGTAAAAATGCAAATCCATAGTGAATGGTATGACTTGGAATTTTGCAGTGTACAACTTGAACAGCCTCAAATTACCAGACAGCTGGTTAGCAAAATGGCCAAGAGTATGGGTGCTGGGGTGAGGTTGCCTGGGTTGAATCTCTAGCTCTGACCATTCCTATATAGTGACCGTGGACATGTGATATGACTTCTTATACCCATTTCTTAATCTATAAATGGGAATGAATAATCATACCTCCTTTATGGGATCGAAGTAATGATTGTGTCAGTGTATGTAAAAAGCTCTCAGAGCAGGGGTGCCTGGCTGGCTCAGTCGGTAGAGCACACGATTCTTGAGCTCAGAGTAGTTGGCTCAAACCACACATTGGGCATGGGGCCTACTTAAAAAAAAAAAAAGCTCTTGGAGCCGTACTCAGCACAGAGGGAGTGCCATATGAGTATTTGCTGCCACACTGTTTTAAAATGTATTTAACAAATACTTGTGAAGTGGTTGTGAAATGGCAGGCACATTTCTAAGTCTCCACAAATATCAACCCTTTTAATCCCCATAACAACCCTTTTGGGACAGGTAACAGCATATGTAGAGGGTTAACTCCAGTGTTACAAAATGGGGCACACGAGGGTTTAAATTCCAATAGGTGCTTGCAGACATCACATACCCCTCCCTAGGACATAACTGGATTTCCACATATCAGGGGGATTCCTATTGCCTCCCAAAGAAGTGATGAAGGCTTGTGAATGGGAAGAGAGTTTCAAGATCCTCATTCTCTCCTTAGGCTCGAAGGTTGGGGGTGGATGCTGTGTGTGACTGAGAGTGAGGGTGAACAGAAGGCAGGAGAAACTGCTAGAAACAGCTTCCTCGGAGTCTACCCTGGGGTTCAGCAAATACAGGTCTAGAAGTAACACACCGTTTGGCACCACGGAAAGCTTCTGAGCAGGCAGTAGGAGCCTTCCAAGTCTTTGGGCCCCACCCTTCCTAAAGGCCCCGCCCAGATTTAAAGATCCTTCATACTGTTTTCAGAGGTGAAGGAGGCCCGGGCAGGGATCCGCACCAGAGTCCAGAGCTATGACTACACACTGATTCCCCCCCAAGAGACGCAGGATGGCCTGGTGGGGAAAAGGATTTTATTGGGATGTTAGTGGGGATCACATGGGAGGGTGAATTCTAGGGAACAACAGACACTGGGACCAAGCTGGTGGTCACCTTAAGGAACAATAAATTAACTTACAAAATAAATTAAAGTGAGGAGGTCCCAAGCAGGGAGGCAGCTGGGAATACCTGGGGATTTCTTGGGGATGGAATTTGGAATTGGAAAGGGGAAATAAGAATTTCCAGTCCCCTCACAAAGAGTGTGAAATGAACAATTTTGAGACCCCTCCCCCAGGCTGGGAGTTGGGGTTCTGGGGCTCCAGGAAGAGGGAAGCTCTGGGCTCAGCCAAAAGGGTGAAGGGGTCTGGTTCAGGGTCGTTCCTCCAGGAAGCGGTAGGTGGGGTTCTCATAGCCATGGCGCTGCAGTTCACGCAGCTGCTGCTCCTCCAGGGTCAGCATAGGGTCCACCTGCATTTGGGGCAGGGAGGAACAGAGGGGCATAGAGACCTGACCGCAGATCTCACAGCGCCCCTGTGCCCAGGCTCTGGAACTCCTTCCCCATATACCATGTCTTTGTGTCTCTCACCTCCACCACTCCATGGCTGATAGCCCCATAGGGCTTCTTCCTGCGCAAGAGCAGGAGGGAGAGGACGATCAGGGAGCCCCCACCTGCTCCCATGATGAGCAGACCAGACACGGCCTCTCGGGACACACCTGTCCCAGCTGGTGCCTGCATGGAGAGGACATGGGGCAGAGGCCATCTGTGAGGCTCACCAGGGCCCTGTGTGGCTTTGGGAGTCACAGCCTAGCCACTGCCTTCTGATGTCTCCCCCTAGGTACCCAGAATAATCCTCCTCTTACCAGCTCATCTCTCTGAATCTCCGCTGAGTGGAAAGGAAAACCCCTTGGAACAGATACATTCACCTGGGGGAGCAGGAGGTGTCAGGGACTCAGGCGTCTGGGCACCAGCCTCCTCCTCCCCTGGGCCCCAGTAGGGCATCCCCAGCCTTCTTCTTCCTTAGGACCCCAAAGTCCTTGTCCTCAATCCCTTATTCCCTCAGGCCAAAGGATCCAAACCCCTAACACCCTCCTCCTTCAGACCGAGGAGTCCAGGACCCCTCTCCCATCCACCCTCAACATCCACAGGTCTCACTTACCTTTCGCTCATACTGCTCCAGGGGGGACATCTTCTCTTTCCCAGAGGATGCAGCGTCTTGTTCTGTGGACCCTAACCCCCAAGTCCTATCTCATTACTGACAGCTGAGAATGGTGCTACCCCTCCCTGAGGAGGCGGTCAGAAGGGGCACCGGACTTTACCCCAGCAGGTCGGGAGTTCCCAATGTATGGACCCTTTTCCATTCGGGGCTCAGGGACTAGTGGGATTTGGTGGCTGGGGTCTATTCTGGGAGATACTCACCTTTCGGAAGGGCCATGGGGGTGTCTGCTGGCAGCCAGAAGAAGCAAGACAGGTGGAACAGTGAAGAAAGGAGGGCATCATGGAGGAAAAGGGTGGAGACACACCCTCCCAGCCAAGGCAGGAGGATCAAGGATCCTACAGAGGCTTCCACAACCTTAGACATCCGTTCCTATCCTCTCCCATTCACTGTGGTGGCTAAGATACCCCCAGAATTTAAGGGATTAGGATTGAGGTTGGGTGCCTGTCCCCCAAAGTCTAGGGTTATCTACATTTGGGTGAACTCACCATCCTTGGAATCCAGAGGCTGCAGCCCACCCTTGTCCTCACTGCTGCCCCCTGGGGCGGGGGCTTCCAATTCATTGGGACCCAGGTGCTCAGAGTGGAGAAGTTCCTCTGAGGGGAACATGCAGAAAGGGGGTCGACATCACGACCCCCATAGGGATGCCACAAAACAAAACCAGGTGAATAAATGGCACCCTAACACTAGAGTGATTGGGGGTAGCCGTAAGTATGATCTGGGGAAATTGGGAAGATAGATGAAGGCACCCCTGGCAGGGAGGATGGAGGCTGAAGTTTCAAGAGAATGGCCTCTTTTTTAAAAATGTTTATTTATTTATTTTGAGAGAGAGAGAGAAAGAGCATGAGTGGGGGAGGCATAGAGAGAGAGAGAGAAGGGAGTGAGAATCCCAGCAGGCTCCACACTGTCAGTGCAGGGCCTGATGCAGGGCTTGATCCCAGGAACTGTGAGATCGTGACCTGAGCTGAAATCGAGGTCAGACACTTAACTGACTGAGTCACCCAGGCATCCCAAGACTGGCCTCTTTAAAGAGCAGGGATAGGGGCGCCTGGGTGGCACAGTCGGTTGAACGTCCGACTTCAGCCAGGTCACGATCTTGCGGTCCGTGAGTTCGAGCCCCGTGTCAGGCTCTGGGCTGATGGCTCAGAGCCTGGAGCCTGTTACCGATTCTGTGTCTCCCTCTCTCTCTGCCCCTCCCCCGTTCATGCTCTGTCTCTCTCTGTCCCAAAAATAAATAAACGTTGAAAAAAAAAAAAAAGAGCAGGGATAGGTGTGGGACATCCAGTAGGAAGTCACAATAGATCTGGGGGCTTTGGGAGATCACACTTTTTGGTGCTCACGCTCTCATGTAGGCTTCCTCCCTTTGAATCTGGACTGAGTTTGTCACTTGCTTTAATCAACAGAAGGGGGGCCCCTGCCTTAAGAAGACTTGGCAGCTTTCACTTTCATGCTTTGGGGAGCGTGAACCACTGTGTAGGAAGTCCAGGTATCCTGCTGAGAGACCATGCAGAGGGGCTCCATGGATAAGAGACCCTGAGCTGACATGGAGAGGAAAAGAGGCCTGTTTGTGCCAGAGTCCCATCCCTTAACTGATCTGCTAGCCAAGGGTAGCCACACACCGACCAGATGGCAGAATCAGGAGCAAAGAAAATAGCTGTCTTTAAAGCCACTATGTTCTGGAGTTTGTTACATAGGAATAAATAACTGAAACGGTGGAGGGGGGAAGAAAAGTTTGGGGGTCAATATCTGCCTTCACAGATCAGGAATGGGAACCAGGGGTCACAGGCACTCACGGATCTGGGGCCGCAACTCCTGAGCCAGGCGGGGGTTCTGGTCCAGCAACCCCAGGCTCTGATTCATCCTTTCCTCAATTACTTGAAGGTGGGTCTGCACCTGTGGGGAGGTGAGGATGAACGATGAACTGGCAGTTCTCTAGCCTACTGCCTAGAGATGGGGAAACTGAGGCAGAGTGCAGAAGGAAGGTCAATAGGGTCCAAGGAAAAATAGCATATACAATGGACAGGAAGTAGGGCACAAGAGCCAGTAATTGGGCCAGAGGAGGAAGGAAACTGGAGGCGGAGCAGAATAAAAAGAAAAGGAAAAGGTGTATGGAAGACAGGAAGTGAGAGGCTTGGAAAAGGAATTAAGGCAAAAAGAAAAGGAGTAGTCACTAGGAAAAATGCACAAGAGACAATGTACGTATAACATACCAGGGATATGGCATAGAAGATAGGAAGTGGAGGAAGTGGGTAGGAGGAGCGGAAAGTAGGGTCTGAGGAATAGAAAGCAAGGTTTCAGGGATTATAGAGAAAGAAATGGGATTAGAGAGTCATATACAAATGATGTCTTTCTTTTCTTTTTTGTTTAAAATTTTAAAAAATTTTTATGTTTATATTTTGAGAGAGAGACAGATACAGAGACAGAGCACAAGTTGGGGGAGGGCAGAGAGAGAGGGAAACACAGAATCTGAAGCAGGCTCCAGGCTCTGAGCTGTCAGCACAGAGTCCAACATGGGGCTCAAATTCACGAGCTGTGAGATCATGACCTGAGCCGAAGTCACTCAGCTGACTAAGCACCCAAGGCGCCCCCTGTTTAATGTTTTTTATTTATTTATTTTTGAGAGAGCATAAGCAGGGGAGGGGCAGAGAGAGAGAGAGAGAGAGAGAGAGAGAGAGAGAGAATCTGAAGAAGGCTCCAGGCTCTGAGCTGTCAGCACACAGCCTGACGCAGGGCTCGAACTCACGAACCGTGAGATCATGATCTGAGCTGAAGTCGGATGCTTAACCAACTGAGCCACCCAGGAGCCCCAGAAATGATGTCTTTCAAGGGCAAGACATGGAGTTCAGGAGCACAGAATGGAGTATTCATGGACAGGAAGAGAACATCGAAGAACTAGGAATTGGGATCTGAGGGCACAGGATAGGGGTTGCATGGAAAATAAGTGGTGTTTGGGAGGAAGGAGAACTGAGGGACAGGAACAGGGCTCAAGGCATTGGAGGAAAATTCTGGGAAAGGAAGTAGGAATCAAAGGGACAAGAAGGGGGTCAAAGGCAAGGAGCCAGGGTGGGGGTAAAGGGCAACATTCCAGGGTCAGGAAGTAGGGATCCGAGGGGCTGGAAAGGGTCCCAAGACTGGGGAGAGGCGTGGGGGTAAGCTTGCCAGGGATAGGTAGAGGTCCGAGGGACAGAAAGAGGTCTGAGGGGTGGGGCCCTGGAGACTGGGGTCTGAGGGACAACAGGGTATTTGGGAGCCAGGAGCATCTGGGCACCTGGAAGCGCATCTGCTGGGCCTTCTCAGGATCCACGGCAGCCACGTGCTGGTAGTGCCTCAGCGTGTGCCTTCGCTCCTTCTGCTCTGCACGCAGGTAACGCCGCAGGGCCAGCAGGACGCGCTCTGCCTGCGGAAGAGACAAAGGCTGCCTAGGCCTGCCCCAGACCTTTTCCCCCACCGCCCCTGCCCCCACGGCTCCCACACCTGAGGCGGATCTCCCTGCAGTGCTGCCAGGAAACCTTCCAAGGCTGCCCGGCGCTGGTCGTTGATAAGGGCGATGACTCGGGTGGCATGGGTCTCCACCAGGCGCTGCCGCTCACCAGACACCTGCTCCTCCAGGGTCTGCAGAATGGACTGGAAGTGCTGGCAAGGGGGTGAGCACAGGGCCAGGAGAGGTGAAGATAGGTGAAAGTCCAGGTCAACACTCTGGAAAGGCAGTCTGTAGGGCCATGTGGCAGAGGGTGGTGCGGTGGGTCTAGGCACGAGTAGAATCGACTCTAGGGTGGGACCAGATCACAGGATGTGGACTGGAAGGAGTGGGGATACAGGACCAGGCAGAGTGCAGGCAGGACCAGGCCAATTGGGAGCTGATCTGAGGATGTAAACTCTACCGGGTGGGAACAATCTAGGAACTGAGGCAGCTCATGTTCTGGTGAAATATTTTCCAAGTATTATAGGAGAGGTAAGGCTGTAGGCCTGGGCGGGGCCAACTGGAGATGGCTGTGCCTAAATAGGACCTAGAGGGGTGGAGCAAAGATCAGGAATGGGGCTAACCTAAGAGGAGGGGGCGGGGCCTCTAGAGGTGATCAGTGAGTCGTGAGGCTGGGCCTACTGAGGAGGGACTGAGAGTGAAAGTGAGATTAGAGGGGTGGGACCAGAGTCAGGGGATGGGCCTAATAGGAATGTGAATGAATCAAGGATGCTGAGAAGGACCAGGATGCATCTTGCTGGGACTCAGTTTGGGAGATGACCCCAGAGCCTGCCCTGAGAGGTAAGGATCAAGTGAGGATCAAGGCAAAACAAGGCCAGTCTGAAGAGGAGAGAAATGCCAGGTCAGACATATGCCAAGAGGAGTGGAGCCAAATGGGGGGAGGGGGCCAGGAGAGACCAATATAAGTAGGAAGGGGTGGGACAGGATGAGCCAAGACCAGGCCTGGACCCAACTGAGACCAGGTGTGTCCTAGGTATCGGACAGGCAAAAGTAGGACCCGCCAGAGGGTGTCCTACCTCGTTCAGGGCCTGTCTGTCAGCTTTCGGCAGGTTCTTGGACTGGTTGTCTGCCATGGCCCATTCACGCATCACCTAGGGGCAAGAGGAACTTCAGGATCCTCGAATCTACCCTGCTCCACCCAGTGAGTCCCCCAATCCCTCTTCAAGACTTTGGAGGCTCCAGATCCTATAAGTCCTACTTGCTCTTGAGTTCACAAGAGGTAAGACTCTGAAGGAATGTAAGTGGAAGAATGCAGTTCACCAGAGTTTCCATAGAATCTGCTGGCATCTCAGTGGGATTCTAGGTGGGTCAGGGATCCCTGGTCATCCCAGAGGTGGTGTTGAGGATTAGGGGTTGGATGGGGGCTTGGGGAGTCTTTGGAGGTAGTCTCAATGTGCCTCTGAGGAAATTCCTGGTATTCAGGGAGTTCCGTGTTGTGGGAAATCCTGAGGCCCCAGTATCATCACCTCATTAATCTGGCGCATCCTACGTTCCTCCAGGTCCATCTTGGCTCTCAGGAAACCCTCATGCTCGCTGATTTCTCCAGGCATGCCAAAGTACACGTCCACACCATCTGTGGGCCTTGCGGTGGTGGTCACTGCAAGGCCAGGAACCGGGGAATCAGTCTGAAGCCCATCTTCAGGTTACCCTCCCTTCTTGGAGAACTACATTTCCTAGAGCACACTGGAGATCACCATGTGTCTACTTAACCATAGATGGTGCAGGGCATCATGAGAGATATAGTTCTGAACTGGGCATGTTCTTGCAAAGCTTAGAAATCTACACCACCCTTCAAGCTTCCCCAAAATAATCCTTAGGAACTACCAGGTGGCTCCTCCACTTTCAGGTACCCCCAAGCCACCCTCACCCTTTGCATTCTGCACAGGACAGCCCTTCCACCTCTTCTTTACCCAGTGTTACTCCCATCCCTTCCATTCCCCCCAGTTGGGTCTCTCCCCAACAGGTCCCTCCCAAAGATGCCTCTACACCAAGGCTCCCTCAAATCATCCTCCCTCCAGGATAGAGGGAACTAAGAGTTCAGAGACAGTCTCACCTTTGCTGAACCCTGCAGGGCTATGGGAGCTTGAGGGTGGGACTCTTTCCTCCTCTTCTTCCTCTTCAGCCCGTGGGGGCTCCACGAAGTAATCGTCTACTGGCTGTAGGAAGGATTCCTCTTCTTCCTCGTCCTCACCCCCCTCTACTCTGCCCCCTAGGGGCCAGGACCGGGTGGAGGGGTCACTGAGGGAACAGAAGACTTGAGGCAGTGAGAATACGACCCAGGCCCCCAGGCTTCCATTTCCTGCTTCAGGAGCCTTGGGATGGGCGTGGAGGGTTCCTTCCCACTCACCCAACTGCTGTCCCAGATGGATCAGGGGTGACTGGAGGGGGGCAGCACACATACTCCACACCTCGGAACCGATCCGTGCCACAGGGCAAAAGCATGCCCGAGCCATGCAGGACGAGGCCCTGGGAACGGCAGGCCTGCGGGAAGAGTAGGCCCAGATGCCAGGATTGTGGGCTAGGAGAGGGTAGAGAGGGAGCCTGGATGCCTGGGTCTTGGGGGCTGATGGGACTGGGGGCCTGGATTCCTGATTCTGTCCCAGTGGGAAGAGGGGGCTGAGGCCCAGAGTCAGGTTTGGGGAGGGGGGGTGGGTTGTTAGGGGACTGGATTCCTGGGTTGGGGAGTGAGAATGGATGGGCCAGGGTCCTGACCTCCTGTGCCTCCTGATGCCTCCGAGCTGAACTCTCACACTGGTCCATGCGCTCCTGATGCAAGAACCGGCAGCCTTCAGGCACCAGCAGGGCCTCGCTCACGAATTCACCTGCTGGAGAGTGGGGGCACCAGAGTGAGACTCTCCCACAGACACTAGCTCTACCCTCTTCAGAATCCAGACATTTTATCCTCAGAGGTTTCTCTGCCCCACTCTGGACCCAGGCATGCATCCAGCTTCCTAATATGAGCCTGAGACCAGGGCTCAGAATCTCACCCCAGGGAAACCCCCACTTCTGTTCCCTGCCCCCAGCCTGGGACTCACGCAGGCATTGGAAAGGCACAACCTGGTGGTGGGGGTGAGCACAGCGGCCACCTCGAGAGCCCCCACACCAGCGCTCCATGGGGATGGCCTGTGTCGCCTGTTCCACACGTGCAATCTGCAGCTCCGGGTACATCTGGGGGCAGCGGGTGAGAGTGATCAGCCCACAGCCTCGCCCCCTGCCAGCTGTGCTTCTCCACTGGCCATGTCCCTTTACAAGGCTCTAGTGATCTCCCTAGGTTCTGCTTCTCGGTAGACTCGGTAGCTAAGCCAGCCAGCTCCTTGGCCACGCCCCCAGTAGCTCTCCCTCAGAAGCCCCACCATCTGCCCAGAAACTCAATCCCCGTAAACCTGCCTCTCTTCTGGTCACCTCTGTCCCCTCCTCCAACAGGTTCCGCCCTCCTTTTAAGCCTCACCGTTTTCTCTGGCCTCTCAGTAAGCATCCCTTCTCTTTGTATTAGAACTGGCTTTTCATAGCTACACCGCCCAGCTTTCCACTCTCGCATTGGGCTCCACTCTCTTGCAGGTCCAAAAGGTCTTTTTTCTTAGCCCCGCCTCTCCTTTGACCACGCCCACCTGTGCCCCTACTCCTTAAGGTACCTACCACAGATTGCTAAACTGTCTCTTCACTGGATACAGTTCTTAGCTGACCCTCTTTGCACAGTTCTCCTTTCCTGCCCTAGTTTCTCAAAAACAGGCCCTGCCCTATCCTAAATTCGCCTCTTTCTCAGCCACGCCCCCTAGCTTCCCCTGACCACTTAGATCTCTCATTCTCCCTGGACCATGCCTTTTGCACGACTAGCTTCTTTCTTTTGGGCTATCCGCACAGTCTCGGAACCGTTTTCCTGCGGACCACGCCCCTCCCAGCAGGTCCCGCCCACCTGTCTGCAGTATTCCAGCACCCGTTGCGGATCGCGGAGACAGCGTCGTGAGCGCTGTTGGTCTGGTTCCCAGCGGCCGGTGCGCAGGTCCCGGTGAAGAGTCAGGTGCCCACATAGTCCAGCCACCTGGGCCGACCCTGGAGCCTGAGGGTCGGGTCAGAGGGGTCAGAGAGGGCCCAGGGACGCTGGCACGTGTGTCCCCCAGACCTTTGCTCCTTAGGAGCCGGAGGTTCAGAACCCCAGCAGCAGCCCCTCCACCAAGTACCGCGCACCCGCCTCCTAAGAGGTACTGTTCCCCGGGAAACAGCTCCCACTGGGCGGGGGCGCCGCAGCTCTCCCGTTGCTATGGCGACCCAGGTCCCCCGAGAGGCTCGCGGCCTTGTTGCCGCGGAGACAGGCTCCGCCCCCACCCCGGCGCAGCCGCACTGGAGCCCGAAGGGGTTAAAACTGAATCGCGGGGGAGGAGGCCAGAACCCAGGCGTTCTGGCCCCTCCTCCCACCATCCCTAGCTCAGGGTCCTATTCTCCGGTGCAAAGACGACAAGGCCTGGCTTCAGGGCCCTGCAGGCCTGGACACCAGGTCCTTTGAGGGCTGGAAAGCTACATCCTGGGTCGGGGGTCGGTGTCTGAAGACCTAGACTCCTCGGTTCTGGGAGGCTGAGGGGGCCCTCAAATATGTCCAGAGGATGCAAGGGGCCAAGATTCTTGGATCCAGGTGTCTTACTGTCTGGTGGGTCCTGTCTGGTTGGGGCTGACTCACCTAGGTCGAGAGGGTCTGAGGGGGCTGGGCTTTTGGGACCACGGCTCTGGAAAAGGCAGTTCCTAAGCTAGCGGCGGGAGGCAGCTGGGAGGACAGAAGATGGGGGAACTGGGACCTGAACCCCTGGGTTCATGAATGCCTAGTGCCATTAGGGACGTATGGGGGCCTACCACTTGGCCGGAAAGACTGCGCTTTCTGCCCTGGCCGCGTCCGCGTCCGGGCCCAAGGCCCGGTCCCGCCCCTTCCCCCATCCCCCAGGACCCGGCCGGGCCTCACCTCGGCCGCGCCGGGGCTCCCACCGGCCAGGCTCCCGACGGCGAGCTGCGCGCGCAGAAGCAGCAGCAATAGTGGCAGCAACAGCGGCAGCGGCGGCGGGCCCGGGTGGCGGCCCAGACCGCGAGCGGCAGGGCTAGTGGGCCCCATGTCCCGGCCCTCGCGCCCTCACGTCCCCTGCACTCCGGCCCGGCCCGGCCCGGCCCCAGCGGTGACAGGAGCTCCCAGCGCCACCGCCGCCGCCGCCGCCGCCTCCTCCCGCCGCCCCCGGGCTGCGCCGGCGCCGCCAGCCCCGCCCCACGCCGGCCCCGCCTTCCTAGCCAGGACAATAGCGTGGCAGCTCTGCGCAGACTGGAGCAGCTCGGGAACCCCGGGTGGGAGCCAGCGCCAGGCCCCCGCCTTCTAGAGATTCCAGGAGTCCCACCCCATGCAAGGGCCTAGCCGGCAGTCTGGGTCATAGGCTCCGCCGTTTTGAGCCCTTTCTCAGGACCCTCACCCCCAGCTTTCTCTTCCCTCAGACCCAGACACTCACAAATCAGCCTCTTTCTCTTCCAGGCGTGCCAACATTGAAGACCTCCACCGTCCCCCGATAGATTTGTCTCTTGAGGTCCCAGGAATACAGGCTCTGAAATTTCCCTAATCAAGGACGCAGCAGTTGAGATCCGGTCCCCTTCTTCCTCAGATCCAGGAATCTGGACTGCGGGCCCTTTCTTTTTCAGGACCAGAGAACAAGCCCCCACCCTTTCTCCCTAGGACCTGGGGTCTTGGCCTTCTGCTCTGCTTTCCAAGGATCCCAGGTGTCTGGACCTTTAATTCCTAGCTCAAGGATGCATAAAACCAAAGCCCGTAGGTCCTTTCTTTAAGGATGACCTGAGTCAGGTACCCAGCACCTCAGGACAAGGGCCTCAACCCTATCCTTGCTTTAAGGACCATGGCATTTCTATTTTCTCACCCCTAGCCTCTCCCACCCTGCCTACTCTTCAGGGCTCACTGCTTTGTCTCCTTAAATAACTGTAGAATTCTGTTTTCCGCAAGCCAACCGGGGCAGCACTATCATGTATGTGCATCTGTGCATGTGTGTTTGTGTAGATGTATGTTAAAAGAGCCTGGAGTGCTAAATGGGTAGCAAAAGGCTGGGAGGTGGCTCAAGGTTTTGTTCCTACAGCCACTTCATCGCCTAGGGTAGAGAATAGGGTAGAGGAAGGGTCTTAGGGCTGATTTAATGGACCCCTTCCTTGATGGAGGGTAATAATGCCAGGAGGATCTCCAAGACGCATTCACTTATTGACTTTTTTTTTTTTTTTTTATTAAACATAAATATTCTCATTCCAAGATTCCACCCCACCCACCCCACACTACTCTCCTCTCCCCATGATGGTTCTCACCCTATCTTCATTCCTTGGATTCAGTTCATCCAGGGCCCTTAAGGAAGTTGAAAGGAATCGAGATGGTGGCCATCTGGGGTTCCCAGAGAGTAATTAGCCATCTTGGCTGCACTTGAATTGGCCAAGCAAAGGGTCCCTCAGGGAGAACCAGGACAGGGCCTGGTCTGGCCTCCATCTTAACCTACGTTGCCTTTTTCTCAGTATAGGTGGTCATCTTGAAATCTCTTCTTTCCACACCTGGAAACAATTTCCATCCCTGCCTCTCATCCCATCACCCCCTGTCCCCGTCCATCTACAAAGAGCCCATCTGCCATCTTGAATCTCTTTTACACAGGGGAATAGTCGGTCATAGTGGCCATCTTGCTCCCACTTGGGGACCTCAGTCCCCTTTGACTGAGCTGACTGTACACCAGTAATCCAGACAATTGTAATGATCTTTCTCTCCCATCAGTGTTCAATTTTGGAGGAGTAAGGTCACCATCTTGTTCTGGTTCCTCAGAAATCAGGACAATCCATTATGGCAAGTTGAAGATCCCAGGACTCTTCACTTGGAGAGGTGTCACACATGAGTTTGGAGACGTGGGTGGCTGGGTGTGGGGAAGGCAGCGTATGGGAAGGGTGGAGTCCTGGGGGTCAGATCTGGGGGTCCAATGGATGTAGGTTTGATGTAGCTGGTAAAAGCTCGAGGATGGGGTGTGGTGAGATAACCTGCCCGAGCTCTATACAGTCTGCAGGGTGGGACCATGCCTAGGTGTGGGTTGAAGTCATAGAAGGTAGGGGTCCCTGGAGGTCCAAGGGGGGAGGGGGGCGGCAAGAAGAGGCCGCCTCCAGGGCCTTCACCAAGGCTCAGGCTCACACTGACTCCTCGGACCTTGTAGTAACCATTGGTTGGGTCCTGAGGGACAAATGGGATTTGTTAATGTATGTGAGGATATAAGATGGGGTGAGGGTCACTAATGGAGAGATACACTTAGAGCCAGACCTAGAGAGAGACAAAAAGACAGAAGCAAGAGCAAACAGAGACCCAGAGTCAGAGAGATAGACATACAGACTGATAGGAAGACAAATTGGGACAGGAAAACAGAGACAAGAGATAAAAGGACAGACGGAAATGGGCAGAGAAAGGCAGCAACAGAGGAGTATAGGCTTGCTGAGGGCTGGTGGTTTGGAAGGAGATGCAGTGGGAACAGAGGGGTTGAGACCAAGACATTCATTCATTCATCTGCCCACCGGCCCCAAGGCTTTGATTCTGTGTCATGTCTTATGCTGCTGCTGGACATGTCTATCAAGGGGAGAGACTGGGCCCTGCTTACATGGAGATCCCAGGCCAAAGAGGAAATGGCAAATCACCAGAGTCCAGGGGGGTCAGGGTAGTGATGAAGGAAATACAGGCAGAGTGAGAAGGCTTGATGGGGAAGCACAAACAGGATTTCAGGGCTGGGGTGGGAATCCAGGAAAGAGTGGTCCTAGTTGTGGCAGGTGGAACACAGACAGAATGATCAGGGCTGTGAGTAGGGAAGCATGGACTTTCTAGAACAAGAAATGTGTGAGCTGAGACCAGAGGAACGAAGGGCAGAATTGGGTAGTATGGGAAGGAAAGTGGTGTTTCAGGCCAATAGAATAGCATGTGCTAGGTACAGAGGGGACAGAGAAGGGCTCTGGGCTAGGGACTGAGGTCAGTGGAGGCCAAGAGAGGGGACTTCAAAGGAAGGGCCGGTCTGGGGAGAAGTGAGGCCAGTGCGGGAGCTGGTAGGTAGGAAGGGGCCTGGCAGAGGCATCCAGGAGACCTGAGGCAGGACTGTGATGGGAAAGCACAGGCAGAGTGAGCCCTGATGTGGGGCTCCGAGAGGGAGGCCAAGGCTGGGACACATTTGTGGGCATTATCAGCAGCTGTGCAAACAGGACCTGGAGGTGGGTGAAGTGGCCCAGGAGGCAGGAGGAAAGTGTGGAGGGGGCTAGGTCCTAGCTCTGGGGGCAAGAGAGTGAAAAAGGAGGGGACCAAGCAGGGAGAGAGCTGGAGACTCAGTGAAAGGAAACCATCCCTCCCCAACACTTACCTTGGTCTCCAGAGCCCCTTCCTCGTCCAGAACCAGGTCACTGTGATCCGTGTGCACGATGGGGCCCTGGGATAGGGTGCTTAGTGAGAGGGGGCACTCAGAGGATCCTCCTGGTCCAGTGCCAGACCCTAACAACCCTCAGTTGGACAGTGGAGGCCAGGCAGGAGGGACCAAGAGCACCTGGAGCTGGGGTCTAGACTCAAGACAACAAAGGGCCCTGGGGACATATTTGGTCTAGGGGATAACTGGGTCAGGAGCATATTTGGACTTGGGGAACATGTTAGCCCGGGATTACTTATTAGGATGTGGACCACCTTGGAGTTTGGGGGGCTCAGTGGGGACTGGGAGAACAGTTGGGACTGGGTTACTAGTTGTTCTAGAGGCTGAGTCTTGTCTGGGGACCCTGCATCCTACCCGGTCCTCGCCACTGCCGGTCTCCTCCTCTTCAGGGCCTCTTGAACTGGAGCCATCACTGCTGCCTGGGATTCGTACCAGGTTCTTTTGCTTGGAGAAAGAGGCTGAGGCCAGGGACAGTGGGAGGCAGAGATAAGTGATGGGGCAGGGTCATGGTTTGCAGAGACCAATGAACAGGAAGAGAGAGGGCTGGGTTGGGTCAGGAGGCTGGGAACCAATGAGAACCTGCAAGGGGGAGGAGTGTGACCCTGAGGAGAAGGACTTAGGGCATGAGGGAGGAACCAGGGTCTGAAGGAGAGTCTGAGGCCAGAGAGGTGAGACTGGGGCGGGTCTCAGCCAGGTCAATGGGGGGAGGGGGCTGGGGGATGGTGCTGAGGTGGGGCTCAGTCACTGACCCTTGCCATGGCGCCAGCAGCAGAGGGCCACCCCAATGATGACCATAAGAAGAGTCACGGCTGCAGCAGCCACTGCAGCCACAATCCGCACTGTGGGCAGCAAGTCTACAGGAAGGAGAGGGGATGTTCTGAGGAGGGTAAGCATGAGACCCAGGAAGAACTGGGGAACAGGGACTCAGGACTTGCTTGCGTTGGCGTCTCTGGATTCAAAAAGTCCCCAAGTTTCGGGATACCCAAGTTTGTAGGTCCCTTAGCTTGAGGTCCCTTAGGCTTACAGGCTCATGAATTTGAGGTTCCACAAGTTTAAACTCCCTGGCTCTAGGGAGTCCTAGAGTTTGAAGGGTTTTTAACTTTACCATTCCCCATATTTGGAACTTCCTTTCTTTGGGGCACCTAAGTGTGAGGGGGTGTCTCTCACTTTAGAATTCCATATTTGAAGGAATTTACTGTTTTGAGGGTCTCAGGATTCAAGGGACTCATAGTTTTGAGGCTTTCAAGATTTGAGGGTGTCTGCATTTGGAGGTCTTTGATTTAGAGACTGTGGCGTGTGGGGGTTTGGGATCCTCAGATTTGGAGGCTTCAGGCCCAGGATCTCACCTCTACGCCCCAGGCTGACCTGGGCGCCTCCCTCGCCCAACCGGTTCCTGGCACTGCAGTTGAAACCCCTGCTGAAGTCCGATTCCTGGGTCCCCGAAATGTGTAGCACAGAGATCAGGGCTGGGCCCTGGCCCCCGCGGCCCTCCGGGGCTGGGAATGTCTCCACCAGGAACCGACCCTGCGACCCCGCCGCCAGAAAGCCCTCATCCCAAGACCAGACCTGGGGGCACACACAAAAAGGAGGTCATTAAGGAGACTGGAGAAGGAAGGAAGGGCAGGCAAGGTGTTGAAAAGTTAGAGGTGGTCATAGCAGTTTTGGGGGTCTGGCTTGGGAGGACAGGGATAACAACTGGGCTGGTCGTGAGAGCGGGGACATTCCCTTACCACAGCATCTGGGGCCGGAGATGCAAAGACTAGACATTGCAGGCGGGCGGGGCCCCTCAGGAAGGCGGGCGCAGAATGCAGGGCGGTCACAATTGGGGGAGCTGTTTTGGAGATTGTGGACCAGTCATATAGAGGCCCTGCCCTCAGAAACGTCAGTTCTCAATAAGGCGGGGCCAGGTCTCGGCACTCTTCACTAAAGCCAATCAACCAGGCCACGCCCCTCAACAAACCCCGAATCCCTCAGAGGCTCGCCTTCGCGTGGTCTGGCTCCCAGCCCCAGGCCCCGCCGTCCAAAAAGCTCTCCCTCTCAAGGGCACGCCCACCCCCGTTTAGGGCTGGCCCCCTCTGCCCACTCTGTGTCCCGTCCCAGGCTCTGCCAGGTCTTCTAGGAAGCGCCACTTTCTCACCGTTCACAGTCAACCTAGCCTCCGCAGCGCCGCCCCCCAGGCCAGAGAGCCCCGGCTCAGCTCTGCACACGTAGTCGCCTGCATCCTCGGGCCCCACCGACGGAAGACGCAGCGTGGGCCCAGAGCCCAGCACCTGGGAGAGGGTAGGGGCATCAGGGGCAGGACCTTGAGAGGAAGTTCTGTCCACCGCCTGCCACGGCCATAGGCTTTAGATCGGGTCTCACCTGCGCGTCCCCGCTGCGGGTCCAAGTTACCCGTGGGAGCGGGTTCCCGCGCCAGGCACAGCTGAAGGAAGCGTCTCCCCCTGCGTCTACAGACATGGGCTCCGGCCTTGCCTGCAGAATCGGCCCGACTGGAGGAGAGGAGAGGAGGTGTCACATGGTCGGGGAGGGATGCAACTTCAGACCCAGGATCGGCTACTCAGAAACGACACCTTCCCTCCCCTGCTCCCCGTGGCGTTGACCCAGCACAGCCAATCCCTGCCTACATCCTTTTCCGTCCCACCTTCTCCCGCAGCCAGTCGCAGCCACGCCCCCCACTCCCCCACTTTAGCCACACCCAGGACCCCGCCCCCGCTCACACTGCACGTCCAGCGCTGTGCTGCGGTTGGCGCTACCCACTGCGTTGCTGACCTCGCAGGACACTGGCTCAATCAGGAATGAAGCGTCTGCCACAACCTCCAACATTGGTCCGCGGGCCCCGAGCACGGGGGAACCTCCCTTTGCCCACCTGCAGAGGCAGTGAGGCTGCTCATGTTGTCCCTGCTCCCCTGGCACTCCCGCGCACGTCCCAACCCTAGTCCTCCCTAAACCCTGCTCTGGGCTGAGGAGAGGCGACCTCACCTATAGCCTGACCTCACCTATAGCCTGACCTCACCTATAGCCTGTGACAGGAGGTTGGGCTGTTGCTTGGCACAGGAAAGTGACCTTCTCTCCCTCCAGCACACTCTGTGGTTCTGCAGATAGTGTCACCACTGGGGGATCTGTGGAGGTAGGTCAATGGTTAGCGGTGGGCAAGGACCTGGAACACCTCCATGGAGCATCTGAGTCCAGTGCCCAGCCTCTCCACCCCAGGAGTCTGGGTCCCCACTCTCCTCTTCTTTTTTTTTTTTTTTTTTTTCAATGTTTATTTTTGAGAGAGAGAGAGAGCGCGCGCGAGCGCACACGTGAGCATGAGAGGGGGAGGAGCAGAGAGAGAGGGAGACACAGAATTTGAAGCAGGCTCCAGGCTCCGAGCTGTCAGCACAGAGCCCGATGTGGGGCTCGAACTCACAGACCATGAGATCATGACCTGAGCCGAAGTTGGAATTTCAACTGACTGAGCCACCCAGGCGCCCCTCTCCTCTTCCTTTTGAGCTAAGAAGTCCAAGACTCCAGTTCCCAATTTCCCCAGGGCCCCAGGTCCACAGCCTCCTCTTTCCTCAAACCTTGGAGTCCAGACCTCAGGCCCCTCTTTTCCCAAGGGCCTGCAGCCTGGAGGGTCAATTTTTAACTGCACTCACACTGCAGGCTTAGTGTGATAGCTGTATCCTTCCCTGAGGGCAGGGCCTGGCTCCGGGCCCGGCAGACCAAGGTGGCTCCATCATCAGCGCTGGAAGGAGTCAAGGATAAGATGCTCTCCACCGACCTAGTGGTTCCTTCCTTCAGCAGGGTCTGGAGGTTATGAATAATAATAATGATTTCATCTTCTTGCTATATTGTGTTTACTATGTATCAGGCACTTCAAAGTACTTTATTTAATCCTCACGATTACCCTATGAAGTGAATATTATTGTCCCTATTGTACAGATAAGGAAACTTGAGGGACAGAGAGGTTAAGTTACCTGAACTCAAGATCAATCAACTAGCAAGTGATTTGATCAACTAGCAAGGATTTGAACCCGAGATGTCTGGCTCTGGAATCCTTACCCTTAATCACATACTAAGGGTCCTAACCCTTGAACTTCCTTCCTCCCATGCCCTTTTCTCCTCTGGATAAGCCTGTGGTCTGAGCAGACCCCAGATTTCCCTGAATGGGCAAGAGCTGCAAAGGGATTTCGACCTGACCTGGTGGAAGGTGGTCCCATCCAGACGGATCCCATCTCGGAACCACAGCAGCTCAGGGATGGGGCGGGCATCCCCACGGCTCCGACAGGTCAGATTTGCAGGAACTCCAGCAACCAGAGACACAAAGGGGCCTCCCAGTACCTGGGGGGCTTCTGGGGGTACTGTGGGGTGGATTGGAGTCAGAGCTGGACCCTGGGCCCAGAGACCCCGATCTTCCCAGCTCTAACTAACCACCCCTCTGGGCTCCTCGGACTCTGACACTCAGCTAAGCACTGGCTGTCCCCCTGGGCTTCCCAGGTACAAGTGGATTGAGTCCTCACCCAGCACATGCAGTTGGGCTGGCCGAGAGCGGAGGCCTGCTTGTGTAGCCTGACATTCATATGATGCTTGATCCTCTAGCTCCACGGGCCTAATGTAAAGGTCGTGCTGGCCACTGGCTGCGTTCCCTGATATCCAGTACCGGGACCACCCTGAAGTTAAGGAAGAGGCAGTCACACCATGATTCTGAGTTCCTGGCCTCAGTCTCCTTTCCCAAGCACCCCACACCAGAAAGGCACCAAAAAGTGGGTGCTGAGCCAGAGAGACTAACCCTCTCCCATCCAGAGTCATGGCAAACTTGGGGGTGAAAACGTCAGAAAAAAGAAAACAATTGCTATAAAAATCAGATTAGTACTACGTCTGGGCTGAGGAGAGGACTATGGTAGGAGAGGGAATAAGAAAGGCTTCTGAGGAGCTGACAAGGGTCATGAGCAGTAGTTACACGAATGTCTCCTTTATTTGGCAAATCTTCCTTTTGTGTTTTATATGCCTTCCTACATTTATGTAGTATTTTATAATACAAATAAAAATCTCCTACCCCCTAAAGAAGCTAAAACTTCAGTTCTCCCAGATGTTTATCTGAGCCCATCAATTTCCTAAATTTGAAAACATTAAAATAGAGACTTCAGATACGGCGCAAGCTCAGCACCCCCACCTGGAGCCAACCCCTCCTGAGTAGAGAGAACAGTCTCACCTGGTAGGTCCCTTTCACCCCCTAGAGCCAGCCCGTCCTTGGTCCACTGAACCAGCCCCCAGTATTCGCCCAGGGCACAGGGCAGCCGGGCCTCAGCCCCCAGCAGTGCTACCAGGTCATCCGGTTGTTGCAGGAAATGGGGCGACGGGCCTAGGAGAATTGGGGGACGGGAGTAAGGTTGAGTTTAGCAACGGTCTTAGCTCCCTCATTCGGGACCCAGGAGTCTAGGCTCCCGAAGTTCTCCTCCGGCAGATCTAGGAGTCTGAACCCCCAGTTCCATCCACCCCAGTAAAGAGGCAGCTGGCAAACAATCCTCCCCCTCCCCAAATTCATCCGTCCCTAGAGGTACCTGCATGCCCTCTGAGGCAGAAGAGGAGAACGAGGAGGGCGGAGACCAGCATCCCCGTCGTGTGTCCCCCAAGATTCCGCAGACTTGCTGCACGGGCTTTGCTGCTAACTTCTTCCTCAATAGCACACCTCTCACGACCCTGTTCGGAGCTCCCTTCGCGCCCGACTCTTCGCCCCAGGCTAGAGGCCACCCCGTTTCTGGCCTGGAGTTCCCCCAGTCTGCCCAGCTGCAGGCTCCAACACTCTGAAACACAGGCGCGTTCCGCGCCCTCTGTCTCTGAGAGACCGGGGAGGGCCCGATCCCACTCGCCCCGCCCCCTTGGAGACCCGCCCTTTCCCATTGAGGAACTCGCGCGGCAGAGACTTGGATGAATGGGGGCAACCAGGGCGGGGTTTCCCCGCGGGCGGGCGCCCCAGCCAAATTGGGGTCTGGGAGCCAGAACACCTGGGTCGAAGAAGGGCGTCCCGGCTGAGTGGGACACCTGCACCCAGCCAGGCTTGTGGGGGACATGGCGGGGGGAGAGAGTGGAAGAAACTTGCTCAGCCCAGGTCCTCGGAGGGACGGCGCTGAGTGGAAACGAAGCTATAAACGGGAGCCTCTGGGGCCTCGCTAGTTTCCGCGCCCTGGGGAGGCGGGGCCCGGGCCCCCCCTGGGCCTGAGGGTCAGGAAGAGGACACCGGGGAGCCTGGGGCAACCGGGACCCCCGAGAAGAGGAGGGGGTCCAGCTCTTCTCGCTTCAAAACCCCTCTTAAAAACGGGTTGAACCCCTTTTGCTGCAACCCATAGCACGTCCAAGGATCCAGGAATCCAGGCCCCCAGCATCCCCCCCCCTTCCCGAGACCCCGCAGTCCCGGCTCAGCCCCTCGTCCCCGCTGTGGTTGCTGGGCGACGGCTGGGAGGCGGCGGTGCCCGAGCTGGGGCAGGCGGGGAGGCTGGGAACCGCGCAGCTTGTCCTGACGGCCGCCTGCCGCCCAGCTGGGGCGTTCCCACGCTTCTGGCCGGCCGGTGCGCTGCGCAGCTGGCCCGGCAGGTGGGCGGGACCCCGAGCCAATCGAGTGCGACTTGGAGGGGGCTGGGACCCTGGGTCTGACATTCCTGAGCCTGTAGTGACTGGGGGCCCACACTCAGGTTCTCTCTCGTTCCTGAGCTCAGATTCTGACGTCCTCACATGGCAGGCGGTTGGACTCTAGGATTCTAAGACTGGGCGAACGGACCTCTGTTGACTCACAAGTTAATGGCCTGAACTGCCAGTTTCTGAGGAGCCGGGGACTCAGCTAGGTCCCCTGCCTGCAGCATGGTGCAGTTGGGAGAGGATGATAGGGGGTCAGAAAATCTGGTCTTAAGTCTTAGAGTCAGTGGATTAACCACCAATCTCTCCCACCCCCACACAGGCCCAGGAGGATTTGAAAATCACAGACGGTGAACATCTGCCCTAAGTCCTGTGTGTGCGTTGAGGGGGGAGGGTTGGAGGCCTCAACTCCTAGGACCTTGGGGAGAAGCTTCAGGACTCCTGAGTCTGAGAGACTTCTAGGTCGGGCGGCCTGAACTGGCTTCCTTCTGGGGACTCCACTGACTGCATTTTGACATAGGATGAACTTGGAGCCAGGACTCCTGAGTCTTGGGGAGGAAGTCAGGTAGTAAGGCTGTTTTTCCAGACACCTGACATCGCTTCCCCTTCCTAGCTCTCTTGGGCCACAGGCATGGAAAGATGGAGAGCCTGAGGTCCCAGGAGCATCCAGAGAAGGAAAACAGCCAAAGTGGAGGGTGGAAGGTTTGTGCTAATTAAAGGTCCCAGCAACTGACAGCTTTACACCCTGGCCCTGTGGGACACCATCTGGTGAGAGGGCCCTAAGACAGAACCTCCAGTTCTGCATCTAGTCTGTGCCCCGGGAGGCATGGGGGGCAGTTGGGAGAGGGAATGTGGGGGAGGGCAAGGGGTCAGTAATGGGAGGGAAGCAGAAAGACTAGAGCGAACATGAAGTATGGAGCTGTGGGGTCGCAGGCCAGATGCCTCATCTTGTTCCTGGAGGAAGACCAGAGGAGGGAGTCATGGCGATAGGGGTGGGGGGAGGAAACGGGGCCGTTCCAATTCCTGCAGGAGATAAGCAGGCAGAAGAAGCTTATCCCATGTGAGTGTGTGTGTGTGCGCACACTGGGATGGGGAGGGCAGGCCAAGCAGCATATGGTTATAAAATTCAAAGATGTGAGAAACAGGAGGACTCAGAGATGGAGAAACAAATAAAAGAAAGAGGTATAATCAAATATTGACTGAGAACAAATATTTATTGAGTTTCTGGTGCGTGTGAGAGACAGAACACTGGGGGGAGAGTGGGGGATAGAGATGAGAACAAAGACAGACAGAAAAACAGAGACATGTAGAGGCATAAAGAGAGACAGTGAGGTAAAGGTTGACTGAGGTGTAACCACCTTATGGAGAGGGAGGGAGGGAGGAAAGGAGGGGGGAGAGAGGTGGGGGAGGAGGGGAAGGGGGAAGAGAGAGGCTGGGGAGAGACAGAGGGAAGCTTCATGAACTAAAACTCACACAGCCAAGGGCTCCCAAGCTGGGCTCGCTCCTATACCCACTCAGCGAGTGTAGTCTTGAGCTCCGCCTTTCACTCCCACCACTCTGACTGCCTTGCACACTTATACCTCAAGTACTTTTTTTTTTAACTTTTAAAAATGTTTTTATTTATTTTTGAGACAGAGAGAGACAGAGTATGAGCAGTAGAGGGGCGGAGAGGGAGACACAGAATCCGAAGCAGGCTCCAGGCTCCGAGCTGTCAGCACAGAGCCCGACACAGGGCTCCAACCCACAAACTGTGAGATCACGACCTGAGCCGAAGTCAGACACTTAACCGACTGAGCCACCCAGGCACCCCATGTACCTCACGTACTCTTGCGTATACCTTCACAGGTCACAATTCACTCTCACCTCCCCATGCTCACATGCATGCTCATGCACTCACACACACATGCACACACAGATATCTGCACTCCTGCGGTCTGTCAAACACACCCTTGCACGCTCTCCAGCAGAGACCCCTGATGGCAATGGGGGGAATGAGGTCTACTCAGGGAAGGAAGACACTTGCCAAGATCATGTACCAGGGGAGGAGAGAGCTGGGGAGTCCTAGATGACCCAGTTCTCCACCTGGGTCTGACCTGCTCCCCCTTATCCTTGGCCCAAGCCAGGCTCTTGGGGTCATCGGGGCTGGGGAGGCACCGAGGAATATTCCTGGCATGTGCTGACAGGGGATTTCATGCTCTGGCTGGGCTGGGAGGAGCCTGCTGGGCAGAGGCCTGGAACTGGAGGCTCTCGGGAGGGCACCTGGGGGAGGCAGCATTGTGAAGACAACAGTGGCTGGGTCTCTGTCACTGAGGGTCTCTGCCACTGATCACATCAGCCTCATCACTCTCCTGGGCTCCTGAGGCCTGCTGGACTCTGAGCAGCCGTCCTCCCTGAGGGACTGAGTGGTGAGAGGAGAGCAGGGGAGGGGGTGGCAGGAGAGAAGAGACTGAAGAGGAGGAAAAAGAGAGAGAGAGAGGGAGAGGGAGAGAGAGAGAGAGAGAGAGAGGGAGAGAGAGGGAGAGAGAGACTGACGGACTGACTCCTGGGAAGAGAGGAAACCAGAGAAAGAGAAGGAGACAAATGGACAAAGAGGGACAATAAGCAAAGCAAGAGACATAGAAGGACCCAGAGAAAGACAGAAACAGAGGCAGCAGGTAGGCAGTGGACGCCACAGGAGCCACAGGCAGAGGACCTGGGATGGCCCTGAGGACCCCTGGCAGGGTTCCCCTGCTCCTTCTGGGGCTGCTGACCACAGGTGAGTGGAATCCTGGTCTTGTGACCCAGCACCATGTGGCCCTCATTTCCCACTCATGTTCTCCAGACAGACCCCCTGCCCTCTCCTGCTGACAGCCCTGTGTCCCCAGGCCTGGCCCATTTGCCACTCCCTGCTTCCACCCCCCGAGGCTTCTGGGCTCTGCCTGAAAACTTGACGGTGGTCGAGGGGGCCACTGCTGAGCTGCGGTGTGGGGTCAGCGCCCCTGGCAGTGCGGTGCAATGGGCCAAAGATGGGCTACTCCTAGGCCCTGATCCTAGGATCCCCAGCTTTCCGAGGTACCGCCTAGAAGGGGACCCCGATAGAGGTAAGCGGTCAGGGCCTAAGACTCTAAGCCACCAGTAGGGGCTGACTGTGGCCCTGACCTGGGACTCTTGGTCTTACCTGCAGGTGAATTCCACCTGCACATTGAAGCATGTGACCTCAGTGACGATGCAGAGTATGAATGTCAGGTCGGCCGCTCAGAGACAGGCCCCGAGCTCGTGTCCCCCAGAGTGATCCTTACCATCCTGGGTATGGGTGAGAGACCCCCCCCAGGACCCTTGAGTCCAGATTTCCAGCCCTCTCCTATCCCAGGGCCCAGGGTTCCAAATCCCCAGTCCCCAGTCCCCAGTCCCCCAGTCCCCAGTCCCAGACCCAGGGCGCCGAGCTCATTTCATGAGCAATGAAAACCCAAATCCTCATATCTTTCTCAGTGGTGGCAGCTCACCTCAGACCCTTTCTCACCAGTGCCCCCCAAGGTGCTTCAGCTGACCCCTGAGGCAGGAAGCACAGTCACATGGGTAGCTGGGCAGGAGTACGTGGTCAGCTGTGTGTCTGGGGATGCAAAGCCAGCACCTGACATCACCTTCATCCAGAGTGAGTGGGTGAACTGGTGGGAACAGTGTAAAGCCTCTGGAGTGGGGAGGGGGTGTGTCCCCGCCCAGTGCCCTCCTAGGGGTCCCAGAAAATAGGACCTTCCTGAGTGATGGGGATGCAGGAGGGGGCTTGGAGAGATGTTGAGGTCAGCGTGAGACCCTGTGAATAGGAGGGAACATCCAGGGAAAGGTACCAGAGTGATTGCAGGACTGCAGGTCTGGAACTCAGGGAAGAGCCCGAGGCTCCAGACAGAGATATGCGTGTCATCGTTGGTGCAGAAGCAAGAAGCTGGGTGATGGGGGTGAGTGATACAACCCAGCAAGGTGGTGAGGACAGGGGTGAGGCCCAGGACTTGGCCCCAGGGACTCCGGGAGGGCTGAACTTGCGGAGGAACAGAGCTGGTGCTTTTCCTCTGGAACTAGGAGGGAGGGGGCAATATGTGCGCCCTAGGATTTCCAGGCCATTCTCTTCAGGATCTACCTTGGGGGGAACCTGGCACCCTTCTAGCCCTCTCGTTACCCCAAGGTGGACAAACAATTTCTGACATCTCTGCTAATGTGAATGTGGGGTCCCAGGAGAAACTCTTCACCACAGAGGCCACAGCCAGGTATGAAAATTGGGATGCCTTCCCTCAGCCTGGCCCCCAAATTTTCCCATGAAAACCCCATATCCCAGGGATTTATGCACAGAGACTAGAGTCAGGTGTGAACATCTGGGACCTAATTCTTTACTCTGACACTTCAAAACATCTTCATGGGAATGAATGCAAATTCCAGAGCATCAAGTACAAGGGCTTTGGTGTGGGCTCCGGGATCCCAGGTTTCACTGCTGACCCCCCAGATGTCTTCCATAGAACTCTAGATCCTAGAGGAAACCAGCAGAGAAACTTAGACCAGACGTGGGAAACTGGGATCCCCACCTCTTCACCCTGACTCCCCAAATTTCAGATGACTCTGACTCCAGAACCCCAACTTCCCACCCCAGGGTGACACCTCAGAGCTCAGATAATGGGAAGCTGCTGGTCTGTGAGGGGTCCAGCCCAGCATTGGACACCCCTATCCGGGTCTCAGTCACCATGAATGTTCTGTGTAAGTAGGGAACTGAGTCAGCTATGGACATTAGGGGTGGGAAGCAGGAATTGGGGGTCCTGGGGAGTTCAGGGATTATGGAAGGTTCAGACTCTCAAGGAGAAACATGGGGGTTCAAGAGGCAGGTTGTGGGTCCTGGAAAGAATGGATGAGCTCCACAGGCCCAATGAGTGCTGCTTCCCAGTCCCCCCAGGACCTCCTGTCATTGAATGGCCAGGCCTGGACGAGGGGCACGTGCGGGCAGGACAGAGCTTGGAGCTGCTGTGTGTGTCCCGAGGGGGAAATCCGCCAGCCACACTGCAGTGGCTGAAGGTGAGGGCAGAGGCAGGCATGGGGGTGGGAGGGTAGGGGGAGGAGCTGGCCCTGAGCTGGCCCAGGTCTGTCTCTGTCTCCAGAATGGCCAGCCCATGTCCACAGCGTGGGGCACAGAGCATGCTGAGGCAGTGGCCCGAAGCATGCTAGTGATGATTGTGCGACCAGAAGACCACGGGGCGAGGCTCAGCTGTGAGGCCCACAACAGCGTATCGACGGGAATCCAGGAACGTGGGGTCACCCTGCAGGTCACCTGTGAGTCCTGATGCCAGCTGCCCGTCTGTCAGTCTGTGCCCCAGAGAACCATCTGTTTGTGCTCCCAAATCATACCTGACTGATGCCAAAGACCTTGTCATCTGTCCCCAGCCCCTTATCTGGGCCGGCCTGTGAGGCATCCAGCCTAGTTTAGTGTCTCTCCTCTGTCCATCGTCTCTGCAGTCCCCCCCAGTGCCATTACCATCCTGGGATCTGCGTCCCAGTCTGAGAACAAGAACGTTACACTCTCCTGCATCACCAAGTCCAGTCGTCCACGGGTCCTGTTGCGATGGTGGCTGGGTTGGCGGCAGCTGCTGCCCACAGAAGACATGGTCATGGATGTGAGGCGGTGGCCAGGCTCCCGGGTCTGAGGGAGGAGGGAGCTGAGGGCATGACTCCTGGATCTGGGCGAGGATGGGTCTGGCAGCCTGGATGCCTTGGTCCTTGGGGAGTATGCACTGGGGTCCTGGCCTCCTGGGTCTCAGAGGAGAGGGTGGAGATGCTTTATGTGTCCCTGCTAGGGTCCCAGTTGAGCCCAGCCCTCAGTACCATGGATGGGAGTGATCTCGTTCCTAAGTCTGAAGCTCTCTCCCTGCCAGGGCCTGCATGGTGGCCACATCTCCATGTCCAACTTGACGTTCTTGGTGCGACGGGAGGACAATGGTCTGACCCTCACGTGTGAAGCCTTTAGTGAGGCCTTCACCAAGGAGACCTTCAAGAAGTCACTTATCCTGAATGTGAAATGTGAGCCCCCACCTTTGCCCAGAGGCGCCCCACCCCTTGGAGACCCCTCCCCACCCCCCGTCAGGCCCAGCCCAGAGAGAAAGGCCATTCTTCCTGGCTCTCCCCACAGATCCTGCCCAGAAGTTGTGGATAGAGGGCCCCCCAGAGGGACAGCGCCTCCGGGCTGGGACTCGGGTGAGGCTGGTGTGTTTGGCCATTGGAGGCAACCCAGACCCATCTCTCACCTGGTTCAAGGTTGGTGCCAAGCAAGGGGTGTGGGGTGGCCAGAAAAGTGGGGGAAAGATGAAGCCCTTTCTTTCCTCCAGAGTCTTGGGAAATCTTGGGAAAACTTGAATTTCTTGAAAAATACTGGAGAGTTTGAGTTTTGGTAGGGAACTGGGAAAGACACAAATGCCATTAGAATTAAATGGAATCCTAGGAAAACTCTTGGAATTCTGGGAAAACAGTGAGAATTCTGGGGAAAAAGAAGGCATTCTAGATCAGGATAGGGAATTCTAGAGAAAAGGCAATTAATTTCATCAAAAGTAAAGAAAATTCTCATGAAATTTTGGGGATTCAGATGCAATGGCAGGAATTTTAGAGAAAGACTAAGAATTTCAGGAACAAAGACAATGATAGGGTAAAGGCTGGAAATTTTGGGGAGAGACTAGTTATTCCACAGAACATTTGTAAATATATTCATATTAATTAATTCGTGGGACTTGGGGGTAAGAAAGTGAAATTCCATTAAAATTAAGAGAAATTCTGACAGAATTCTGAGAAAATCCTGGGAAATTAGGGGGCTAGTGGAAATTTTGGGGGAAAGACTAGGGATTATAGGAATGAAATGTCATTGGAGAGAATTCTGGGAAAATGCCAAGAATTTGGGCATTACACAGGTAAAAGACTATTTTAGGGTAATAAGAGAATATTGGGAAAGGATTCAGAAACCTGTGGAAAGACTATGGAATTAAGAGAACAATCAAAGGAAATCTTTGGGGAAAGTGGGAATGTAAAGAAAAAGAACTAAAGATAGGAAAAAATGAAGAAATTCTGGGAAAGGCTTGGGGATTCCATGGGAGTTTCCAGGCAGGTGGTTGCTAAGCGTAGCTGGAGTGGTTGTTGAGGAGTGGGGCTGAGGGTCGGCAGGGGGCGCTAACAACTGCTGGCCTCCAGAGAGCAGAGCAGGCGGGGCGGGGCGGGGCATGGGGGCGTGGGCCTGGAAGCCAGATCCCACCGCAAAACCGCGGAGCTCTGGGGGCCCAGGGTAAGTGGGAGAGACTCCAGGTGGGAGGTGCTCAGTTCCAATCCCCATTCCTCTACCCTAGCTGGGTGCCAGCGGAAGGGGGCGCCTTTTCTTCATCACAGGAAGGCTTTATCTGGACTGGGGGCAGCCAACCCGATGAGGCTCTTTCTGGGGGAAATGGCAGGCCTACGCGGTCCCCTCCGTCAGTCTTTGCCCTCAGGACTCCCGTGCGGTGACCGAACCGCGGCCGCCCCAGGAGCCGCGGCGGGTGCAGCTGGGAAGTCTGGAGAAGTCGGGGAGCACCTTCTCCCGCGAGCTTGTACTGATCACGGGTCCGTCGGACAACCAGGCCAAGTTCACGTGCAAGGCGGGTCAGCTCAGCGCATCCACGCAGCTTGTGGTGCAGTGTGAGGGCGCGCACGGCCGTGGCCTGGGGGAGGGCTTGGTCGCGGCGGGGAACTAAGCCAGAGCCCGGCTGGGGGACAGTGGATGCCAAGAGCCAGGACTTGTGCAGCTGGGCCTGGAGTCTAGGTGAGGCGGAAGCAGGCTCTGAGCCTCGCTTTTCCGACTCATTCTTGAAGTTCCCCCAACAAACGTGACGATCCTGGCCAATGCGTCGGCGCTGCGCCCAGGGGATGCCTTAAACTTGACTTGCGTCAGCGTTAGCAGTAACCCTCCTGTCAATTTGTCATGGGACAAGGAGGGGGAGAGGTGAGAGTGCGAACGGCCCCACCACTCTCTGGTTCTGGTCATGCCTCTTTACCACCGTCTGAGCTCCCCTCCCCACCCCTGGTGTCCTGCCCTGTACCTAGTATGCCTCTGGCTCTGGTTCCATCCCTGAGCTGGCTCTGGCCTGACTCCGCCACCCCTGCCTGGTCCACAGGCTGGAAAGTGTGGCCATACCACCCCGTACTGCCCCATTCAAAGGATCTGCAGCAGCCAGGAGTGTCCTTCTGAGAATGTCATCCCGTGACCACGGCCACCGAGTGACCTGCCGAGCCCACAGCACTGAGCTGCGGGAAACCATGAGCGCCTTCTACCGCCTCAATGTGCTGTGTATGTGGAACCCTCTGGATTCCCTCCTGATCCTCTACTACTTCGGTCTTCACCTTGACACTGTCCTTTATCTCCAATCTAAAGCTTGAAACTTTCCGGACCTTTATCCTGACCCCCGACTCTACACCAACTCCAACCCTGCCCAACCTCCATTTTGCCTTTGCCCTCTATCCTGACCCCTGACAGTGACCTCCATCCCGAACCCTCTCTCCATCTTCTAACCTGACTCTGGCCTTTATCCTTTTCCTACACTGGATTCTAACCTCTATCCTGAACCTAACCTCTGAGCTCAGCTCTGAACTTGTTACCTTGTCCACAACCTTAAATCTAGTTATGACCTAACTTTAACCCTTATACCGGTACCTGATCTCAAGTCCATCTCGGACCCCAGCCTTAACAACAATCTTGACTCGTGGTGGTGCTCCTTCCACAGACCCTCCAGAGTTCCTGGGGGAGCAGGTGCTTGTGGTGACCGCGGTGGAGCAGGGTGAGGCACTGCTGCCTGTGTCTGTGTCTGCCAACCCTGCCCCGGAGGCCTTCAACTGGACCTTCCGGGGCTACCGCCTCAGCCCAGGTGCGCGGAGTGGGCATAGAGAAGGGTGTAGGTTTCCTGGACATAGAGAAGGGTGCAGGCCCCTCACCCTGACCTCCCCCAGCTGGTGGCCCTCGGCATCGCATCCTGTCCGGTGGAGCTCTGCAGCTATGGAACGTGACCCGTGCTGACGATGGCCTTTATCAGCTGCATTGCCAGAACTCAGAGGGCACCGCCGAAGCGCTAGTGCGGCTGGATGTACACTGTGAGCCCCTTTCATCATCCTAGGAAACTAGAGTGTTCTGGGGGGCCTGCCCTCCATGGTAACCACACCAACTCAGGGAACCTTGCCCACTGTGGAGTCTCCTTATTGTGGAAGCTCCACACACCCAGAGATATTCACCCATCCTGAAAGCTTCCCACTCCGGGAGCCTCTACTGTGATGGAGTCACTCCCACTTTGGGAACCCTGTCCACTAGTGAGACCCTATGTGGAATTTGCTCAGACAGGGGGCCCACCTACATAGGAATTACTCTCATCAGGAAGCCAAGCCCGCTGTGGAAGCTCCACTTCCACACAATCCTGGAAGTCCACCAGACCTACTCTTGTCACTACAGAGACACAGTAGAAGGTGGGGAATGTCTCACTAACACTGAGAACTTTACTCCAAGTGCTCTTCATAAAGGGCCGTCTGTATTACACCTGTAACTTTCCTGAACACCTCTAAGACACCTCTTCTACTTGGGACCTTCTCTCACCATCAATTGTGTAGGCCCAAGTGCCTTCCCCAAATCCTTGCCTCCCCCAGATGCCCCCACTATACGAGTTCTCCAGGACCCTACTGAGGTGAATATTGGGGGTTCTGTGGATATAGTCTGCACCGTTGATGCCAATCCCATCCTTCCAGGGATGTTCAACTGGGAGAGGCTGGTAAGGATCCAACCTTTGGTAAATGGAAGTGGGGTCTGGGGATGTGGTTTCTTAACTGTGAATTCCTTGGGAGGAGGGATCACATCTACATGATCCTGTATAATTACATATTTATTGGGACATACTCCAGTGAACTGGAGAACTGGCAGGTGAATGGCAGATGGATGGGTGCATTTGTGGATAGATAACCAAATGAGTGGGTGGGCAGGTAGATGGATATATGGATCAACAGGTAGGTGGATGGATGGATGAATGAATGAATGAATGGACAAATGGACAAGTGAATGAATAGACTGATGATGAATAGATAAGTAGGTAAATGACTGAATGAGAGAAATAAATGGATTAGATTAGAGAGTAAATGGATGGATAAATACACCATCAATAGAAAGATGTCTGTGAAAAGATTATGGATGGATGCATGGATGGATGGGTGCAGAGGTCAGTGGAGAGATGAAGAGATAGATAAATAGGTATCTGGATGGGCTGATGAACAATTGCATGTATTTATGGGTATGTGCGCATATGAACAAATAGATGAGGTGGATGGGTGGACAGATGGAAGGGTGGGCAGATGGATAGATAGAAGGAAGATAAATAGCTGGGTGAATGAATGGGCAAATGAATGAATGGATAAGAGAGGTAGATGGATGGACAGATAAATGAATAAATTGATAAATAGGTGTGTGGTCAAATAGACAGGTGGATGGGTAGATAAATGGTTTCAAGCATGAATGGTTGGATAAATGGATGGGTGAATAGATGTCTGGATTGGTGGATGAATGGATGGACCCATGCACTAATGATTGGATAAATGGATAGATAGATGGATGACTGGGGGAATGGATAGGGAATTTTTTCTTTGCTAGATCTGTGGAGGATGATTGTGCCTAGGAGAATAAAGATACAGGAGGGACCCAGTTTGGGGGATAACAGAGCTGGGGTCAGACTTGGGGGCCATCTCCTGTATCTTGTGCCTCAAGGGAGAAGAGGAAGAGGACCACAGCCTGGATGACATGGAGAAGATGTCAAAGGGATCCACAGGGCGTCTTCGAATTCACCATGCCAAACTGGACCAGGCTGGTGCTTACCAGTGCATCGTGGACAATGGAGTAGCACCTCCAGCCCGAGGGCTGGTCCGACTTGTTGTCAGATGTGAGTGACACCCAAAATCCTGACTTCAAGGCCTGCCACTAAGCCCACATTTCTCATGTCCTTCCACATACCTTATGTTGACCAACAACGCCTCCTAGTTGCCCCCCAGGTGGAGCACCCCACTCCCCTAACTAAGGTGGCGGCAGCTGGAGATAGCACCAGTTCTGCCACCCTCCACTGTCGTGCCCGAGGTGTCCCTAACATCATCTTCACTTGGACCAAAAATGGAGTCGCTCTGGATCTCCAGGATCCCAGGTGAGTCAAGACCTAGCCATGTAGCACCCTAGTCCCAACTTTGGTCCCCCAACCCTAGTTACCTTCCCTGAGTCCCTGCCACACCTCTTCTCCAGATACACAGAGCACACATACCACCAGGGTATGGTCCACAGCAGTCTCCTGACTATTGCCAATGTGTCTGCGGCCCAGGATTATGCCCTGTTCACATGCACAGCCACCAACCCCCTTGGCTCAGACCGCACCAACATTCAACTCGTCAGCATCAGTATGGTGGGAGTGGGGTGTGAGGGTGTTGGGAGGGTGCTCCCTGGGTCAATCCCCAAGTCTCTGGTTGGCCCAGAATGGCAGTGTTCCCCAAACCTGAGAGGTGTTTATGAGGGAGGATGGAGTTTCTGCCTGCCCTGAAAATCCTAATAGATTCTGGATCTTTAGGAAAACTCATAGCAAAGAAAAAAAAGGCAGTGGGAGGGTGAGGGATAATTTATTGGCCCAAGTAACCGAAAAGTAGATCATTAGGAGTTGCTAGATCTAGGTTCACTGCCATCCAGAACTCTCTGTCTCTCAGGTCTGCTTTTCTGTGTTGGCTTTATTCTAAGGCTCCTCATGGAGGGATGTTAGACTTCCCAGGGGACATAGAATTTTTTCTTTTCCTAACAGTGGTATGAAAGTACTAGAGTTAAGACTCATTGGCTCTACTCAGCTCCCATCCCACCCCTGAACAAACCCTGTGGTCAGGGAAGGCGACATTCTGGTTTGTTTGGCCTGGACACAAATCTATCCTACAAGGGAGTGGAGTCACTTCCATCAGAAGCATGTGGCCTAAGAATGTGGGCTAGTTGTTTTCCAAAGGATACTCAGGATTTTGTAACCAGAAGAAATGAGGAATGGATGTGAAATAGGCACCAAAAAATCCACACAAGGAACGTATGTCATGTACAGCCAACACTCATTACTTGTCAAGTCTGTATTTGTAAATTTGCCTACTTGCTAAAGTTTATTTGTAACCTCAAAATCAACACTCATGCTGCTTTCTTGGTCACTCGGGGACATGTCCAGAGCAGGCAAAAAAATTGAGTTGCCCAGTGAGGACATTCTCAGCTGAGGTAGAATAAGGTGACACTCTGCCTTCTTGTTCCAGCTTTCATCCTATAACGAAGTGTCTTCTTTGTGGCCCTATCTGGTGCCACATTTTTTTTGCACTTTTGTGCTTTTTGTTAGTGATCTTGCTATTTAAAATGGCCTCGAGGCACAGTCCTGAATTGCTATCTACTGTTCCTAAACATATGGAGAAAACACTTCTCTTGGATAGGCTTCCTTCAAACATCAATTATGACATTGTTGGCCGTGAGTTCAATGTTAATGAGTCGATCAATAAGATATATTAAATAAGGTGTCTTTAGACAGAAGCACACACAAAACAAGATCATGTATTGACTGATTGATGAAAATGTGACTGCAGGCTCACAGGAGTCTGACTCTGCATTTCTCCCAGAAGCAATGATTTATTTGATATTCTGTAATTCAGTGGTCATAGCAACTTTATAGAACATAACCACTACTAATAACAAGAATCAACTGTATATTTAAAATCATTCTTAGAAAAATCTGGAAGGAATTTTGCAGAACCCTTTTGTATCCTCTGACTATTTCCCTCATCCTTTTCCTCAAAGGCCGCCCAGATCCCCCAACAGGATTAAAGGTCATGAGCATGACCCCATACTCAGTGGGGTTGGAATGGAAGCCTGGCTTTGATGGGGGTTTGCCACAGAGGTTCCAAATCAGGTGGGTTCCTGTCAAGGCAGGAAGGGATGGCAGCCAGCAGGGCTGGGGCACCTCCCTCAATGACTGCCCTTCCTCTCATGCAGGTATGAGGCTCTGGAGACTCCAGGGTTCCTCTACATGGATGTCCTACCACCTCAGGCCACCACCTTCACACTGACTGGGCTGCAGCCCTCTACACGATACAGGGTCTGGCTGCTGGCCAGCAATGCCCTGGGGGACAGCGGACTAATGGACAAGGGGTCCCAGATCTCTGTCACCACCCCAGGTGGGAAAGGACAGTCTTGAGCAGGTTTTAGACCTCCTCAGGGGACTTGTAGGATGGTATAGTGAAGTAGATACTATTATTCCCTTTTTATAGATGAAGAAACTGAGGACTAGAGAGGTTAAGCAAACTGTTGAAGCTCACACAGCTAGAAGGAGGTAGAGATGAGATTGGAACTCAGGAAGATGAACTCCAGGAAGTGGTTTTTAGCCACTAAACTATACTGTCTGAATGTGATTAATGACACAAGGGAAATTAGAAGAAAGTTTGAATTGAATAAAAATGAAAACATGGAAATTGTGGGCTGCAGCTAAAGCAGTGCTTAGCAGGAAATTTGTAACATTGAGTGCTCATTTAGATTTTTAAAAAGGCTTCAAATTGATGCTTAGTTTCTATCTTAAGAAATTAGAAAAAGAAGGGCAAATTAAACCTAAAGGAAACAGGAAGAAAATAATAAAGGTAAGAGCAAAAATCGATGGACTAGAAAACAGAAAAACAATAGAAAAAAATCAATGAAGCCAAAAGCTGCTGCTTTGAAAAGATCAATAACCTTTATAAAGCTAATCAAGGCAGGGGCGACTGGGTGGTTCAGTTGGTTTAAGCGTCTGACTCTTGGTTTCAGCTCAGGTCATGATCTCACTGTTCGGTTCATGAGTTCGAGCCCCATGTCAGTCTCTGTGCTGACAGTGAGCTCAGAGCCTGCTTGGGATTCTGTGTCTCCCTCTCTCTCTGCCCCTCCCCCACTCATGCTGTCTCTGTCTCTCTCAAAAATAAACTTTAAAAAAAAGAACAAAAAAAAAAAACCAACAAAAATCAAGGCAAAAAAGAGGGAAGATGCAACCTCACCATTATCAGGAATGAGAGAGGACATTACTACTAATCTACAGATATTAAGGACAAGTTAGGGAATATTATGGAGAACTTTATGTCAATAAATTCAGCAACTTTGATGAAAGGGACAAATTCTTTACTATGACTAATGAGAAGAACGTTTTGACTCTGGCAGGCACTGTAGTGTGGTGGTTAATCACACAGAGCCTGGTTCAGACAAGCCTGGATTCAGGTCTCAGCCCTGCCACTTCCTAGTTGTGAGACCTTGGGCAAATTACTTAACATTTTTGAGCCTCAGTTTCTAAAAATAAGGTATCTCAGATCTCTGTGCCTATTTCTGAAAGTAAGGTGTCTCTCAGACAGTGTGAGGATTAAATAATATGTCTAAAGTGCTTAAAACATGGACCCATACAAAGTAAATGCTATGTAAATGCCGATTCAAAGAAATGCACCCCCCTCCCGCCCCCGCTCAACTTCTGTTTACACTGCCCCATGAAAACTCACTCTTTCTGTCTTTTCCTTCCTGACAGAGCAGTCTTTTTCCTCATGGAAGTAAGGAGTTCTTCCCATTCCTCCTCTTTCTTTCCCCCAGTGGAGTCTTCTCTTTAGGTACTAAAGCATAAAGTACCACATTCACTTCACTTGCTCTACACCTGATACCTCTATGAAGACATTCTGAGAGGGGCACCTGGGTGGCTCAGTCAGTTGAGTGTCCAACTCTTGATTTCGGCTCAGGTCATGATCCCAGGGTTCTGGGATTGAGCCTTGAGTCTCCTCCACACTGAACATGAAGCCTGCTTGAGATTCTCTCTCTGCCTCTCTGTCTCTGTCTCTCTCTCTTCCTCTGTCCCTCTCCCTGACTTGTGTTCTCTCTCTAAAATAAAATAAAATAAAATAAAATAAAATAAAATATGAAAAAAGACATTCCAAGAGCCCAGCATTGTTTTTGATTAACTCCCCAAAACTGATAATTCAGGTTAAAAGGACATCCCATAGCATAAAGCACTCATCAATAATAATAATAATTATTAGTAGTAGTAGTATTAGAGTGGCTATTAATAGTATTGCCATTACTATCAGGATTTGCAGATGTCTTTGAAATATTCCTAAAGAAGACAAAAATCAGTTCCTCAAAATGGGTTGAAAAGCTTAATAGGAAACTAAGAAATACTTAAGGCTTATCCCAGATTCTTGTTGTTAATTCACAATCTCTATATCCACGCCCCCCCCCCCCAGGTCTAGACCAGCCTTCTGGAGAACCTGACTATCAACTGCCCACAGAGAAGCCTACAAGTAAGTTTTCAATCAGCTGAGTATCCCTCCCTCCCCTGAGAATAGAACCTTCTGGTTTCCAGCTCCACCTGCTCTGTTTTGTGGCCACAGCCCCTTAAGACTTAGCTCTGTCCCTCACCCACATCCTCAGCTCTTTCTCTTGCCTGGATGTGATACATTTTCTCTCTGCCTAATTCAATTTAATTCTGAAAGAATTAGCTGGTTCTCTGCCCTGTGCAGAGCCTGTATCAGTTAGCGTTTGAGGCAAAATAAAGCACTTCAAACACGGGTACTTAGAGCTACAACCATTGTTTTTCTTGATTCTATGAGTGACCCAATACTTCTGTTCTGGGCCACAGGCAGCTGGAGGCTCAGCTGGGACTAGTCGATCTAGAATGGCCTCCTCCTCACACATCTGACAATCTGGCTGTTGGTTGGGACAATGGAAGTAACTGGGCCACATGTCTCTTCTCGGCTTGTTCACATGGAGGTGGTCACAGGAGTCTCAAGAACAGCAGGACAGGACAAGCACTTTCAAGCTTCTGATTCTGTCATATTTGCTATTGCCTCATGGGCTGAAGCAAGTGACGTGGCTCAACTCAGAGTCAGTGTGGAAGGGGACTACTCAAGAGTGTGGTTATAGGGACAGAATTATGACCATTTTGCAAACAGTCCCCCTTCAAAGTCTGAGAAGAAGGTTGCAAGTGACATAAATTCACCTGTGTGGGCAATAAAAAGAAATGCTTGGCTTGTGAAATTGAAAACTCCAATACGTGCTCACAACATTCACCAAGGATCTATTTCTCATCCCCTCTCAACTTTGCCTTTGTCTTTTATAGCTTCCTTCTCAGGTTCTTTCATCAAGAGAGCAAAGAATTAACACCCCCCCCCCCCCCATACACACACATACTTCTAGCTCTGTTCTCCTTCTTAGCAGCCAGCAGAGGAGTGTTCTAATTATTCTGGCAAAAATCCACCTTGGGTAAAATGCTGGATTGGTCTGAACTGATCACTGTGGAAAGAGGGATGGGTGCTCCTATCGGCCAGAGTGGGCCATTGTGTCTTCCATGGAAGTCTGCAGAAACATACAGCCTGAGAGTGAGGGATGGTTATTTCCTTGAAGGAAATTAGTGCTGTCAGCAGAAGATGGGGAGATGGATGCTGAGCAGACGTCTACTTAGAGGGATTTAGTCTTGCCCTTAGGGATATAGCAGGGATTCCGATATTATCTGGAATGGAAGCTTGTGCAAAGAGGAAGTCATTTGAGAAGAAAATCAGTTGAGAAGAAAAGCCATTTAAGGACAGACATTTGACTATTCCAAATAGTCACACTTACAGGTGTGGCTTTGCCTCAGTGATTCTGGAAATAACCAGTGGTTAATTTGTGTGGCCAGAGGGTCCAACACCAGGGTCTATGGTTGGTGGGCAAGGCTTGATACCTGGGGAGAGGCCTTGAATGCCCAGCTAAGGAGCTGAAGCTCCCCCCTGAATCCACATGTGGGGCTCAGACAGAAGTAGGACCCACTGTTAGTGGCTTGACTTGAGAAAGTAGCTGCCTGCCCTGGGGTGGAAAGAAGGAATGGACATGGAAATCCCTGCCCATCTGCTTTTCCGACCTGGGAAGAGACCTTTGCTTAATCAGAAATGAGCATTGTCAGAGAATGTTGCTCCGGGCCTACAGTCAGTTGTTTTGGGTTCATTGAGGGCTACCTTCTGCCCCCAGGACCCTCAGGGCTGCCCCTGATGCCTGTGCTGTTTGCTGTTGGGGGTCTTTTGCTGCTTTCTAACATCTCCTGTGTTGGGGGATTCCTCTGGCAGCGGAGACTGAGGCGTCTTACTGAAGGTGAGGAGAGACCCTCTTCCCCTGTGGGGATGGAGGCCCAAGGGTGACATGAAGCCCTGAGCTTCATATTGAAAGTCTCTCAGGGCCTGGCTGGCCAGAGGAGGGGTGTCTCTGATCCCTTTTTCCCTGCTTCCCTCAGGCATCTCAGAAAAGACAGAGGCAGGGTAAGTGGGAATATTTTTCTGTAAGAAAGATTCTGAGGGAGGAGTTTTGGGGATGAGAGGTGTCAGAATCAACACCCAACTGCCCTCCATACCTCTATCCTGGAAGGTCGGAGGAAGACAGAGTCAGGAATGAATATGAGGACAGCCAGTGGACTGGAGGCCAGGACACTCAAAGCTCCATGGTGAGTGGGGGTGCTTCCAAATGCCCTGCTAATAGTGAACTGGCAGACTAAAAGCCTGTCATTAGCTTTGGGTTTATCATTGTCCTTTCTTGGAGCTATGGAATCAGAGGATAGAAAACATTTTATCTGTTGTTTTTGTTTTTTTTTTTCGGGGCATGGGTGGGCATTATTGACAGGTTAGCACAACAGATGTAGAACCATATTACCACTCCATGAAGGACTTCAGCCCCCAGCTACCACCAACACTGGAGGAGGTGTCTTATCCCCGAGGTGAGTCATGACCACATCAGAACTCCCCCTGCTCATAGATACCCTTGACATCTGGATGGGTGCCCTGATCATCCCTTCCTTTCACTCCAACTCCAGGTCTCACACATCTTGAGGAGGATATGGCTTTTCCTGGACACCTGTATGATGAAGTGGAAAGACTGAATGCCCCATCTGGGGCCTGGGGACCCCTGTATGATGAAGTACCAATGGTGAGGAGATTTGTATCAGCATAAGTCTTTTCTGGCTCATGCCAGAAACCCACCTCCTACTGCTTATATTGGTGAGGGTAAGCTAGACACCATAGCAAAAAGTCCTGGCTACAATCCAGTGGTCTAAAGATTGCCTATTTCTTTCTCACATAGCAATCAGAGGTGAGTGACCTTGTTGCACATGGTTATTCCAGACTTCAAGTTCTTTCCATTGTGTTCCTCTGCTATCTGTGAGTACATTGTTCAAATTTGCATGGATAGGCCAGTCTACTGGGGGTTTCAACTGGTGGGATAGGGAAAAATAGAGTGTGGTGGAGGCACAACCCTGCCTTATGGCCCAGGCCCAGAAATGGTACACTCTATTCATTCCCCAGTGAGAACACAGTCACATGGCCACACCTAACTGTAAAGGAGACTGAGAAATACAGTCCAGTTTGGAGATATATGCCTCACTATAGTTCTATTATTGTGGAAGAAGGAATCTATGCATTCTGTTGGATAATTAGCCTTCTCCAATACACTGGTTAAGTAGAGAGACATAGAGAAATATTTTTTTTGGCCCATTCAATTGAAAAGTCAAAGGAAACCCAGAGTTTCCTCCCTAGAAATGTCCCTAGAAAATTCAGGTTTGTATCCTATTAGATTGGAAATCCTCAGAAAAAGAGAATGTCTTTTTTCCAATAGCCCTAAAGCCCCAGTGCTGACACTTTATTAGTCTAGCTTTGGTCACATACTTATTGCTGAAACACTGAGGCAGGGGAAGGACTATGCTAAGACAGGTCTGGATCGGTGTCCAGCCATGGCATCAGGGATTAGGGGCCAGTTTCACTCAATCCACCAGCCCGAGTGGGAGAGGAACAGAGAGCCCAGAGGGAAGTGAAGATGGTGACTGGGCAGGCAAGAACAACAGACACTTTTGACCATCAACTACCCCCACCTACTGCCCCACAGTAAGGGAGATGGGTCAGAACCCTTGCCTTTCTGTGTGGCCTTGGCTAATGCTCTGGCACCTCTGGGCCAAGGATTTCCCTCTGTAACTTTGTCCCAGAGAGGGCACTGTTCTCACCAGCGTGGAAATAGCAGGCCATTAAAATGCTGTCCGTGGTGCTGAACCATATGTGCCCTCTAAAGCACAGATGCAGTCTGCACTCTTTCTGTAAGGGTCCAGATAATAAATATTTTGGGCTTTGCAGGACATGCTGTCCTTTTCAAAACCATTCATCCCTGCAGCTGTACTATAAAAGCACCCATAGGCAATATATAAATGAGCAAATGTGGCTAAGTTCCAATAAAACTTCCTTTTTGGACACTGAAATTTGAATTTCATATAATTTTAATATGTTATAAATATTCTTATTTTGATATTTTCCCATCAATTAAAATATGTAAAATCATTCTTAGCCCCTCAGCAGTACAAAAACAGGCAGCAGACCATATTTGTCCCATGGACAAATCTGCTCTAAAGTTTGCCAAGCTAAAACAACCATTTTCTCCCAATTCTAGGGCAAAGCACATGTACAGTAAGGATCCTTCTACATGGTCTTCTATTTTGATGAAAATTTGGAAATTTATAGGACTAACAGAATCACAACTCACATTCTACAATTCCTGATATCATGATTTTTTGTTTCTATTTTATTTTTTAAAAGATTTTATTTTTCTTTATTTCTTTCATTTTTTTATTTTTGAGAGAGAGAGAGCATGCATGTGTGTACACATATGAGTTGTGGAAGGGCAGAGAGACAGAGAGGGAGAGAGAAATCCTAAGCAGACTCTGCACTCTCAGCACGGAGCCCGACATGGGGCCTGATCTCAGGAACCCGTGAGATCATGACCTGAGCCAAAACCAAGAGTCAGATGCTTAACCAACGGAGCCACCCAGGCACCCCTTAAAGATCTTATTTTTAAGTTATCTCTATACCCAAAGTGGGGCTTGAACTCACAACCCCAGAGATCAACAGTCACATGCTCTACTGACTGAACCAGCCAGGCACCCCTCCTGCATTTTTTAAAGTTTCATATTTCTGACATTTACATTATTTTTCTGACAAAAATCATGAGATATCTTGGACTTGAGGTTCATGGAGGCTCATTATAATCACTCTCTTCTTTGTATATGTTGGATTCCCTCCCATAATTAGAAACTAAAACATTTTTTTCTGGGAATTTGAGTAGGAGTGTGTATCCCTTCTAGAGCTGCAATGGTGACCCACAGGGCATCTCTCTATGGTTCTAACTCCAACTTTGTTTGTCAGGGCCTCTGTGATCCCTGCTGGCCTGAGGAGACATATGAAGATACAAGAGGAATCTATGATCAGGTGGCAGGAGACTTTGACCCGATGGAAATGGATTCTCTACCTTTTGAGCTGAGGGGACATCTGGTGTGAGAGCCTTCTCAACACCCTTTTCCTACACCTGCAGGACATAATATACCAATGGTCCTTTTTATTCCAATATGGGCTGAGCTTATTAAGTGAGCTCCATAAGACACAAAGGGACTGGACTATTTTGGGGAAAGGTGTGTGTAAGTGACAGGAGATGATTCAAGCTGGTGCCAAAAAGGCTTGTATAAATAAAGTTCCTCCTGGAGCCAGCTTTGGAAACTAAACTTCTCCAAAGGGGAACAGTAAATTATAAAAGACATCTCAATAATGAAAAAGCTATTCCAGGGTCTTTATACTTTTTTAAAGTAAAATTTTCAGAAGTTGGAAATGACATATTAAAAATAGTTCATTTTGAAGTCAACTACACCCGAAATAGCTAATAATAAGTGGAATTTATGAACCATTGTTATGTCCTACAATATTATTTTCCACAAGTATCTAAAACATGATGTATAGACTATGACACACAGGTAAACATAAATAGACTCTATAGAAAATAAAAAGACAATAAAAGAAGATAGACACAAAATAATATATATTATATGATTTCACTTACAGAAATTGTAAAACAGGCAAAGCTAATTTAAGGTGACAGAACAGATCAGTGCTTTCCTGGGGCCCGAGAAAGGAATTGACTGCAAAAGGGCACAGGGGAACTTCTGGGGGATGATGGAAATGTTCTATATCATTATTGTGGTGGTGGTTACATGGATATATAGATTTGTCAAAACTCATTGAACTGTACACTTATGATGGGTGCATTTTATGGTACATAAATGATACCTCAATGAAAGTGATTTGTAAAACAGTCTTCACAATAAAGCAGCCCAGCAAGAGAATTCTTATTGTTTATATTGAATAGCAGAAAAACTGAGAAGGCCGCCTATTTTCATGGAGAACTGACTATAGTTAAATATAATCTTTATTTAAGCCTCCACCCTCACTTGATTATCATATTACCAAAACTGTAGGCTCAAATGCTCATCCATATATTATATTTTATCAGTGCAGACTTTATCATAAGCTTTTATACCACAGCACTTGAATCCATAAACACCTTAGGGTCCAAATGATTCCCCTTTTAATTAAAAGATGATTCCTTTCCTAAAAGTAGAATTTTTCTTTTAAAAAAAATTTTTTTTAACGTTTATTCATTTTTGAGACAGAGAGAGACAGAGCATGAATGGGGGAAGGTCAGAGAGAGAGGGAGACACAGAATCTGAAACAGGCTCCAGGCTCTGAGCTGTCAGCACAGAGCCCGACGCGGGGCTCGAACTCACGGACTGCGAGATCATGACCTGAGCCGAAGTCGGACGCCCAACCGACTGAGCCACCCAGGCGCCCCTAGAATTTTTTCTAATTGTGTATTTTTGTTTGTCAAAGAAGAAACTTACAACCTTCTGTTTCCACACTGGCTAAGCAGGAAAAGTGAATTTATTGGCTGTTCCAGCTGACAATCCCAGGGGAGTGCTGGCTTCCAGCACTGCTGGATACAGTATTGAAACAAAGCCATGAAGGGCCTAGCTCTCTGTGCCATTTGGCTCTGCTTTTCTCTGTGTTGATTTCATCCTCCTCTTCATTTAAGAAAGAAAGATGACCACTTACAGTTCTAGGCTGGCATTCCACAAGCTCAGCAGCCACAGTGCCTCAAAGCTGATAGTTCTAGAAAGTGCTGGGGCTGTTTTTCCTCAGCCCATCTTGAGTTTTAATCCCTGAACCAATCATGGTGGCCAGGTTAGAGAATATGCTGATAATCCTGGTCCTGGGTTGCTGAGCACCACTTGAACCACTTGGGTAACTCTCTCCAAAGCAACTCCATGCTGTGGTTGGGTCTCTTCATGCACTTCCAGTTTCTTCTTTGTCATTGCCTGAATCAATGTAGCAAGTACCTATTGCTTCTGTCTGTCCAGAATCTAGTCCCTTTTATTTATATAAATAACTATGAATAAGACAAGTTCTTGATTACAGCCAGCTCTTGGATCCGGCTGTGCCTGAAGTTAAAGCCGCTTCTGGACTGTAAATTCCCCTCTCCACTTAGGCCAATCTGAATGATGACTCTAGTTAGTTGCAGCATAAATGACCCTCTTTTTTTTTTTTTTTCTTCAATCAATGACCCTCTTTCTTAAGCCAGTTTGAATGGGCTTAATGGATACAAAATGGATCATTTTCAAGGAGCAGAGGCTCACTCAACCTCAAGCAGAGCTAAAAAAAAAAAAAAAAGCATTTGTTTTATTAGTTACTAAGGGAAGAATAGTAATTCCATAGTTGATAGATGCCACCTTATTCAAATGATCAAAGTTAACATTACCAGTCATGGGATAAAATGGCATCATGGGCCCCCTGGTATGAAATACTGAGGATCTGACAGTATGTCAATGATATTCCTGACTAAAATACATAATCTGAATCTAATAATGAGAAATGCAGATAGGAATTAAAGGATATTCTAGAAATGAACTGGCCTGTAATCTTCATCTATGTCAAAGTCATGTAACACAAAGGAAGATTGAAAAAAAAGAACATGAAGGAATTGTTTCAGATTAAAGGAGACTAAAGAGACATCAGACCTGAGGGCAACACATAATTTTCAAAAAGGATATTATGGGGCCAACTGGCAAAAATGAATAAGGATTGTAGATTAGATAATAATATTATATCAGTGTTAATTCTATTATGCTATTGTTGTGTAAGAGAATGCCTTAGTCTTAGGAAATGTAAACTTATGCATTTAGGGTGAAAGGGCATTGTCTCTTCAGTTTACTCTCAAACAGCTGAGGGGGAAAAAGTGTCTATACACAGAGATAGAAAAGAATAAAACAAGTGTGGTAAAATGTTGACTGTTGGAGAGTGTGAGTGAAGTGTATTGGGATTCTTGGTACTATTCTTAGAAATTTTCCATATATCTGAAATTATGCTAAAAATTGAAAAATATATTGTAAAGGTGCAAGACAATGTCACAGAAGCAAAAAAAACCAGGAAGTGCATCTGGGTCTCATGAGTTGTATAAATCTATCTGGTTCTTTTATTTTATTTTATTTTATTTTAATTTTTTTTTCAACGTTTATTTATTTTTGGGACAGAGAGAGACAGAGCATGAACGGGGGAGGGGCAGAGAGAGAGGGAGACACAGAATCGGTAACAGGCTCCAGGCTCTGAGCCATCAGCCCAGAGCCCGACGCGGGGCTTGAACTCACGGACCGCGAGATCGTGACCTGGCTGAAGTCAGACGCTTAACCGACTGCGCCACCCAGGCGCCCCTATCCGGTTCTTTTAATCTTTCATTGGTCCATTCATCTTTTGTCTGCATCCCTCCATTCTCTCCTTGTAGATATTTAGCTTCCCTCCTTGTCTGTAATGATTGTATTTTGAGACATTGGCTGCCCCAGCTCTAAAGCACCATGAAGCCTAACACCACACAAATGCTTGACTCTGAAATGTAGTACCCTTATTCCAAATCTCAGAGAAGCCAAATCCTATTGGCCCAAGTTGGGTTAAGAAAAATAAATCATAGGGGGAATAAATAATACCTAGAACTGGATGAAATCTGTTGAGTACATCAAAATCTGTTGAGTACATCAAAAGAAGTTCTTTGAAGGAAATTTATACCCTTCAATACTTACACTAGAAAGGAAGAAAGCTCCAGAGTCATGAACTAAGTGACTATCTTAAGAAACTAGAAAATGACATTTCACCAAAGAAGACATACAGATGGCCAACAGACACATGAAAAAATGGCCAACGTCACTCATTATCTGGGAAATGTAAATCAAAACTACAATGAGATATCACCTCATACCTGTCAGAATGGCTAAAATAAAAAACACAAGAAACAATAAGTGTTGGTGAGGATGTGGAGAAAAGGAACCTTCTTGCACTGTTGGTGGAATGCATACTGGTGCAGCCACTGTGGAAAACAGTATGGATGTTCCTTAAAAATTTTAAATAGAAATATCTTACAATCCAGTAATTTTACTGCTGGGTATTTACCCCTTAAATGCAAAAACACTACTTCAAAGGGATATATGCACCCTATGTTTATTGCAGCATTATTTAGAATAGCTAAATTATGGAAGCAGTCCAAAGTCTATCAATAGATGAATCGATAAAGAAGATGTGGTATAGGGGTGCCTGAGTGGCTCAGTTGGTTGGATATCTGATTTTGGCTCAAGACATCTCACAGTTCATGGGTTCAAGCCCCACATCTGGCTCTATGCTGATAGCTCAGTGCCTGGAGCCTGCTTCAGATTCTGTGTCTCCCTTTCTCTCTGCCCCTCCCCTGCTTGTGGCCTCTCTCTCACTCTCTCTCTCAAAAATAAATAAACATTTAAAAAAAGATGTGGTATATATACACAACGGAATATTATCCAGACATAAAAAATAATGAAATCTTGCTTTTTGCAACAACACAGATGGAGCTAGAGAGTATATTATTAAACGAAATAAGTCAGAGAAAGACAAATATCATATGATTTCACTTATATGTGGAATTTAGGAAACAAAACAAATGAGCAAAAGAAAAAAGAGAGACAAACTAAGATTCTTAACTATAGAGAACAAATCAATGGTTACCAAAGGGGAGGTGTGAGGATATGGGTGAAAAATACATGAAGAGGATTAAAGAGTACACTTGTCATGATGACCACTGAGTAATGCATAGAATTATTAAATCGCTATATCATACTCCTGAAACTAATATAACATTGTATATATATATATATATATATATATATATTTTTTTTTTTTTTAAAGTTTATTTATTTTGAGAGAGAGAGACCATGCGCAAGTGAGGGAGGGGAAGAGAGAGCGAGAGAGAAAATCCTAAGCAGGCTCCTCACTGTCAGTGTGGAACCCAACATGGGGCTTGAACCCACAAACCCTGAGATCATGACCTGAGCTGAAATCAAGAGTCAGATGCTTAACCGACTAAGCTACACAGGCGCCCCAACATTGTATGTTAACTATACTGGAATTAAAATTAAAAACTCACTAAAATTTAATATAATAATAATAATAATGAAATGTTGGAAGCTGTTTAAAAAGAAAAAAAAACTAGAAAATTAACCATATAATAAACCCAAAGAAAATAGAAAATTTCTCTACTTTTAAGAAAATTAAAATAAAGTTAATGAAAAATGTAGAATAGAGATTCTTTTTTAAAAAGCCAACACGATGTTCTTTGAAACTAACAAAATATGCAAATCTTATTACAAAGAAGTCATCGAAGTTATGAATGAAAAGAACTGTGAAAAACAAGAAGTAAAAATAAAGTAAGAGCTTTCAGTCCTAAAGGTGCTTTGTGAGGCTAAAGCAAGCCTGGAAACTGTAAGAATGTGTACGTGTTTGGGGGGGATATGGAGAGCCATGACAGCCCTGGGGGTTAGGGGTCAGAGCCTAAGCAGACTGGGAGGGGTATGCACAGGAGGGTTGCCCAGAGTGGGCTGTTAGAGCCCTAGCATAGTGGAAAGGGCTGGTACGGAGGACAAGGGTAGCAGCAACAATGGGACATCAGTGAAATACAGAGGGATTGATCAAAGGAATAAATATATTAATGACAGCTAGATTTGTCACCATCAGAGAAGGGGCTTCACGTGGACAAGAACGCATCATAAGCTGAAGATAATGGTTAATCCATTCGGTGTCCCTGGGGTCCAGAAGAAAAAAGAAAAACAGGACAAAACAAAAGTGCTCAGGCATAACTGTGTGCTCATGGGAGCCTACGTTCATACAACCACTTTGTCTGGCTTTATCTACTAATTCTTTTTTTTATTAAAAAGTTTTAAAATGTTTATTCATTTTTGAGAGAGACAGAGACAGAGTGAGAATAGGAGAGTGGCAGAGAGAGAGGGAAACACAGAATCTGAAGCAGGCTCCAGGCTCTGAGCTGTCAGCACAGAGCCTGTCACAGGGCTGGAACTCACAAACTGTGAGATCATGACTTGAGGAGAAGTTAGACGCTTAACTGACTCAGCCAGCCAGGCATCCCTCTACTAATTCTTAACATACACATGCCCTACTAACATATAAGTATACTCCTAGGTATATACCCAATAGAGATGCTTATATCTGTGAACAAAAGAGGCATAAACTAGAATGTTCATTGGTACCAGAATCCGGAGACAACCCAAGGGTCCATCAGGGAGAACAGATAACTCAGTTGTATGTTCATCCAATAGATACTATGACAATGAAGTTAAATGAACTACTGACTCAACAACGTGGACATATCTCAAAAACATAGTATTGAATCAGAGAAGTCAGACCCAAAAGAGAACACATTATATTTCATCTGCTTAAAGTTAAAAGCAGGCGAAAACAATTTGTAGCATTAGAAATCAAGAGTGGTCGTCTTTGGGAGAGATGGAAATAGTGATTGGAATGTGACACAAGGAGGGCTTCCAGAGAGATGATAATGTTCTTTGACTAGCGTGTTAGTTACACAGATGTTGTCACTTTCTGAAAATTTATCATACTGAACACTTGTGATACAGACACATTTCTTTATGTGTGTTTTACACTGTTAAAATTTTACATTATATCTCTTAAGTGGCATTATGGTTGGACTTGCAATTTTCCTGTATGGTGAACAATCTTTGCAGCCATTCTGAACAACAAAAAAATTATCATTTTCACTCTACTTACTTTAGAATTTCATTTCAGAAAAAAGTCAGTATATTTCAAACAGTACCGAAAATGTTTATGCATTTGTATATGTGTTGTCTTAATAACTTCAGATAATTAATAAACTTTTTTTTAACTCCTTTAAAGAAGGTTTCAACTTGTTTAGGGTGCGGACGCAGGGTCTAGCACTCCTGGTTCCTGACCTGTGAAAGTCTGTAGCGCCCTCCAAACAAGGTGGCAACCAAAAACATTTGTGCAAATTTCCAAAACTTCCACCAGGGGGCGGTACCGCCCCGTTGGAGAAGAACAAATCTAGACTACGGTTCTAAAGTGGTTTGTATATTTTGGTCTGTGCTGAAGATAAAAACTTGGTGGTGGTGATGGGAGTGTCCTCTGATGTTAAGTGGTCCCCGAGCCCCAATATTTAAGGCTGAGTAGGTGTGCAAGGGCATTGAGACACAGACAATCTCAGGAGTACGGGGTAGAGAGAGATTTTCCTAAAATTATTGCTGGAGAATTGTCAAGGCAGGAGTGATAGGAATTGAGGCTAGTTGAGATGGACCAGGATAAATCACGACGGTCTTATGGTGTTTGTACTTTATCCTCTGAATGGTAGGAAGCCAGTAAATAGTTGAAATAACAGCAAACAAACAGCATTCATGAGCCGTCTGCACGTGCCAATCCCTATTCTAAGTTCTTTTTGTGGGTTTTCTCCTGGAACTGTTACCACTCATGAGCCCAATTGTTTTATCATCTAGTGTCCATTCGCCCTTTTCCATGCTGACTCTTGGGAAGTGGCAATGCCTATTTCTTCACTTTAGGTAGGCTTTGTGCATTGGATGGATGTAGACCTCTACCTGGTGCTCCTGCAAATGGCCACTCGGATTTGGCCAAAGTATTTAACACTCCAACCCCAGTGATTGGCTTAGAGGTCATCAGGGAACCCAATCAGAACTAATGAAAGGACTCTGACCCCAAAGCTGTTCTCCCACTTAGAACTATTTCTCTTTGCTAATATTAAATCCCCTTTCCCTCTCACCACAAAATGGGTGACCACCCACAGGACCATCTGGAACTTCATTCAAGAATCTTCCATGGCTACTATTGAGCAAACCACTGTGTTCTGTCTGTTCTGCCAAGCACCCAAGATTCCCCACCTAGGTTCTCCCCCTCCCAGCCTGTTATTTTCAACCTAACTTTACCCCAGTCTTAGATTTGTCCTTTGGGTAGGTCAGAATCTTTTGTTGTTGCTGTTGTGGCAGATTGTATTTTTCAAAGATGGCCACAAGATTTGCTCTTCTTACAATGTGACTTGACACTACCCACTGAAAGATAAAATCTGTGCCCCCCCCCTCCACACCTTGATCTGGGTAGGTTTATGAGTGTGGCAGAAATGACACTGTGTGACTTCCAAGACTAGGTCATAAAAGGCAACACAACTTCTTCTTCATTCCCTTAGGTTGCTCACTCTAAGAACTTGACCACCATGCTGTAAAGAAGCCCAAGCATTTTACAGAGAGGAACTGAGCCTCCCAGCCCGCTGCCTTGACTCAGCTTCCAGCCAACAGCCAGCACCAACTTGTCATATATGTGAGTACAACATCTGGAAAGTGCATCTTCCAGCCTCAAGTTGAGCTGTCCCTGCTCATACTGCATGGAACAGAAACAAGCTGGCCAAGCTGAGCCCTGCCCAAATTGCCAACCTGTAAGCAAAATAAATTACTGCTGTTGTTTTAAAGCACTGAGTCTAGGGGTAGTTTATTTTGCTGCGATAGATAACTGGAGAATTGCTTCTGTTGACTCTCACTCATGGTGGCTTTTTTTCTTGTGTGCTTGGTGATCTTTGAATGTGAACTTATTACTTGATCTTAGTTACCAGGAGTCCTACAAACTTAAATTGGGGAAGCCTTCCTCCAGAGGGGATTTGCTTCTGGTTCCGGTGGTACTGAACGGGGCACAATTAACCTGGGTCTATCTCAGGTCCTCTCAGGGTCTTGGCTGAACTTGAGAGTATCAAGTCCAGATGCCCCACCTCTCTGATAGCCCAAGACTTAGCATCTCAATACCAATGCTGTCCTCAGCACTCTCAGGGTAGCTCTACCTGTCTCAACTGTTCCCTGCTCTATCCCCTTCCAGGTCATGATTTTTTTGAGGAGGTGATTCTTGGAGACTGTTTTACTTCTTGCAAGATTACAGCGACTCAAGAAGGGGGCAATTTATTCGTACTGCAGCAAGAAGGAATCTCTAAGTCCTGTATCCAACAAATGCCAAATAAATCCATTAAATCATTCATTTGTGCCACAAAAATTAAGTCCTGGGCTAATCACTGGGGATAAATTAATGACATAAACAAATGTGGTCCCTGCCCTCATGACACTCACAGTCTAGGTGTCATATTAACTAAGTATTTGCTCAAATAAGAATGAACGTGTCAGGAACTACAAGTAAAGGGTGGAATGGTTAAACTTCCCCTCTCAGCAAGAGCTGCTCAGGGCAGGACTCGTGGAGGGTGTGTCTTAAATCCTGAGAACTGAGGGCATGTGGGAGTTAATTAGGCAAATAAGAAAGGAAAGCGTTTTCAGGGAAAAGGAACAGCAAGTGCAAAGGCCCTGAACTGGATGAAACTTGGTGTGTTCAAGGGACAGAAAGGAGTAAAAGAGGGTGGGAGTGGGGGAGCATAAGAACTAAATGAGAGAAGTGAAGGGGCTAGACTTTGGGGGCCAGGGTTCTCAGCTGGGGTGAACATTTACTCACCAGGGGAGCTGGTGACATTCCTAATGCCTAAAAGAGAACAATTACATCAGACTCTGTGAGGTTGGGGGCCCAAATGTCAGAATTTTTAAAAGCTCACTGGATGCTGGAAACAACAGGTTAATGGATAAGCAAGCTGAGGTGTATCCACACAACAGAATACTACTCAGTAGTCAAAAGGAGTAGAATTATTGATAAATGCAACAATTTACATGATCTCAGAGACATCATGCAAAGTGTAATAAGCCTGTCTCAAAGAGCTCATACTGTATGGCTGCATATATTTGACATTCTCAACAATACAAAACTACAGTGATGGAAAAGAGATCAGTGGTCATGGGGAGTTATGGGTGGGGAGAGGGTGTGGCTGCAAAAGGAGTGTTTTGGAATGGTGCAACTGTCCTTGCCCTGACTGCAATGGGGAGGTGGATGAAATGGATTTATACGTGTGTTAAAATTCATTGAACTGTACACCAAAGGGGGGAAAAGTTATTTTTATTGTATGATAATTAAAATAATCTCCTCAGGTGATCTCATTGTGTAGTCAATGTTGAGACACTGGTGATGGCCTTGAAGGCCATCCGAAGGAGTTTTTTCTTTCTCTTCAGAACCATGGGGAGCAAGGGAGGGGCATCCCTGAGATGGGAACCCCCCAGGATGATTCATACATTAAGGCTGGTCCGGGGAGTGGAACACTCATTGGTCTGAAGGCGCCAGGGGGATGAGACATATTTGAGCTTTTTCATGCATTCATTCAATAGCTATTCAGCACCTAAGTTGTGTTGCCTGTGTCTGGAGACTGCAGTTCACTGGGAAACAAAACAAAACAAAAAACTAAACTACTCCTTCCTCCTACCAAGGAAGGAGAAAGGAGTAGTTTAAAGATGGCAAGTGGAAATCTGGGAAGGGAGTCAGAGCCAGTATCTCTGATCTCCCCACTTGGCTAGAGTCTCTGGGCTTGATTCCTGGAATCTGGGATTCTTATGGAAAAGTTTTTGGGGATCAGAGTGAGGGGACAGTGTTCCTCAGATGCCACACCTGATCAAAGTCTTTGTGCCTGTCACCCTTGGGACTGGGGTTTCCATGAAGCTTTGAGGGGATGTCCCATTACCCATCCATGCAGTCTCTTGTGTATCTCTCCCCTTCTCCTCCTCCACTCTGTTCCTTCCTCATTATTAAGCTCCTGTTCCTGCTTCAGCCTCCTCCATGGCTTCTAGCCTTAGACCCCCTCTCTTATCTACTCTCCACTGGGCAACCAGGGGGATCTTCTTTATTTTTTTTTCAGGGGGATCTTCTTTTTTTTTAATAATTTATTTTTAAATTTACATCCAAGTTAACATATAGTGCAACAATGATTTCAGGAGTAGATTCCTTAATGCCCCTTACCCATTTAGCCCATCCCCCCTCCCACAACCCCTCCAGCAACCCTCTGTTTGTTCTCTATATTTAAGAGTCTCTTCTGTTTTGTCCCCCTCCCTATTTTTATATTATTTTTGCTTCCCTTCTCTTATTTTCATCTGTTATGTATCTTAAAGTCCTCATATGAGTGAAGTCATATGATATTTGTCTTTCTCTGACTGACTAATTTCACTTAGCATAATACCCTCTAGTTCCATCCATGTAGTTGCAAAAGGCAAGATTTCATTCTTTCTGATTGCCAAGTAATACTCTATTGTATATATACACACCACATCTTCTTTATCCATTCATCCATCGATGGACATTTGGGCTCTTTCCATACTTTGGCTATTGTTTATAGTGCTGCTATAAACATTGGGCTGCATGTGCCCCTTCGAAACAGCACATGTATATCTAGGGGGATCTTCTTAAAGCCTAAATCTGAGTTTCTCTTCCCCAGCTAGAATCTTCCATGGCTCCCTAGTGTGCTCAAGGTAAAATCGGCTCTTTATAACAAATATTTAAGGTTCCTCACAATCTATTCCCAAAATACCATTTTGCTCCTGGCTTCTCTCCTCTCTCTACACCTCCCTAAACTCTAGTCCTCTTAATCTCCCAATGCGCAGGTGTAGGAAGGCTTTGAACCTAGACCCTCAGCTTGTCTCCTATCCTTGAGGCTGCTCTGGCAGAGCTCTTGAGGAGCCTGGAAGGCCTAATAACATGATGGTTAAGAGACCAGAATCGGGGACTCCAGAGTCAATCTAAATTGTCACTGGTAGGAGACTGGACTAATAAATTATGGCTCTTGACCAGAACACTGGATTTACAGTAAATACATAGGATAAAGGAACATATTAGATGACATCACAAGAGTATAATCAGACAAATACAACATGAGGGGCATTCTACAAGACACCTGGCGTGGGCTTTTTTGGAAGGCTTTTTTTAAAAATCATGAGGACTATACCACAAATATACCTCAAACACTAAAGAGACATAAGAACCAAATGCAAAGCATGAACCTGGATTGATTCTGGTTTTAAAATAATAGTAACATCTATGAGAGCCATTTTGGAGACAATTGGGGAAATCTGAACATGAGTGCAATATTAGACACTAAAGAATTATTGATATTTTCTTAGATGTGAGAATGGTGACGTGGGCATGTAGGAGAATATTCTTATTCTTTATTCTTAAGACGTGCATGCTGAGATGTTACAAGGTCTATAACTTTTTTTTTAATCTTGGAGAGAGATGATGGGGGGAGAGGATCAGAGGGAGAGAGAATCTTAAGCAGGCTCTGTGCTCAGTGTGGAGCCTGATGTAGGGGTCGATCACCCTGGGATCATGACCTGAGCCAAAATCAAGAGTGGAGTGCTCAACTGACTGAGCCACCCAGGCGCCCCTATAACTTACTTTCAAATGGTATGGGGGACACGTTTACATTAAGAGATAGGGGAAGAGGAGAGAAAAAGCAAATATGGCAAGGTTATTGGATCTAGGTGGAAGGTGTATAGGTGGTCTGTGGCCATTCTGGAAACCGTATCTGCAATTTTTTCATGTTAAGTGTCAGGAAAAATGAAGCCATCAATAATGAGAGCCCATACAATTGAACATCCTACAAATGTTAAAAATGAGACAGATCAGCAAACCACAGAGAATATTAACAAAGCCAAAGTTGGTTGTTGGAAAAGATTAACAAGATTGATAAAATCCCTAGTTAGACTGATCAAGAAAAAAAAAGAACAGAAATTGCCAATATCAAGAATGAAAGAGAGGCTGTCTCTACAAATTCTGCAGTTAGATTTGACAATTTAGATGAAGTGAGTATTCTTTGAAAAACGCAAGGTATGAAAGCTTGTGAAATAGAAAATAAGAAGAGTCCTATATTTATTTAAAAAATTGAATTCGTTATTGAAAACCTTCTCATAAAGAAAACAATTGGCCCAAATAGCCTTACTGGTGGATTCTATCAAAGATTAAAAGGAGAAACAACACAGAACCTTTCAAATTTGAGATAGAGCTATGCACGCTGAGATGGGAATGATCTTTCAAAATACATTGCTAAGTAAAAAAAAAAATCAAAGTACAAAGGAATGAGTAGCATTTTCTCATTCTGTAATAAATAAAGGAGATATATAGGTGCACTTCTATGCGTAGTATATTCTGTCTTTGCAAAGATACCCCATTGCCTTAGAAGGAAGAAATTGAGGGGCTAAAATTCAGGAGCTGGAGAAATATTAATTTTTCACTCTGCCCCCTTTTGGATTGTTTTAATTTTTAAATATGAACTGTTCATGGAATAAAAAAAAACAGTTTAGGGGTGCCTGGGTGGCTCAGTCTGTTAAGCATCCGACTTTGGCTCAAGTCATGATCTCGCAGTTCGTGAGTACAAGCCCCGCATCGGGCTCTGTGCTGACAGTTTGAAGCCTGGAGGCAGCTTCAGATTCTGTGTCTCCCTCTCTCTCTGCTGCTCCCCCACTCGTGCTCTCTCTCTCTCTCTCTGAAAAATAAAGAAAACAGGGGCGCCTGGGTGGCGCAGTCGGTTAAGCGTCCGACTTCAGCCAGGTCACGATCTCGCGGTCTGTGAGTTCGAGCCCCGCGTCGGGCTCTGGGCTGATGGCTCAGAGCCTGGAGCCTGTTTCCGATTCTGTGTCTCCCTCTCTCTCTGCCCCTCCCCTGTTCATGCTCTGTCTCTCTCTGTCCCAAAAATAAATAAACGTTGGAAAAAAAATTAAAAAAAATAAATAAATAAAGAAAACATTAAAGAAAACAGTTTAAAGACTTTTTTAGCTCAAGCTTTTCTGGATTTATAATCTAATTCCAGTCACATGTTCTGTGAATTGAGTCCTGAAAACAGACTACACAAAGAAGTGGTTAAAATCTTGAGGCCTTGGGTCTCACAGTTGGTGAGCTCGAGCCCTGCACTGGGGCTGTCAGCATGGAGCCTGTTTGGAATTCTCTCTCTCTCTCTCTCTCTCTCTCTCTCTCTCTCTCTCTCTGCTGCTCTCCCACTTGAGCATACACACACGTGTTCTCTCTCAATAAAAAAAATAAACTTAAAAAAATCTTGAGGCCTGAGGTCTGGGGGACAAGGTCATTAAGCCCACACTTGGCCATCAACTGGCTGTGTGATTTCAAGCAGGTATCTCCACCTCTCTGAGCCTCTGCTTTTAACACCCATGGATTAGGGGCTCATGTGAGAGTCCCTGGATGCAGTACTCCAGGTGTGTTGTCACGCATCGTGGCCGGGAGCCTTGAACGCTGCTCGGTGGCACTGGGAGAGAACTAGAAGATTGTGCCTGGGGCACAAGAGACCCCATGGGCCTCTTCCCTTTGTTATTTTTTTAATTTTTCAATTAAACACATTTTTTTTTTTTAATTTTAGAGAGAGAGAGAGCAGGAGAGAGGGGCAGAGAGAGATGAAAAAAAAAATCTCAAGAAGGCTCCGTGCTCAGTGAGGAGCCCGATACAGGGCCCAATCCCACCACCGTGAGATCATGACCTGAACTGAAATCGAGAGTCAGACGCTCAACCAACCGAGCCACCCAGGGGCTCCTTGCCTTTGCTATTTTTAATCTATCTCCTTTCACCGTGATAAACCATAACGGTGAGTAAAACATCTCTTCTGAGTTCTGCGGATCCTTCTAGCCAATAACTGAACCTGAGGTGGTTTTAAAGATCCCCAAACACAGCAGCGATTAACAGTATATACCTCACCAGGAGCACAGGCACCAATGGGATTTTGCACACACAGTACCTAAAGATCACAGCCGGTACTTACTGAGCACATGTTGTGTCCCAGGCTGTGTGTGCACATGAACTCACTGGATCCTCACAACAGCCCCATGAGACTGATACTCGGATTAATGTTTCATTTTTATCTTATTGTGAAATGTACTGTCTATTCAGGGGTATAAAATGCAAATGTATGACATTAAAAAATACTTAATAACGTGAACAACGGAATCATCAGGTTTAGAAAGGACAGCCCCCGTGTGCCCCTGCCCAGTTACAGTGCCTCTTCTCTGGCTTTTGGGATAATCATTTCATTTACTGTGTTTTCTTTACAGTTTGACCACGCATGTACATATTCCTAACACTGCTGTCACTTCCTTTTCCTTGCTTTCAGTGTATTGAACAGAAGAATGCAGCATATCCTGTTTGGTGTCTGGCTTCTTTCACTCACCGCTATGGGTGTGAGATATTTTTTTAATATATATTTTTTAAGTTTATTCATTTGGGGGGGGGGGATGGGCAGAGAGAGAGAGAGAGAGAGAGAGAGAGAGAAAGGGAGAGAATCCCAAGCAGGCTCTACACTGTCAGCGTGGAGCCCGACATGGGGCTCGAGCCCATGAATTGTGAGATCATGACCTGAGCCAAAACCAAGAGCTGGACGCTCAACCGACTAAGCCACCCAGGCGCCCCTCTCCGTGTGTGAAATTTAACCATGTGGTTATACGCATCATTAGCCTGTTCTTTTTTCATTGCCGTATAGTAGTCCATTGTGTGAGCAGGCCACAATGCAGTTATCCATTCTCCAGCTGACAGAAATCTGGATGGTTTGCAGCTGTTACCAACAGTGCAGTTGTAAACGTTCCTTCCTCTTCATGTTTCCCGATGGCGATGTTCTCGAGGTTCTCTTTCTCTACGTTCTCTATGCTATATGCTCAGCATGGTACAGCTGGGTTACAGGTTATGAGCATTTGTAAATTTATTCAGTAAGTAACGCTACGATCTTTCCCATTTGAAGATGAAGCACTTGCAACAAGAGAGGTTAAGTAACTTTCCCAAGATCCCAACACCAGACTGCCTTGAACCCAAGGGTCCTGGCTCCGGAGTCGCACTTTCACTTAGCATGGAGAGCACCTAGGAATTGTGAGCTGCTGTGCTGAGGGTGGTTGGGGGCTATTATTGGGGCTTTCCTCTCTTGTCCCGTTATTTTGAACTCTGTCCCCCTCGGTTAATAATTAACTGCCCCCCAAGGAGCCTATGATCCTAAAAGATTTGCCTTTCCCTGGCTACTGCCTGGTTAATCAGTCACTGTCCCTGGCCGGGCAAGGGGCACTTGGTAGACCTCTTTACTTGCTGTCGGAGCAGCTGGGGATTCCTGATGCTCCGGACCTGTCGTGCGCTCTGTTCCCAGGCCGGGCCCTCCACTGGAGGCTGGCAGGCCCTAAACTTTGATGGTGGGGCCTTTCACCTCAAGGGCACGGGAGAGCTGACACGGGCTTTGCTGGTGTTACGGCTGTGTGCCTGGCCCCCTCTGGTCACACATGGCCTGGCGGTGAGCAGTGACCCTGGGGACGGGCCTGGGGGGTCCCCAGGCCTGGATTCTGAGCCCTTGCTCTGTGTCACTCCAGCTCCAGGCCTGGTCTCAGCGGCTCCTGGGCTCCCGGCTCTCGGGCGCACTTCTCCGAGCATCTGTCTACGGGCAGTTTGTAGCTGGTGAGACAGCAGAGGAGGTAAGGGGCTGCGTCCGGCAGCTCCAGGCCCTGGGCCTCCGGCCCCTGCTGGCCGTGCCCACTGAGGAGGAGCCCGACTCAGCTGTCAAGACTGGGTGAGTAGGGGCCAGGCCCTGGGAGGTTGGCCGGAAGGGGGGTGTCGGGCTCCAGAAGCTAATGCCTGCTGGCTGGGCAGTGAGGCCTGGTATGAGGGGAACCTCAGTGCTATGCTTCGGTGTGTGGACCTGTCACGAGGCCTCCTGGAGACCCCTGGCCCGACTGGGAACATCCTTATGCAGCTGAAGGTGACGGCGCTGACCAGCACTCGGCTCTGTGTAAGGGACAGACCGGATGGGGGAGGGGGGTATGGCTGCCTACCAGGTCCTCCTCACCACTCCACCCACTACCCTATTCCAGAAGGAGCTAACCACGTGGATCAGAAGACCAGGGGCTTCCTTGGAGCTGAGTCCTGAGAGGCTGGCAGAAGCCATGGACTCTGGGCAGGTAAAGACCTCAGGCTGGGGGAGAATGGATGGTTGGTGGGGAATGTGGGGGGAGCAGAGTTCTCTGCACTTGGATGTAGCAACCACCTGTAAGCGGGATATTCAAACTATGTAGCTACTGCTACTCCCCAGGCTTAGAATAATCAGAATAAGTATGCTATAGCCCTGGGGTCTGGTCGGAAGAGATGGAATATGGGTCATCTGGGGGTCTTGGGGAGGGGCCTAGGGGCTGGGAGTTCTCAGAGGAGGGAGTGAGATGGTGGCTCTTTACCAACTAGAAGAAAGTAATCAGTATTTTGGTCCATCAATTCAGCTATGCTATGTGCTGAATGGCTTGGAGTTGTGATTAGGCCAGTGGGGTTTTGGTTAATTCATTCATTCCTTTCTACTTGCATACACTATTTTTACCCTCCCTGCCATTGGCATCTGGCTTCGTGATAAACAGAGGGGCCCTCCTCCTCCCTGGGTCACTTGCTTTCCTTGGCATCCCTAAGAGCATCACACCTGGTTTTCCTCTTCCATCTCTGCTGGCTCATTCTCCGCCCTTTTGGGCTCTTCTCTGCCTGTCTCTTAAATATGGAGGTTCCCCAAGGCTAGGTCCTGGCTCCCTCCTCCTTACTCCTTAATCCCTTCAATGGGGCCTTCTTACCCACCCTATAGCCTCAGTTTCCCCAGTCTGTACTAATGAGGCCCACGTTTATCTCCAGCCCTCGCTTTTTCCCTGAGCCCCTGGATATCCTCCAGACCCCTCACACCTAGCAGGTCCTACCCTGGCTTGAGTGTCTCGCCAAGGCTGCTGCCCTTCCTGTCCCCATCTCAGAGACAGCCCTACCATCCCATGTCTCAGATTTGAGTCCCTACCCTCCCTGGTCTCCACAGTACAATTCACAACTGTCCTGTTCACTGTCATATCCTCAGCCCCTGGCACCTACACGAGATATGATAAGTAGATGTTAAATAGATGGATAAATGAAGCAAGTGATTTTTAAGCAATAAATTAATAGCGAAGAACTTACTGATCACTCACAATGCACCACACACTGTCCTAAGTGGCTCATATATGTTTGAAGGAAATGTTTACCCTGCCTGTGAGTGGGTATACAGAGTGATGGTTAAGAACTCAGGGTTTGAAGGTGCCTGAGTGGCCCTGTCAAGTTAAGCATCCAACTCTTGATTTCAGCTCAGGTCATTATTTCATAGTTCGTGAGATTGAGCCCCAAGTCAGGCTCTGTGCTGTTAGCATGGAGCCTGCTTTGGATTCTCTCTCTCCCTTTCTCTCTGCCTCTCCCCAACTTGCTCACTCTCTTTCTCTCTCAAAATAAATAAATAAACTTAAAAAAAAAAAAAAAGAACTCAGGGTTTGAGGAAGCCATGTGGCTTTGGACAAGTGGTCTCGCCTCTCTGTGCTTCAGTTTCCCTCTCTGTAAAATGGGGGATGATAACAGTCCCTACTTCAGGGAGGTGAAGATTATGGGAGTTAAATTCTTGGTGAGGTATGTGAAATAGCACCAGGCACCACGCAGGACCTTGATGAGGGTGGCCATCGCATACAGCGAGTTTTTCCAGTTTACCCCAGAACTCCCCCGAGACTCTGCCCTCAATTCTCCGATTGAGGAAAAGATGACTGGGCAGGTGCCCCATCTCTTCCCTCCTTCTGGAGAGTTTTCTCCACTAAGATCCGGGGGAGGTTTGTCATGTTCTCACAGCCCAATTCTGGGGGAGTTCCATTAGCGGACTTAGGCCTACATCTCCATGTGGGTTCTGTTGGATATAACAGAACTAAGTCCCACCTGTTCCTCCTTCTTTAACTTCCCAATTTCTTTGAACTCACCTGGACTCCTTGAGTCACCAAGGCTCACATTGACCCTTGGAATCTCCATAACAAGAACGTTAAGTTAGGGACAAATATTATTTCCACATTACAGATGTGTTAATTCCCTGAATGTTTATTGACCACCTACCATGTGCCAGGTGCTGTGCTCCTCCAGGGGTGGAGGGTGGAGGGGACGATGACCAAGACAAACTCCCTGTCCTTACTGGTCAGGGAGAGACAAGAGACACTCAATAATTAAAACCAAAGCCGATACGGAACACGTGTCAGTAGGCATCATAGGGAATAGTAAGGTTGAGGAAGGAGAAAGGAAAGCCCCAGATCGGGAGCTGCAAATTTGAACCAGGGAAAACCTCTCTGAGAAGGTGACATTGAAACAAAGACCTGGAGGAGAGGTGGGAGCGAGGTAAGTGGACTTCTAGGGGAAGAGTGTTTCCCACAGAAGGAACAGCCAGAGCAAAGGCCCTGAGGCAGGAAGGTGCCAGGCTTGTTGCAAGAATAGCAGGGAGGAGAGTGTGCCTGGAGGGCAGTGAGCTCGGAGAGCTGAGGAGAGGAAAGCAGAGGGGCCCGGATGGGTGGAGCCTTGTGGGCTGCAGTGAGGCTCTGGCCTTAGATGAGGATACCGAGGTCCTAAGAGACCTAATACAAGGCAACACTTAATGGCACTTACTATGACCTAGCTACTGTTCTATGCACTTTCTATGTGTTAATTCCTAGTTACCTCACTCACCAACCTTCAGTCTTCTCCCTGGAAAATGGAGCTTGGAATAACCATCTACTGGGATCGTTGTGACGATTACATCAATAAGCTAGTATATGAAGTCATTTATTTTTTTTTTTTTTTTCAACGTTTATTTATTTTTTTTGGGACAGAGAGAGACAGAGCATGAACGGGGGAGGGGCAGAGAGAGAGGGAGACACAGAATCGGAAACAGGCTCCAGGCTCTGAGCCGTCAGCCCAGAACCTGACGCGGGGCTCGAACTCGCGGACCGCGAGATCGTGACCTGGCTGAAGTCGGACGCTTAACCGACTGCGCCACCCAGGCGCCCCTATGAAGTCATTTATTACAAATTGTTTAAAAAATTTTAATGTTTATTTTTTAATAAAAAATTTTAATGTTTTATTTTTTTTTTCAACGTTTATTTATTTTTGGGACAGAGAGAGACAGAGCATGAACGGGGGAGGGGCAGAGAAAGAGGGAGACACAGAATCGGAAACAGGCTCCAGGCTCTGAGCCATCAGCCCAGAACCTGACGCGGGGCTCGAACTCGCGGACCGCGAGATCGTGACCTGGCTGAAGTCGGACGCTTAACCGACTGCGCCACCCAGGCACCCCATGTTTTAATTTATTTTTGAGAGAGAGACACACAGAGTGAGAGCAGGGGAGGGGCAGAGAGAGACGGAGACACAGAATCCAAAGCAGGCTCCAGACTCCGAACTGACAGCACAGAGCCCAATGCGGGTCTCAAACCCATGAATGACGAGATCGTGACCCGAGCTGCAGTCGGATGCTTAACTGACTGAGCCACCCAGGCGCCCCATATTTTTTTTTTTTTTTTTTTTTTTTAGAGAGACAGTGCTAGTGGTGGAGGGGCAGAGAAGGGGAGAGAATCTTAAGCAGGCTCTGTGCTCAGCCTACAACCTGACAAGGGGCTCGATCTCACAACTCGGAGATCATGACCTGAGCCAAAATCAAGAGTCGGATACTTAACCGACTGAGCCACGCAGACACCCCGGAAATCACTTATTATTATAATGACAACATATATTGAGCGCTTATCATGCGCTGGGCCCCTCCCATTCTTCTGTCAAGGCACACTCCACACAGCAACTCCTTGAGGTAGGTGCCATTATCGTCTAATCATTGAAACAACAGACAACAAATGAGGCCCAGAGAGGTTATACCACTCATCCAAGGCCATACAGTAAGTGGTGGAACCAGGATTCAAACCCAGATCCTGGGTTCTTGACCACTTTATTTCCCTCAATAAATAGTATCCGTGTGATACAGCTACTTTTCATATTTCTAACGATTTCTAAACAGTTTTCCCTTCTCGGTGGTGGGGGAGAGGAGACGTAGGCCCTGGAAGGATCCAGTAACCCGAGCCATTCTCGCCTCCCCTCCTGCTCCCCCAGGACCTTCAGGTCTCCTGCCTCAACGCTGAGCAAAACCGGCATCTCCAGGCCTCTCTGGGCCGCTTGCACCGGGTAGTACAGGTAACATCTTCTGTGGCCTGGCCCCACGACACCTCCTGGGCACCCTGACGCCTGACCACGGCCTCTCTCACCCTCAGCACGCCCGGGCCCAGCATGTGAGGCTCCTGGTGGACGCTGAGTACACCTTCCTGAACCCTGCGCTCTCTCTGCTGGTGGATGCCCTGGCCATGCGCTGGAACAGCCCCGGCGAAGGCGGGCCCTGGGTGTGGAACACTTACCAGGCCTATCTGCAGGTGTGTGGCACGCTCTGGGGGACGGAGGGTGGGGGTCCCGGTGTCCTGACCCAAAGCTGCTGGGGTCCTCCGCCAGGACGCACATGAGCGGCTGAGGCTGGCCGCCGAGGCTGCTGACAGGGCTGGCCTGGCCTTCGGAGTGAAGTTGGTACGAGGGGCATATCTGGACAAGGAGAGAGCGATGGCTCGGCACCAAGGGACAGAAGACCCCACTCAGCCTGACTATGAGGCTACCAATCGGAGGTAGGACTGGGCCAGACAGGCCTCTGAGATAAATGATAACCTCTAATCTCTCATCAGAGCGCACTACATGATGCTGAGCTTCCTGTGTATGTCCATGTATTACTTCCTCTCCCCGGTTTAGGACATCGTCCCTTCCCACCCTGAACAGCAGCCTCCTCTTTGGGCTCCCTGCATCCTCCTTTGTCCCTTCCCCTCCCCAGTCTGTTCCCTACCGGCAGCCAGAGGGAGTCTATTAGTATTGAAGTCAAATCCTGTCCCTCTTCAGTTCAAAACCCTGCCATGGCTCCCACTGCACCTCAATAAGCCCCAAATCCTTAAAGCAGCCCACAGCTCCCTCATGATCTGAGCTTGTCACCTCTCTGACTTCTCTTCCTCCCACTCTGCTCCTCACTCACTGCACTCCAGCCACACTGGCCTCCTCGATGATCCACAGGGCCTTTGCACTTCCTGTTCCCACTGCCTAGAATGTTCTCCCTCCACACAGCTGCATGGCTCAATCCCTCACCTCCTTACGTCTTTACTTATTGGTACCTTCTCAGGGGACCTTCCCTGCCCTCCCTATCAAAAACTAGAACGCCCACACCTACTCTCTTCCTGAATTTATTTTTCTCTTTAGCCCTTACTTACTGGCATCTGAGGTTCTATACACTTTCGTATTCAATTGCACATTGTCTGTCTCCCCCCTCTCTAGAGTGCGGGCTTGGGAGGGCAGGGGTTTCTGTTTTGTTCATTGCTGAACACCCAGTGCTTAGAATCATGCCTTCTACATGGTAGCTTCTGTACAGGTCTGTTCAAAACATAAATAAACAACCCCAAGAAGTAGGTACTATTATTATTACCCCCCACTTCAGAGGGAGGAACCCAGGCACGGAGAGACGGAATCACTTACCCAAGGTCACATAGCTCGTAAGTGGCAGGGCCATGTTTTGAACCGAGCAGGCTGGCCCTACAACCTGCATTCTTACTCACCTCAAATCATAGTGTGCTGGGAGCAAAATATGGGTGAGCTCCTTGGGCCCCCATTCCAGGACCCTAGGAAGGAGGAAATTGTTCCTTTACCACATACTTTCTGATCACCTAATTTAGATCAGGACCTGTGCTGGACCCTGGTCCCAGTATCAACCAAGGTGGTCCCCAGGCCCTGTCTGTGTAAAGCTTACAAAGTCTACCTCATTTCACATTGGATCCAGAAGAGGTTTCTAGAGATGCAGGGACTGACCCAAGTTTACAAGGCAAGTGGTCAAGCCATGGCTGGAACTGAGGCTTGCCTCCAAGGCCCGTGAGGGCTCCTACATACGGTTGTGCCCCACAGGCTTAATCACTGGCACCATTATTATTTCTTTTTACTAAGATATAATTCATATACCATAAAATTCACCGCTTTAAAGTATACAATTCAGTGGATTTTAGTACATTCACAAGGTTGTGCAACCATCGCCACTAATTCCAGAACATTTCATCACCCCCCAAAAGAAACCCTGCATCCATTAGCAGCAGTCACTCCCCATTCCTCTAATCTTTCTGTCTCTGTGGATTTGCATATTCTGGACATTCCCTATCAACGGAGTCGTAGAATGTGTGGCCTTTCGTGCCTGGCCCCTTTCACTTAGCATAATGTTTTCAGGGTTGTTGGAACCATGTTGTTGGATGAATCAGTACTTCATTCCCTCATACGTCCAAATAATATTCCACTGTATGGACGTACCACATTTTGTTTGGCCACTCATCAGCTGACAGACATTTGGATCGCTTCCACTTTGGGCCATTGTGACTAGTGCTGCTATGAACATTCCTGAGCACATTTTTGTGCAAATATACACTTCCAATTCGCTTGAAAGCTCAATCCTCTAGGAGTGGAATCACTGGGTTATACAGTAACTCCCTGTTTAACTTTGTGAGGACTTGCCAGATGGTTTTCCAAAACTGCTGCACCTTTTTACATTCACACATTATACATTCTGAATACATAATAAATTTGTGTGATTAAAAATCACAATGATTCAAAAATGAATTCAGGCATACCTCACTTCCACCCAAATCCCCATCTCATTGTGGAGGCTCCTCGCCCTCCACAGGTAACCACTTTTGTTAGTTTGTTACACATTTCCTAAGGTCCTTTATGCATAAATAGGCAAACACAAAGGTTTTGTGCGTCAGTGTACGAAAGGTATCATGCCTGCACACCGCTCCCTGTTTTTCCACTCAACTGCTTATTTTAAAGGAAGAACAGTCTAGTGATAATAAATCCAGGCCCTGAAGCATCAGACAGCCTGGGTTGAAATCCCAGCCCAGCCACTTCTATCTGTGTGACCTGGGGGCAAGCTTCAGTCTTCCCCTCTGTAAAATGGAAATAACCAGAACATCTACCTCATGGAGCTGACCTGAGAGTCAGAAGAGTGAATATTTGTGTGTCAGGCAGGACCCCAGAGGAAACGGAATTCCAAGCAAAGGGCTTTAACTACAAAGAAACGTAGTAAAATGCACTCTCTTTATAGAGAATAGGAATATTGAGGGAGCCTGGAACCTACAACAGCATGAGGCTCTTAGGGCCCTTGTGCCGTAGCTGAGGAAGAGGGGCCATCCTAGAGGAGATGTGGCCACCCACAGAGCAGACAGGGTGAGCCAGGGAGGGGGCTGAGGGGTGAACTACCCCAAACTCTCTCTCCTCCCACCTTCTGATCTCCTGCCCATTGCACCATGGGTGATACAGGCCATAAACGTCAGTTTCCTGGGTAGGGGGCAGAGGAGGTCAGAGGACAGATCTGGCAGTCTGTCCAACTTAACTAGCTTAGTACATGAAGTCCTTAGGGTAGCGCTTGGCCTGCAGCAAGCTGGGAAAGCACTTGCCTGTCATCTTACCTTTCCGTATCAGTGCCCAAGAAGGTCCTCCTCCCTTCTCACGGCTGCCCGGCCCTCTACTCTCCATTGTGTGCCACCATTCGTTTCCGCCAGTCTCCGCTTACAGACAGTTGGGTTATTGCTACTCGTGTTCTGTAGATAATGCTGCAGTGAATGACTTTAGGTAAATTTCATCTTGTGCACGTGATGTGGCCCTTTGCCGTGAGACTGCCATTGTGCCAGGGGCTTTGACACCCTCATCTTACTCCATCCTCAGCAGCGCTGTTAGGTGAACTTGAATTGTTACAGGAGAGGACAAGGCTCAGAGAAGGGCTAACCCTTGCCGGTGGAATGGAGGGACTTTCTGACTCCAGAGTACTTGCCCTTAGGCACCCCACCTCCCAAGGACAGGAACCCTTAGTCCCTGGGGACTGACCCTTAATCAGCGGGTGCCATAAGCTGAAGAGATCATCTCCCTTCAGCTATAGCCGCTGTCTGGAGCTGATGCTGACCCAGGTGTCCCACCGTGGCCCCATGTGCCACCTCATGGTGGCTTCCCACAATGAGGAATCTGTTCGCCAGGCAACCAAGCGGTATGTAGAAGAATGGAAATAGGTACCCGCAAGAAGGCCCCCTTCCTTCCTCTCCCTTGCTCACATGCCAGGGTGGGCAGAGGGGTGGGTGGTGGACGTGGAATAGGGGGAGGAACGGTGAGGGGCCAGTAGGTCCACAGGGGTTCTGGGGAGGCTGTTCAGACTAAACAAGACATTGCTCCTTATTTGCTGGGGCATAGAGAGGTCTGAGGGTCCCAGGGAAGGAGGTGGGACTCACTGGAGAGCTTTCCAGGGGCTTGAGAGCAGTGGTTATCTATCACTGGGTTTGGAAGTACTTCAAAATTTTAGTAACTGAAACAGCCATATGACTGCATAATGGCTGCTTTCAGCTCTGAATCCAGCCACTGTCTGACTTGACGATGTGGCCTTGTTTGTAGCATGTGGGAGCTGGGCATTCCTTTGGATGGGCCTGTCTGTTTTGGACAACTTCTTGGGATGTGTGACCACGTCTCCTTGGCATTAGGTATGTGAATGGCCCCTTCTCCCCATACCCGACCACCATGCCCCACCCAGTCCTAGGCCTCATTCCCTCCCAGCCACATCCCTTCTCGCGTTCCCAACCAATGCCTGGCCAGCCTCCCATCCAGACCCTTCCGGATACATCTGTTGTTCCCATTATCTGAAGGCCTTGCCTGCCTGTCTCTGAACCTGCTGTCTGTTGGTTTTGTTGGTGCTTGATCATGGTGTCTTATTTCCTGTGTGCTTTGTTATCTTTCCTGTGTTGTTCCCCTGGGTCTGAGACCAGAAGATTTATGTTTTCTTCTGCAGGCACTAAGGGGTACAAAACCACTTTACCCTAAATTGAGAGCTTGAGGTTTCTTGAGGCATCTCAGTGATGCAACTTTGAGCTACAAATATGTGAGAGGGCTGATCCAAGGCCTCAGTCTCTCAGAGATGGGTTTCTGTTTTCTTCTGTGCTCCACTTACGGTCAAGGCCATCATTCCCTGTGAGTGGGGGAAGGTGGGAGGGTTGACTTCTGGTTAGCTCTTACATGGAGGGTGCAGCTTAATTTAGGGGAGTTCCCCATTACAACTCTCACCCTGGTCAGGCTCTGGGCCTCGATCTCTGCACCCCCTCAATTCTGCAAAGTCATCAAATAGCAGCTCACTTTTGCCTTCAGGGTGGAAGGACTTCCTGTGCATCCCTTCCCTCCAGGAGCTCACTTTCTCTTAATTTTGGATTAGTAAGCTCCTTACTCTTTTGGCAGTATTTTTATAACTTTAAGAAGATTTTCTAAACGTTTACTGCAGGATTTCCAGTTTTCTAAGTGGGAGATTTTATCCAACTCACCTAGTCTGCCATGTTCTCCGAAATGAAAGTCTCGGGCCTCACCCCAAACAGGTGTTCATACCCTGCCAACACTCTCCCCACAGGGCAGGCCGGCTATGCTGTGTATAAGTCCATCCCTTATGGTTCCCTGGAGGAGGTGATCCCCTACCTGATCCGGAGGGCCCAGGAGAACCGGAGTGTGCTGCATGGTGCCCGCAGGGAACAGAAGCTGCTCAGCCAAGAACTTCGGAGGAGGCTGCTGGGGCGGGGCCGGAGGGTTCCCCATTAGCACCCCCAGGGGTCCTGTGGTGAATAAAGATCCTGAGAGCTATTGCCCAGGCCGCTGTCCTGCACTGAAGCCGCCTCCTTGGGGAAGGACTAATCTCAACCTCAGTCAGCCCATGCTAGGGAGACCTTTAGCTGACCCTGGAGCACAGCAAGGGCATTGATCAAAGACTTATGATGCCTCTCCCTAACCCCAAGGCAGCCTATCCTGCAATGGGCCTGGGATCAGTCAAGTAACTGATGTGGGTGCTTTCTTAACTCCAGTGGATGTCCAGATAAAGAGTAGACTTTGAGGTACTGCATCAAGAGGCCGGGAGGGACAGAGGGAAGAGGCAAACCACTCATTCACTTGGTAAGCATTTACTGAGGCTCCTTCGGAGCTACACTCTGAGGTGAACAAGGCTGAGGACACAACAGTGCTGAAGACAACTCTGCAGGCCCTGCCTCACAGAGCTTAGTCAGCAGTGGTAGACAGATCCGTCTTCACATAATGACAGCCTGGTGGATCAAGAGGGCTTCCCAGAGAATTCATAAGACTAACCAAGTGAATGCTGAGCAGAGCATTCAAAAGCAAGGGCATATGCATAGACAGAAAAGTGTGGAACGGACAGGGGAGTGGGGAGACAGGGATGGAAGGGTAGACAGGCCAGGTGATGTCATCTTTGATGCCAGACTTCAGGGCTTGGACTCCGTCCCAGGGGCGTCAGGGTGCCCTGGGGAGTCGGGACAGTTTCAGGTAAGGGAGGGACAGAGTTAGGCCTGGCTTAATAAGATTTCCCTGGCGCCATGGAGAGGGTGTACCACAGTGGGGCGACGGGCTGGGAGCCGGAAGAAAGCTGGGGTGAGAAATCCCTGCAGGCAGCTGGAGCATGGCAGGGGTGTAACAAACTGAGGAGGGGGCTGGCTGATGGAAAGGACACTCAGGAGGCTGAGTGGATGCAGACAGACTGGATGGGAGGGAGACATTGCAGGGAGAGGCCCAAGGCTCTGGCTTGAAGAGGGGGGACCCTGAGATGGGGATTGGGGAAGAAATGCAGTTTGGGGGAGATATTACGGCAAGCGTGGGACCCAGTGGATGTGCAGGTCCCAGGGGATTCCCGGGGGGGGGGTGTCCAGGACACTGCGGGCCCCAGGTTTGGGGCAAAGAGATGAGGCTGGGGCAAGGAAAGGGAGGAAACAGCCCACGGGGATGGTGAGAAGCGTGGGAAGAAGACAGCCAAGGACAGGGATGAGGAAAGGCCCACCACCTCCAGCAAGTCCTGGGGCAGGCGTAATCAGGGGGTAACGTAGGGCACAGCCCACAGCTCTGGGGTGGACATCGTTTTTTCTTTTCTCGCGTCACTTCAGGGCTGGAGGGGCGCCTCTCAGGGGTGGGGGCTACTGCGCAAGCGCAAACGTGGCGGGAGGGGGCACTGATGCGCATGTGCCGCCGCTTCCCGCTCAGCCCGCCAGAGCTAGAGTGCCTGGGTCACGTGGCGGTCACGTAGTGCTTGCTGTGAGAGCCCAACGGTAGGTGCCAAGACCCCTGGGCTGGGCCCTCGGCCCCCAAACCTTCCTAGAGCTTACTGGGCCCTCAGCTCTTGGCCAGACCCGCCCCCGGGCCGCCCTCTCCCTCCTTCCCATCCTTGGTGGCCCGCAGACCCTACCCTTTATCAGACTCTGGCTCCCAGCCCACAGGCACAGGCCTCAGATCCGCTTCTTCCTCAGTCCCTTCCCCCAGCGCGGAGATCCCAACCCAGCACCCAGAGGTTTCCCTGAACCTCAGTCCACATCCCCGGACCTCAGACCTTCTCCCAGCCCGCAGACCCTGCCCTCAGACTGTCTTCCTCCCTTCGATCCCCTTGCATAGCCTGGAGACCCTGCCCCTTCTCAGGTCCCAACCCTCAGGCCCCTCTTCCTCCAGACCCTTTTCCTAACCCCCTAGATTCCTTTCCTACGCTCAGATCCTATCCCTGGAGGTCCTTACACCTCCCTGAGATGGAGCGCCCAGCCCTCAGACTCCCTTAGACCCCATACCTGCTGGTTGTAGCTCCCAGAGCCCACCCCTTTGCTCCTTCAAACGCCTAACAACAAATCAGACCCCTCCTGACTCCCCTGCCTTTCTCACACTGCCCTCCAGGACTCCCAGCCGGTTCTGTTTTTATTGCCCCCAGAGGTCCTGTCTTCACTTTCTCCTGCCCTCATGAGACCCCCCCTAGGTGATCCCCACCCAGGAGCTGACTGAGTCCGGAGCCCACAGATGCCCTCCCCGCGCTCTCGATTCCCCGTGGAGCTGGGCTCTGTTAGGGATCCAGAAGCCCAGGTGGGACAACTGCATCGCCTGGCTGTAGCTGGGGGCCCAGGCTGGGGCCTCACCCGGCTCCTGCGCAGAGGTGAGGGTCTGGCTGCTGCAGTTGCCTGTGGGGCAAGATCAGGAGGCAGTACAGAAGGTGTGACTTTAGCTAGCCAGTCAACGGCTGTGTAGCGGGCACCTGTTGTCCATGATGGGGATTTAGGGGTGAAGCGAACTTTCTGGGTCATTTCAATCTTAATTCTATTAAGAGAATTTAAGAGAATGGTGAAGATGAAGTAGATACACTGAAAAGGATGGCTTTTTGGATGGGGTGATACTTGTCCCACGTTATAAAAGTTGGTCATGCAAAAACCTGGGGAAGGGCACTTCAGAAGGGTGGAATAGCCATTGCAAAGGCTTTGAAGTCCAAACAGACTGGGTATGTGTAAGTAGCCTTGGAGCAAGGGGGCTCCGAGAGAGGGCTGAAGCTAAGAGGCAGCAGGTGCAGACAGCAAAGGGCCTCAAAAGTAGTGTGTGAATTTTGTTAGATTTTGTTCTGTGTGTGATGGGAAAACATTGGAGTTGTAAGCAGGAAATGAAGGTCTGATTTACAATTTCCATTTTTTCATTGATTTTTGTAAGTTGATTGTGTATCTGGCTACTACTTTCTGAGCTTAAGTAATCGTCGTAATTTTTGGTTCTTTTACATTTTTTGTTACCTGAGGATGGTGACAGTTTGGTCCAGCCCTTTAAACTTGAATTCTTTTTTTTTCTCATGTGAGGTGTTGGCCAGAACCCCTGAACTTTGTTGTGGGTGGATAGCTCTTTCCTTCTTGATATTAAAGGGAATTAATCTGTATTTCTGCATTAAGTATCGTGCTTACTCTTGGGTTTTGGTTTGTAATTTTTATGAAGTGAGGAAGTTCCCATCTATTCTTCGTTTTTGAGATATTCCCCCCACCCCCAGTCATAAGTAGGCATTGAATTTTATCAGGTGCTTTTTCTGTATCTACTGAGTCAAATGTGATTTTTGTTCTTTAATCCATGAATGTCTTTTCCTACGTTGATTTTGTTATGTTGAATCATCCTTGATTTTTGGGAATAAATCTATTGGGTAATCCCTTTTACTTTATTTAGGGGGGTTGCATATATGATCATAAATGGAATTGAAATATACTTTCATTTTTGGTTCTGGAAGTTCATCTGGTTTTGGAATTAAGGTCTTACTAGCTTCATAAAGGGAGCCTTGCCCTCTTTTTCTCTTTTTTTGTTTTTGGATCATCGTGTATAAGATTACCTATACATGGAATGAAATGATTACCACTGTAATGATTATATCATGCAATGAGGTGTGTTTTAAGAAGATCCTTCTGCAGGGCAAGACAAATGCAGAAACCCAGTTAGGATGCCACTGTGGATGCAGTGAATGTGGTATTCGGATGTTCCTAAAGGACCACATTGGGAGGGATTTTGTGACAGAGACCAAGCTGGTTTGGACCAAGTGCATGATTGATTTTAGTCTTAACTGCCAAGGACATAGGAGTTCAGGGACAAAGACACCAGGCATTTTCCCTCAGTAGGGATAGGGGCTAGGGCCTAGAGGAAGAAGGGTGAGTCCAGGGTAGCTGGGAGCAGTGGGCGAATGGGCTTCATGTGCAGTTAGTTACCTGTCCGCATGCAGCAGCCACAGCAAGGATGATGGGTGGGGAGAGGAGGGGTTAGCAGGGGGATCTGAGCAGGATGATGGGGCGGGGAAGGGCTTGGCATAGGCGTGGAGGCGCAGAGGAGGCTGCTACTTGGATTCAGCTCTTAGAAGCAATATTCAAAAATAAACTTGAGAGATTTCCTGGTAAAATCCAGAGAGTTTGCTTTTCTTGAAGAACTGGATGCTGGCCACATGGGATGTGTATACATACACTGAATTAAAGCTGGGTAGAGGCTGCCTGCCGTGGACAGTGCTTACTCCTGTGAGCCGGAGTCCCTGAGAAGTCCACCTCCCCCTGGCCCCTGGGTACTTTTGTGTGATTTTACCACTTCTGGGACGGCAGATGGGTGTCAGCGTGGCAGGTAGACATCACCCCTTGTTGCAGCTCTGTGCACTTACTAGTGGTGCGTACTGTGTCGAGGGGAACTCTGAGGCAGAGTCCCCAGTGGCTGGAGGGTGGGGGGTTCCAGGACGTACAGATAGAACCTGGAGTCAAGGGTCACCCAGTCAAGGAGGGACTGTGGGGACTGGAAATTGGCAAAGGTGTTGCCTAGCAGCCCTCAGGACCTCTGCCTCTGGAGGAGAGGGCAGGCACAGTCCTGAGCCTCGCTGCCCCTCAGTTGTCCAGGTCGATGGTGAGAACTCTGCTGGGCAGACGGGGCTCTTCCTTTCGGCGCTGCTGGGCCACAGCTCTGTCGTGCAGCTCCTGCTGTCCTTCGGCGCCAACCCTAACCAGTGAGTGGACGGATGGCGGTGCCCCCACGCTCCCAGGTCTCTGAGTCACAGTCCCAGAGGTCCTGGGAGCCAGGGCTTTCTTCCAAAGACACCTGTCTCCCTCAGGACACCCTCCTATCCCCAGTGACCTCCCCCTTGTTCTCTGAATTAACCCCTTCTTGTCCTCCAATGACTATTCCCCTTCTCCTGCTATCTCCCATGCTCACGGTGATACTCTCACCTCTCAAAGACCCCACCGTGTCCCCCAAGTGACCCCTCCTGTTCTGATATCCACCTGCCACGTTCCTTTCATCCCTCAGTGATCCCATCCTGCCACCTCTTGTCCCTGTTACACCCTTTTCCTAATCCATTTCTGTCCTCATTGTTCTGCTGCAGCCGCTGCCTCGATGGCAGCACGCCTGTGCACGCAGGTGCCTTCTCGGGCCGCCGCCCGGTGGTGCTGCACCTGTTGCGGGCAGGGGGTGACCTGCGTCTACGTGACCAGCAGGGTCGCACGCCTCGGGACTGGGCAGAGCAGGGTGGTGCCAGGCAGAGCCGGGAGGTGAGCGGCGGCCCAGGTAGGGTGGGAGCGTGTAGAGCCACCACCCCAATCTGCTTCAGCGCACCCCGCCCCCATCCAGGTGCTGGAGCTGCTAGAGCTATGCCGAGCCCGCGTAGCAGCACTGGTGCATGGCGGTGCGTTGGCAGCCAGTGCGTCCCTGGGCCAGCTGCAGGCCAGCTCTGACCACCACCTGTGTGGCTCCCTGTGGTTGCCGCGGCTGCTGCGTGCGGACGGGTAACTATCCACGCGTGAAACCCACTCGCCCGCCGCTCCCAGCTACCCTGGACTCACCCCTGTACTTCCCTTTGCCCCAGGGCACCGAGGCAGGAGCAGACCAGAAGACCCCCCCAAATCCCAGCCTTGGGGTTTGGCCAGGTAAGCGGGAGAGGTTGGGGGAGCAGGGGCCACCCCTGTCCATTTCTTGCCTCATAGTCTCACTCCCCATCCCCAGCTGAGCAGCCTGTGGCCACTGGGGCTGCTGACGGGCATACCCCTCGCGGACCCCAAGGAGCTGCTGCCAGCCCAGGGCGAGCCCGACCGCACCTACGAGAGCAGCTCCCGCACCCTCATGGCCAAGTGAGAGCTAGCCCCCCCACGCCCCTGCCTAACTGTCCGGCAGAGCTCTGGGAGGTGTCCAGCTCTCCTAACCTCACAAGGAAAGCCCCCTTGTCTCAGACCTGCACTCTTACCACCTCCTCATTCTCTAGCCTCCTGTGGAGGGGCCACCCTGTGACAGCTCGGCAGCTGAAGGTACCGGGAACTCAGCCTGATGTGCTGTTGGCCGACCTTCAACACTGCAGGTACCCCCACCCCCACCCCCAGCCTTGCCCTCAGGCTAGCCCCGTCCCACAGACCAGTCTCCTGCCTGCCTGTCCTACTCAAGTGTTTCACAAACAGAAGGCCAGGAACGTGACAGCCGCCACCGTTATAGTCTTCACCTCCAGGCCAGCGCTTGACACGGACCCCTCTTACCGGAGTGACCACCCCTCCCCCTGACCGTAAAGTGGCTCCCCTTTCCGCGTGCAGTGTGTTACAGGCCGGTTGTAGGGAGGGTACCACAGGTGGGGTGTGAAGTGGGTGCCGGCCCTGCAAGCCAGGTCTCAGTGTGTCCTCTGTCTGGTGGCTGGTGCAGATCGTCAACCCCTGGCACGCGGCGAGCTGTGCCCAGGGGCAGCCCCCACCGTGCAGGTTGGGGCCTCCTTGTGAGCGGCCTGATTCCTCCCACCCAGCACCCTGCACCACCCCAACATGTTGCTGCTGATGGCACTGAGCCCCTCGGCGGACCTGTCAGGACTGTGCCTCCTCTTCGAACCCGTGTGGCTGGGCTCCCTGCACGTGGTGCTGCACCCACGGGGACCGAGTCAGGGAGGGCCCCGCACTGTGCCAGGCCTGCCGCCCGGCCACCTGCTGCTGCAGGTGCTGGAGGCCCTGCTGTTCCTGCAGGCCCGCTGGCGTGCTCATGGCGGCCTTAGCTCTCATGCCGTGCAGCTGGTACGGCCAGGCCTGGCCAAGGTGGGCAGCCTGGAGCACGGGCGCCCACTGCACCGATGCTGGCCGCCGCCCAGGTGAGTGCCTGCCTCACCTGCCCGCCCCTGTGTCCCTGTCCGGTGGCCACTGGCTCACCAGGCCCCTTGGCCTCCGCAGGCCACAGCAGGGCTACCCCCGGGGAGGCCCAGGCCCAGGGCTACCCCCGCCTCCTGAACTGTACCCATGGCTGCCACTTGAGCTCATCTGCGGTGACGTGCCTGCCGCCACCTCAGATCTCTACAGCTTCTGCATCCTGGCCCAGGAGGTCTTCACCAGTCAGTGAGTGATCCTACACCCCGCCCCACAGAGGTATCTGTACTGTTTCGGTCCCCCAGTCATGCTTCCTCACAGGAGAGCTGCCCTGGGCTGGGAGAAAGGGGCCTGAGGTGAAGGCTAAATTGGAGGCAGGTGAGAGCCCGGCCCTGGATCCCCTGGTACCAGCCCCCTACCAGGCCCTGGTTCAGGCTGGGCTGGGCCTAGGGCCCGCTGACCGCTGGGGCAGCCTGCAGAGTACTCGATACCTGCTGCGGGAGGCCATGGCCCAGGTACAGGGCAGGTTGGCAGGGTGGGTGGTTGCCTTGGAGCCTTAGGCAGGACCCACGTCCCATACTCAGCCTCCTTCCCCAGGACTCCACTCCTGAGGTGAGCTCCCGGAAGCATTGGCCCACACGGTACCTTCCATCCCAGGGTTCCCCACCAGGTGAGAGGGCAGGGAGTGGGTGGGAGCAGGTTGTGAGCTCAGCTCTGCTCTTCCCATTCCAACCAGCTGGTCTGTCCCCCCAGAGACACTGTACTGTGAGGTGGCTCCCAGAGCCAAGACTATACCCAGGCCTGTGCCCCCTGTGATGCCCCTAGGCCCCTCCCCATGCCAGGTAGGAGCCAGAGCAGGGACATGGAAGACCAAGGGAGCTGTGGGGCACCTGGGCAGGCCCTGCCAGCTCTCTGCCATGGCTCTTTGCAGGCCCCGGAGACTCCTGAGACCCCAGGCCACAGCAGAGTCCAGAGGGGCACAGCCTGGGACTCAGGCAGCAGCTTGACTCTAGGCAGCCTGAGCCCCAGCCCCAGCTTCTACCCAGGCTTCAGCCCCGCAGCCAGGGTCAGCCTGCACCGCTGCCTGGAGCCCAGCTCAACAGTATGGATACCTGCAGGGCCCTGTGCAACCATTCATTTGTTAATCTTTCACCCCTCACCCCAGGTGTCACCAACCCCAATATCCCTGGCTGCCTCCCCTTTGACCAGGGACTCACAGGACACCCCAACTTTCCCGTCACTCACCTGTGCCCCCCTGACCAACTCTATTTCACCCAGGGCCCTGTCCTGTGCTCTAGCCATCAGGACTCAGCCTCCCTTCTGGGGACCCAGGGCTCTTTGGAGGAGTTTGAGAGGAAGTGCTCAGTCACGATTCAAGCCCTGCAGGGACTGTGGCGTCACACACACAGGGCTGCCCTGCGGGGCCCCTCTGCCGTGTGAGCCTAGCCCCTGCCTGCTGACCCACAAGGAGGCCTCCCACACCCTGGAGGCTGCTGGCAGGGAAGGCCATGAGGGCAGGTGAAGCAGAGGACCCTGAGCCTATCCCCTGCCCCATGCCACCTTCCTGGGCACCCTCCATGGCCACTGGGTGGCAGCTCCAGCCTTTTTCCCCTGCAGGTGCCCAGTCCCGAGCTGATCAAAGGAGATCTCTTCTCCAGCCTGCAGAAGTGAGAAATGGGCCCTGCTGGGGGACCCCGGACCCCTTCCTCATCCCCAGGGTAACCTTGACTCCACCCCTATCCCACTACTCCCCAGGATGGACCTGCTGGAGGAGGTCATAGCAGAGCTGCAAGGTGGATGCCAACTCGGAGACAAGCCCAGCCTCGACCCCACTCCTGACAGATTCTTAGGGTGCCCATGACTGCCTCCCTGAAGATATCACTGCTCAGAGCCTCCCAGGAGTGACTCCCCATTCAGCACTTGCTGAAATGATAAAGTGATAAAGCAGCCTATCTGTCTCTGCCTCTTTGTTCACTGCATCTGGCTCCAGCATGACACTAGCAGCCATGTTTTCACCATTTTTATTAATTTTATCAGATGGTTTAGTGGGGGTGTGTGGGGGGAGATGGGCAGGAGCTGTTCCCCAACCCCCTGTGCACAGGGCAGGACAAGCTGGGGGCTCCTGAAGGGAGAGGGAAGACAGGCTGTTAGCCTAGCCCTCAGATTTGTGCGAGAGCCCCCAGGATGGGAGGACGGTGGGGGGGATGGGTGTGCCCTTCGGCCCAGGGTAGGAAAGCTATAACAGGTTAGGGACCCACATCAGAAACAAGTTACAAAGTTAGAAACCAAGGGTAGGGGTCAGGAGCTCAAGAAAATACAAAACAAGGGATTGGATTGGGCCAAGATCAGTGAGGGGGAAGGGAAAGGAAGAAGGTTTCCCCCAGCTGTGGCTCAGCAGTAGCTTCGGGTCTGACCCTCAGAATGGAGGGACCAGCTGGGAGTGGGGTAGGGGGGTGGGGGACCAGCCCCCTCCCTTCCTTGCCCCCCATTCCTGTACAAGGATCCTCGGTGGTGTTCACCCCCCCTCCCGTAGGCTGGTGGGGCTGCCCTATACAGCAGAAGAGGCTCTGGAGGGCCCCAGGGCCCAGGCACCCTGTGAGGGGTGTGGGGGCCCCAGGGGGCCCGCTGTTTCTGGGGGAGGCGGGGGGCTGGGGGGCCAGGATCTGAACGGCTACGTGGGTGGGCAGGAGGGGAGGAGGAGCTGGAAGAGGCGGGTGAGGGACCCCTGGGCCCCAGAGCTAGGTTGACATAGAGGGGCTCAGGCCGGGTAGGGCGCCGGGCAGGATGCTGGGAGGCTGAGTAGCCAACATGGTCATGGGGAAAGCAGGAGGGGGGTGGTGGGTAGCTGAGCAGGAAGTCGGGGGACCTGTGGAGTGGTGGTGACTGGCCAAGCAGGCCGTATGAGGCATTGAGCCTATCTGGGGGCATAGAACGAAAGGGACTCCAGGACCGAGTGGGGCCAGAGTAGGGGGATCCCTCACCTGTCTCGATTTCATAGTACAGGTTCTCTCCCCTATCAAGTGGTGCAGGGGGACCTAGGGGGCTCCTCCAGACCGGGGCTGGGGAGCTGGGCTGGTAGGATGGGGAACCCAGGGAGTACAAGCCTGGTTTAGGGACCCCAAGGAAGGGTGGCAGGCACTCCCGGGGGGCCGAAGAGAAGAAGCCAGGAGTAGGAACCTGTGTGGGGACAGAATACAGGAACTGAGCTGCTGTCTCTGGCTCATCTCCACACCCCCTGCATCCCCCACTTGTCCTGAGCTGGGCACTGACCTGGGAAGGGCCTCGGAGTCCCCTCCTTGAGGTCCCTGGGGGACGCTGGCTCCTCACCAGGCTCCCGTCACTTTGTTGCCTCGGTAGGGAAGGTGGGGGTCCAGGAACCCAGGCACCCGGGTGGGCTAGGGAGTTGGGGGCTGGCCCAACCCCTGAGGTCCCTGGGGGCTCACCGCCCACCTCCAGTGACAGTGAGCGGTGGAAAGGGGAGTGGGGAGCAGAAGGGGTGCTCCCATGCTCCTGTTGGCTCTGTCTCTGGGCCACCTGCTGAGCCCGCTCAGCCAGGGCCAGGGCCATGAGGCGTGCTGGGTTCTTGGGGGGTGGGGGCGGGGCTCCCCCAGGGCGCAGGAGGGACAGGGGTGGGGGCAGCAGCGGAGAATCTGTACCAGGACCTACACAGAGAGGAATGAGAAGAGGAGTCAGGCAGGTCTTGGGTGCAGCTTCTGGGTCTATGAGGGTGTAGGGTAGGCTGAGCAGGACTCACCGTGCTGGCCTTGGGGCCCCCGGGGACCAGGCAGTGACAGCTTGCTGCAGATCTCCTGTTGGCAGGTGTCACTCAGCTGGGCCTCGGCTCCACGCAGCAGCAAGGGGATGAGATGGGGCCGCAGGCCTGGGTTGGGGCTGAGGGCTGGCGTTGGGGTGACTGAGGCAGGTGTTCCCCCAGCCCCCAGCAGCTCCAGGACAGCAGGTGGCACTGATACAGCTAGGGGCTCTGAGATGTCCAGGGCGGTGGGTGAGGCAGGGTTGGTGGTCCCACGGGGTGAGAGGGCCTGGGGGGTCACCCTGGGTGGGAAGGCAGAGGCAGGGGCTGGGGGTGCTGGGCTGGCAGGAGGTGCAGGGTCCCCTGGTGTGGGGCTGCTGCAGCGAAAGGTCAGGGGATCAAAGTCGAGCCCCCGGAGCCCCTCCAGGCAGCGGGGTGGGCTGAAGTCCAGCTCGTCACCATCATCTAGCCAGGCTGAGGTTCGGTGTGAAGGGGAGCCAGAGAGTGCCCCCAGCCCAGCTGCTGAGGATCCAGATGACGAGGACTCAGAAGAGGAGGAGGATTCAGAGGAGGAGGAAGAGGAGGACAGGCTCTCACAGGAGCCAGCAGGTGCTGGGCCCACAGGGAAAGCATCGCTGCTGGAGTGGGGTCGCCGTAGCCTGTGCAGCCTCTGGAGGCCTGGAAGAGGGAACAGTTTGGTGTCAAGGGCCAGAACTTTACGTACCCATACATCAGTGAGAATAGGGCACACAGCCCAGTGGGTTGGTGGAGGAACGCGAAGAGGCACTTCCCTGGATAGGGTCACAATGGCTGCGAATCCAGGGAGAGCTGTTCAGACTCACAGTGATAAAGGAAATAAATGGCAAGGCCATGAGGAGAACCATTCCAGACCCAAAGGCAAGAGCGAAGTCTGACAACCACATAGCTTGTGAGCATGAGACCAATGGGATCTCACAGGTAGCTGGTGGGAGTGCAGACTGGGGCAGCCATATTTGGAAAACAAGTGGGCCTTCTCATGTACAGTTGGACATGAACATACCCTACAGCATGCACCTCCATCCACTCCTGGGTACATGCAGCGCTCTCACCAGAGTGTGGGGCATGGCAGAGATTGCTCACCAGAGCCCCTCAACCCATCGGGAGTGGGACGGACATGCAGCTCTGGATAGGACATCCACACACGGCTACCAGAGAGCAGCTGAGAGGAACGAGCCTGGGCTACACTTGGCCGCATGGATGGCAGTGAGTGAAAAGTGAAGTTCCTCATCCAACACCATACCCCCTTTCTTAGGATACCTTTAAAGATCCAAAACCACTAGGACTGTGCTGTATGTTATTTATGCAGACACCTACAGGTAAGGAGACCTTAGAGCAAGGGGATGCTGACCATCAAGTCTCAAGGGCGCCTCCGGTGGGGAGGCAGCAGATGCGAGGGGAGAAGCTTGCAGGTAAGGTCGTGGGGCTCTTTTAGTTCTGGCCAGTGGGTTCATGGGTGTTCATTTTATTATCTACATTTGTTTTTCAACAGGAATGCATAGAAGACTGTTTGAAAGGACCCTGCCTGAACCAATGATCACAGTACATCATGAACCAAGGGTGATGCTTTATCCAACTCATTGTACCTAATGTCCAGATTAAGGAAAAAAAAAACCCAACCCCCCAAATTTGAAGCACATTTAGAGGCCACCTCAGGGCCCCCGGCCCTCCCAGTTCCACCTGGGCACAGGCATGAGCCACCCTGTGCTCACCAGCTCCGCTGGCCTGTGATGACAGAGACTCCTCGCTTTTGGCAGATCTCAGCGTGACGGTGTCAGGTCGGCCACCTGCTAGGAGAGGTACAATGGTCACAGGGCACTTCAGAGTGCCTCCCCCTACCATCACCGCCCACTGCCGGCCTCTGACCTGAAGGCTGCGGTGGGGCACGGGTGCCCCCCAGCCAGGGTAGAGGTTTCTTTCGGGGGATGCTGGGGCCCCGGCCCAGGGCAAAGAAGGTCTTCCAGCTGCTCCCCCCTGGCTTTCGCGGTTTCTCGCCTCTCTCCCTTTTCCTCCTGGGGTTTGCATGAGACACAGGAGGCAGTTTGAGGATCTGGGGCCTCCAGGCTGATCCTATGCTCCCCTAGCATTCCACTCACCTCTCCACAGGTGAAGCTGGGGCCTTGGGAGTTATGGGCTCCGTGGGTGTCCCCAGACGGCCCTGGGTGCGAGCCTGGGCTTCCTCCAGCGTCAGCAGGCGAGTGGAGGGGCCGCTGCCCGCAAGTGACTTGGGCCTGGGGAGGAGGCAGCGGCCTAGGGAATTGGGAAAGGGGGCAGCTGTCAGCTCAGGGTGCCATTCAAGGCCACGGGCAAAGCCAAGCGCTACAGCCCAAGCCCCGGCCCCGCAGCGTGCCCACCCGGGCTGGCAAGGCAGGGGGCCAGGGCGGGCGGATCAGGCGGGAATGGGTGGGCAGCAGGCAGGTGAGGAGGAGGAGTGAGGCAGAACGAGCTGATGAGGAGGCAGCTCCCGGCAGCCAGCGAGGGCAGCGGCTCTGGCTTCAGTTACCTCGGGCCAGTGGGCCCTCCGACGTGCTGAATCCTGATTGGGCTGGGGTCCCGGGTTGGGCGGGGAGTCTGGGTGGGGCCAGGGCGGGGTCAAGTCTGGGGACCTCCCACCTCCTCCCAGATGGACCCATGGCCCCAAGAGCCCCCAGGAGCTACAAGGGGTGAAGGAAGAACGATGTCCGGGCCAAGAAGTGGGGATCCTGAGCGTAGGAGCTGAAATGAGAAGGGGGGGGGGAGGGGAGGGAGAGGCCGGGGCGGGGTCCTCAAGGAGCCAGGAGGGAGGTCCACCTTCAGTGGGGTAGGGATAGGGCTGGGAGCCCACCTGCCCTCCCACTGCAGCCCTAACAATGAGGGGGCAGTAGCCAGGACATGAGCGGGTGAGATGGGCGTACCTGCAGGGTCGAGGCCAGCAGAGGAGAAGGTGTCGCTAAACAGGACATCCACGTGGGTGAGCAGGAATTCCACCACCACAGACTGCACCCGAACCTCCCTGAAGGCTGCGGCCCCACCCAGCCCCACTGACTCCAGTTCCATGGATCTGGGTGGGAGGAGATAGAGGGAGGCCAGGTGCTTTAAGCTCCAGCTGGTGGATTTTAGCTACCCAAAATGGGGAGCCAATGGAAGAAATGACTGTCATCTAACACCTCTGACCTTCCCCAAGTGATCACATCTAGCATTGGGTTCTCAACCTTCCCCCAAACCTCCTTCCTCCCTGTCCGCAGCTCAGTCAATGCTCAGGCCAAACACCTCTGGGTGTTGTTCCTGATCCCCTTCTTTGCCTCACACTCACATCCAATCTCTCAGAAATCCTCCCTGCTCCACCCACAAAATCTCTCCAGAATCTAAACTCTTCCCCACTGTCCCCACCCCTGGCCTGGCCTCTACCCTTCCCATCCCAGACACCACAGCTCCTCCCTGCCTCCCTGCCCCCTCCCCCTCCATTCTGTGTTCTGCCCTCTGCAGTCTGCTCCCCTCTGCAGCCAGAAGGAGCCCCTCCATGCTGGGTCAAGGCCCTCCGGGCTCAGAGCCCTCCCCTGGCTGCACCCCTGTCCTGGTAAAGTCTGTCCTCACCATGACCCACAAATCATAGGTCATTCCTCTGTCTGGTCCCCTGGCATCTCTGACCTCACCATCTCCTCCCCCTCAACCCCTCCCTCCCTTGCTCACTGGGCTCCAGCCACACTGGCCTCCCTGCTGGTCCTCCAGCACACCGGGCACCTTCCCAGCCTCCAGACATTGGCACTTTTGGTCCCCTCGGTCTGGTTTGTTCTTCCCCAGATATCCACGTGTGTCCCTCCCTCACCTTCCAAAGTTCTTAAATGTTACCTTCTCCGTGGAGTCTTCCCCACCCACTTTATTTAAAATTGTAAGCTGCCTTCTCTTTCTGTTTCTTTGTCCTCATAGTTCTTGTATCCACCATCTGATGTACCACCTATTTTATTTGGGACAGAGAGCTTGCCTGTCTTGGTCACCATCAAATCTTCTGTGGCTCATGCCGCTACTGGCCACAGAAGCTTCTTACTGAAGCCTTCCCTGCCACTCTAAAAATTTCAAAATACCATGACCCTGTGCATCTCCCTTCCCTGCTTTGTAATCTTTCTCCTTGGTACTCATCACTATCAGACCATAGTCTCTATTTTTCTTGTTGACGGTTCATTGTTCATCTCCCCCATGAAAATGTGGACTTAGGAGCACAGGATTTTGCTCACTACTGTGTCCCAGTGCTGAGGAAAGGAACTGGCACACAGAAGGTACTCAAGAAATATGTGTTGAATGAAATGAATAAGAGAGCAAAAGTTGGGTTCTGGGTGTGGGGGGCATCTTGAGGCCCAGCTAGTGGAGAAGGCTGAGGGGGCAGGCTGGTGAGTTGCCAGCTTACCGTAGCAGATTGGGTGCCCAGACAATGGCCAGGTTGCGGGCATGCATGCTGGTGTTGGCGCTGTGTCTTGCCATGCGGGCCAAGTGCCTCAGCAGGTACTCCAGGGTCCTGGGGGTGAGAGTGGAGGAGGACACCTGAGCCTCAACTCCCTTGGGACCCCACCACAGCCCTTCCTGCCCCTCCTGGTTTACCTGTAGTGTGGTGGGGGCAGCTGTTGGATGACGTCGTGGACACGCACCAGGCGTTCCTCCTCCCCAGGCACTGACATGGCTTCCTGAGATTATGCACAAGCATGATGGGGGCTGGGCCAGATGCATCCCAGCACCCTCCAACCTTGCCAGCTCCCTTACTCACACTGAACTTCCCGTAGAGCTGGTATGTGAGCAAGGGGTTCGGCAGCTCCCGGAAGTACAGCTTGCAAAGGGAGGACACACTGTGGATGTCCTGCAGAAAGGCGGGGCCAGACAGTTCAGGGATCCTCTCACTGTCAAACTCATGCCTGAGGCCACCAGGTCAAAGAGGAGAAAGATTCAGGTCAGAGCCGAACCACCTGGCCGTGTTCTTCCCCCACTTCCCAAAGTGGCCACACATAGGTGCATGCACATGGATCCTGTGCTGGGCTCTTCAGAGGCAGAACCTTACTGACCGCCTGCCCCCCCCCCCCTGCAACAACTCTGTGTGCCCCAGAGAGCATGCCTCATTTGACAGGAAGGACACTGAGGCTCAGGTGGGAGATGCCCCTGCTGTGGGTACCCAAGGCTATCTGAATCCAGAGTGTGACCACGCTCCTTCCACGAAGCTGTCATTCTCCTGGCTTCTGGAGGTCACTGAAAAACGTGGCCCAAATCCCAATAGCCCCTGCTCACCACTCTCTGGTGATGTCCCACTGCTCTTGGGTAAACATCCTATCATGTGACCTCATGCCCGTCTCTCAGAGTCTCAGGCTCCACACTGACACCTCATGCCTCCTGTCAGCCCCAGTGCTCGTGGCTCACTGCTTCCCCTTAAAGACTCTTCCACATGCTGTCCCTCAGCTCAGAACCCTCCTGTGGTTACCCCCTTATTCTGAGTAAAAGGCAAAATCCTAACAGTCATCAAAAAGGCCCTGTATGCTCTGCCCCCATTTCCTTCCGGGACATGACCTCCTGCTGCTTTCCCTTGCACTAACTGTTCCCTCCATGGTGAATGTTCATCCCAGCACGTCCACACAGCTCACTCCCTCACCTCCACCAGAGCAAGCTCTCTCCCAGGCGGCCTTCTCTGCCCACCCTATATAAAACTGCAATATCCCTCCCCAACTTATTATGAGCCTCCCCACCCCATTCTATTTTTCTCCATAGTACTTGTCACCTGCTAGTACACACTCTCATTTCCTTGTTTGTCTCTCCCTCTAGTATGTGAACCCCATGAGGGCAGGAATCTCTGGTTGTCTCTCATCCACCACTGTGTCCCCAGTGCCTCATGCTTGGCATGTGGCAGGTACTCAATGAAGGTTGATCTCTTTGCTTCCAATGTTTATTCTGCTCTTGCCTGTCAGGTCTCGGTGTGGGTATCACTTCCTCAAGGAAGCCCTCTTTGCCCCCAGCCCCAGTCCAACCCCACTCTAAGCCCTCCTAACCCCCCTGATAACTCTATGTCCCCAGCACATGGCACAGGGCCTGAAACAGAGATGATGCTCAGTAGGAGTTTGTGGAAGGAAGGGCTTGGTGGAGGGCCCTCACCGTAGCCTCTGGATGTTGGATGACACTCCTGAGAGCCGGTAGATTCCATCCACCACCCCATGGGCCTCAATAAACTCAGAGCAGCAGCGAAGCACCTGGGGCACTGGGGAAAAGCAGGGGCTCAGGTCTAGGCAGGTTGCAACCAGGGTGGGAGGAGAGGGCTGGGCAGGGAGACATAGGGCCTGTCCTCACCATCCTGGCCTGAATTGCTGAGATGCTCTCCAAGGTCACAGCCAAACACCCTCTGCCTCAGGATGCCCCGCTGCCGTAGCCGCTGCCGAGAAGGGCGGGAGCGCATGAATGTTCGGAGGAGGCCAGCCAGCTTCCCACGTGGCCGGGGCACAGCTGTGGGGGTAAAGGCAGGCCACACAGGGTCAGTGCAGCCACTGATCTTATGGTGGGGGGCAGGGGCCTGGCCCCTTGTTCCCATTACCTGAGGTCAGAGAGGAGACACCCTGGGGAGTTGGGACACCACACGGGGGACCATCGGCATCTGTGGGGTGAACAGTAGGTGGAGAGAATGGACGGCAAGCAAAGGATGCAGGGAGGCCTCCACATTTTGCCCCTGGCACTTACCCCCCTTTAGTCCTGGGCCAGGCCGCTCTGTGAACAACTCCACACACTCACTGGGGAAGAAACCGACCTGAAGAGGGTTTGGGGTCAGCGAGTAGGCCACCCTAGCTGGCACAGTGCCCTGCCTCACTTGTCCACCCCAAGCCAGGCTCACCTGGAAGCCTCGCTTGCCCCTCCACCAGCTCCGATCCTCAGTGGGTGGCATGTCGATCACTGAGACAATGTCTCCCACCTGAGAGTGGGAAGGTAATTGGAGGGAGGGTCAGAAGGGACAGGGGAAGTGGGGAGCCCAGGTGGAGTTCACTTCCCCACAGCCTCACCTCGAACGACAGCTCGTCTGGTGCCTGGGCTGTGTACCGTTTTATTACATGGGCAGCGGCCACCGCAGGGATGTTAAGGGAGGCTTCCTCACTGAGGAGCAGTCGCCGGCCATGGTTGTCCAGCTGAGATGGTGGGGGGAGAGGGATGTGCAGGGAGAGGCCAGAAGAAGATAATAAAGGCAGAGGAGGTTCCTCCATGTCCAATGGAGCTCACTACCTGTCCCCTACCTAAAAGCCTCTGTCAGTCAGAGCTATCGGTCAAAGAGCTAAATTCTTGCCCCTACCCAACAAAGCCCCTCCTTCCTCTCATGTCCCAGGATACCCCTGCACCTTCATCCTCCATGACACTGCACATTTGGTATCTAAAAACCGACTGGTTTAAGCCACTGTTGGCCAAGTGTTCTGTGAGTTACAGTAAAACCTATTTCTAACTGATATACCTTGAAATCCTCACATCCCCATAGTCCAATGCCTCTAACACACACACACACACACACACACACACACACACACACACACACACTCATTCTCTCTCACAGGCATGTGCCCACACAGACACTGAAATATCAGTGCCTCCTCCACTCTGGCTCGTTTCTTTCCTGTGCCCACACACTCTCTCCGGCTGGTTCTCACTCCTCAGACATCCCTCACTCACTCCCCACCCCAAGTCCCCTTTCCCGGGCCTACCTCCATCCAGGTGAGCACAGGCCCACAGTTGAGGTTACTGTCCACCAGTCCTGACAGGGTCTCCAGGTATTGTAGCAGCAGTGGTACCAGCATCTGGGGGCAGGTTGTCAGGATGGGCTTTTGTGAGGGGAACTTGAGAGAGTCACTGCCCTCCTATACTGCCCTAGCTCACCTCTAGGCAGGGCTGAAACTCAGCCTGAATGCATGGGTGCTGCTCCACTGGTAAGCACTGAAATATTTTCATATCAGTTAGTAAATAGGCTATGCCAAGCTCCTGTGTGCCCCCATTGGTCTGGCCATGCCGACTCTCCCACCAAATCCCCTGGAACTCCCATGATCCTAAAGCTGAAAGGAGCCTCCAGAACCTTGCTGCAGTTTTATTCTGGGCCTCTCCATTCTGATTGGTTGGAACTTGGGCCATACCAGTGTTTAAATATTTAACTATCCTCCCTTGATGGTTTCACACAGTGCTTATGAGGACACACCATAGCTGAGGCTGGGACCATAAACAGTTTACCTGGGCAGCCCTGGCACCCTCTGGGGGTGGGGAAGCTCTGGGAGGCAGGAGAACCTCCTGTCAAATATGCACCGGTGTAGGTGAGCATCCAGGGAACGGAAGTCATCGTAGCTGCGCAGAACTGGCCACGAACGGCCCTGAGGGAGCAGGAGGGACAGAAAGGAGCAGTAGTCCTATTACACTGAGCCAGTGTAGACCACGAAGACCAGTCTGTCAGGCTAGATGAGAGGAGGGGTGGCCTCACCTGGCAGGTCACCTGTACCCCAAACACCAGCTCATTCTCTCCAGAGAAGCTGGGGCCTTCACGCTCTGGAGACAGCAGGAGCTATAGTGGGAAATAAAGGCTCAGGTAAGGGCCTCACTTTTGTCCCAGTCCTGACATTCCCAGGTTAGCACTATCTAGAAATGGATCTGTGTCCCCTGCCTGGGGCTCCCTAAGGGCAGGGCCTGCTGATGTCTCAGAGTACAGGGCCCTGGCACAGTGTGTACACCTAACAAAAAGTTAGGTGAATGAATAAAGAAACGAACAAATGAATGAACAGTTCTCCTCTTCCACCCTGCACCTCCTGCCAGCGACTGCTCAGCTATTCCTGAGATAGGCTTCAGGGGTAAAGTGGGTGATATTGCTTCAAGGTTGGGTAGGATCTCACCCTCCCACCTGGGTGCAAAGCCCCCATACCTGAATATGGCCAAAGTCAACATTCTCATAGTGGAAATGGGCACAGTCAGCCAGCCGAGGGAAGGGACCTCGAGGAGCCGAGAGCCTGGGGGACAGGTGACACATCACTAGTGGCTCCTGTGCTTGGCCCCCCTCCTAAGCTGAGCCTCACCCTCACCTCTCACCTTTTCCCTGGCTTCCCCTTCACACTAGGCCCCCCAGTGTGGGGCAGAGGCTGCACTGAGCCTTCCCCTGGGCCATCCAGGCTGTCAGTGCTGCGAGCCTGTAGAGCAGAAAGAAGAATCAGAGGCCTCCAGAGATGGGAGCAGAGAGACAACGGGAGCATTGTTATCTGTGAGCCTGGGCCCAGAGGCCCGAATTGCTTCACAGGCTGCCCTGAGCATGGAGCAGAAGGGTAGGTCAGGGGGAGGTGAAGGCAACTGAGGGTAGGCCTGTTTCTTCGTGGGTGGTCTGGGGTGGGGGGGCTGGAAGAAAAGGGACTGAGGGTGAGGGAGGGAGAGCGCACGCTGGTACCATCTCTCCCTGCTTAAAGCCCTCCTTTAGCCCCTGCGGAGTATAGTCATCTCCCCTATGTGCCTCTCCACACCTTTCATTGATGTCTGGACAATCATAGCTCCCATCTTATCAATCTTCCTGCTTCTAACCTCTCCCCTCCTGCTCGCTTCTTCCTAGCAAGTGCTGGTATAATTTTCTTACCACACAGATCTACCTCTGTCTCTCCATAGATCATAGACCTTCAATGGCTCCCTGTTATCTTCAAGATAAACTCTGAATTCTCAGGTCTCTCTTTACCACTCCAGCCCAGCCTTCCCCCCCAATGGCCTCTACTCTCAGGGCTCACACTTTAGAGTCCAACAAAAGCACGACCTTCTCATTTCCTCCTAGGCCTTTGCAAAGATTGTTCTCTCTGCATGGGACACTCTTCCTAATTCTTTCAGTAGGTTCACTCCTCCTCATGCCTCAGGTCTCAACTCTCATCCTGTCCTCTTGACCCAGGCTGTGTCAGCCTCCTCTTCTGGACTCCTCTATCCCCATTCCAGCCCTGAGCACTCTGAGATGTCACTGGTGACAAGCCCATCTCCCCCATTGGACTGTGACTTCCCCAGGATCAGGACTCCAGCACATAGCTGGGCACAGAATTGATGCTTCTCACAGGGAAGGTTGCCTGATTCCTCTGTGGGTCCCAGTGTCCAGTTACACAGCAGGAACCAAGTAAAACGTGACAAATAAATTAACCAGCTGCCAGATAGGGATTTTCCAGGCTGGGCTCTAGCCTCTCCTTCCTTCATATCCCTGAGACCCTAAGTTCATCCTTGGGTCTCACCCTCAGGTCTGTCCCCCTCCAGCTCAGAAAGCTCCTCAAAGCAGGATGAGATCTGAATCTCTTTGCACGTGGAACATGGGGTCTGCCCAGAGGTATCAGGGAATGTCTGTTAAATGAGCGAATGAGAGAATGAATGGATGAATGAGCAGAAGCAGCATGGTGGGAGAGGGAGATGGTGGGGGAGGGAGGGTGAGGACAAGAAGATGGAGAAGGACCCAAGGATCTAGCAAGAGGTACACTGCTGGTTTGGGGTTGGGGTGAAGTAAGGAGAGGGGAGACGCTGGAGAGGATGAGGTAAAGGTTCAGGCTGATGGGGGGTAAGGGAGCGTAGACTGAGAGGAAACAGAACGGAATGAGATGGAAGAGAAAGAGAAGAAAAGGGTCAGGCGGAGGATGGAGCCGGGTGGGGGTGGGGCTCAAGAACGCGAAGGGGGCTGGTGGTAGGAGGGGGAGTGGGCTAGTCAGAAAAGGGTGGAGGTGGGGAGAGGAAGCTGAGGATGGCTCTGGGATGGGGACTGGCGAAGGACCCGGGAAGCTTCAGCAGGCCCCTGCGGGGGCCACTTCGTGGTGCGGGTCCTTCCCGGGACTAGCCCCTCCCCCCCAAGCCTGGGTCCTCGGCACTGTCACCTCCATCCAGGACATGGAAGGGGATGAGCACTGAGGGGGCGGGGCTGGGGTAAGGGCTTGGGCCCAAGACCAGGCCGGGGGACGAGAGGGACCTCGACGAGGGGTGAGGGGCGGCGCAGGCCGCGGGCTCGGGCGGGGCCGGGGGCGGGGCGCGCGGGGCGGGGCCGCGCGCGGACAGACTGACACGCGGACGGACTGACGCCCGCTTGGGCCCCTCACCACCATGGTAGCGTAGCCTCCTCAGGCGCCGGCCGCGCTCGGCCCGTCGCTCGTCGTCCTCGTCGCCGCTGCCGCCGCCATGGCGACACAAAGGGGAGGGCGCGAGCCGCGCGCGGGCGGCTGCAGGCCCCGCCCCTAACGGCTGCCCGTGGCTCCGGCGCGCGCCCCACGGAGGCGGGGCAGTGGGGACGCGGCGCCGCTTTTCATTGGCTCCTCCCTTGGCCTTAGGATGACTCCCCACCCACCTAGCGGCTTTTCATTGGCTTGGGTTTTGGTCCCATCCCTGGCTCGGCCTCTTCGGTCCCGCCCCGCGAAGTTTGACAGCGCCGCGCCCATGACTGCTTTTCATTGGCTGTCATTGCCCTCCTGAGACACACCCCCAGGTTCTTTATGCTTTGCTTCCAACACTTCTAACACTAAGCAGTGGGCTCTCCCCTTAGTCCATTCTCAGTGACCACTCCTCTGACACTGTTTTCCCCCTTCTGACACTCTTAATTGGATTCTTCCATGGCCTCAGGGCTTTTCTCCATCCCCAAATAGCTTTTCAAGGTCTCAATCCTCTAGCTCCAGCTTTGTCAGTTGACCCTGACACCGCCCACAGAATACTGAGGACATTTGCCCATGGATGGTTTTCACTGGCTCAGATACTCTGCCTGGGACATAATCTTTGCCCTTCCCACATTGTCCTTACCTCCTCCTCTACTGTTTCTTACAGGCCGGCCTCCGGCTCTGACTCCTTTTTCATAGGACCTCGTTTAGCCCGCAATGGAGAACATGACCAGGTCTCCTATAAAGCCAATCCCAATCTTTCCGCCTCTAACTTGAGCCAGGTCCAGAAAACACTATAACAATGCTGTTTCCAAGAAGACTTTCACTGGTCATGTTCTCAACAGGGCCCCTCACCTCAGAAAGTACAGCTTTGATTCATTCTCTCATTCATTCAAAAACTAATCAGTTAATTTGTGGCTACGTCAGTATTCAAAGGAAGGGAAAATATATCCTGCCTACATGGAGCAGAGATAAACTGTCCCCAACTGTGCTGTGTCCAAATATCTGACTCACAGAATCCACGAACATAACAAAATGATTGCATTATGTCACTAAGGCTTGGAGATGAGTTAAAATCCAGCGATAGTAATTAGGATAGTCTTTTGTCAACTAGTTAATTCCTACCTGTCTCAGCTTGAACATAACTTCCTCAGAAATCCTCTTTATATCTAAACAGCTATTTCCTTCTTTTTTATTTCATTTAATTGTGTGGTTTGTTCAAAAAGGCTGAAGACAAATATATGCCATGTCTATGACATACAGAAGCTACTTTTAATAGAAACCTATCCTATCCTCCCTCTTTAATAAATACAGATATCAACATAATCCTGATCATACATTCTCCAACATTTTATTATGAAAATTTTCTAACATACAGCAAAGTTGAACAATTTTACAGTTGACACCCATAGATCCACCACTTAGATCCTACAGTAAAATTAACATTTTACTGTATTTGCTTTATCTCAATTCACTTATTACTCTATTCATCCTGTTTCATTAATCTTACTATTTTTTGGATGTATTTCAAAATAAATTATAGGCATTGGTATACTGTCCCCTAAACACTTCAGCATGCGTATCTTTAGAGTTCAATATTTATTTTTGAGGTAAACTTCACATACAATGACATTCAGAAATTTCACTGAATTTCGACAAGTGCATACACCTGTGTAACCAAAATCCCTATCCAGCATGGCAACTGGACTTTTTACATGGAAGTCCAGGGCTCCAAAGCATACAAAAGGAGGGGGAGATCAGGGGGGATACTGTATCATCTTGGCTAATTTGGTTTAGAAAGTTAAAGCAGTATCATTTCCTCTGCATTCTATTTGTTGAGGCAGTCACAAAGTTTTATCCAGTTTCAAGGAGAAGGGACATAGAATCTACTTTTTGATGGGAAGTGTGTCAAATAATTTGCAGACAAAACAATAGGTTTTTCAATAGTCCAGGTGCCATAGCTTAGGCTAGGGTGAGGGCAGTGGAAGAATAAGGGGTTAAATTCCGGATAGATTTTAAAGGAATTGCTAGCCAAATTGACTGACTGTGGGGTGGGGGAAAGAGAGGAGTCAGGAATGGCCACATGGCTTTTGGCCTGGGCAACTAGAATAGAGCACAGAAAAACCAGAGTGGCAAGTTAGGGGGAAGATTGAGAGCTCAGTTTAAGACCTGTGAACTTTGAGACAGTAGGCATTGGCATGGAACTGGTGAGGAATGGAGCAGGTAGCGGAATACAGGAACCTGAGGTTCAGTGGCCCGGTCTAGGGTGAAGATTGAAATTTGGGGACTATTAGAATAGAGATGGGCTAGAGATGCCTGAGAATGAGTACAGATAGTTAAAGGCAAGGACCTGGGACATGCTAAGGTGACAGGTTGGAGCAATGACAAGGTGTGACCAGAGAGGTGAGGAGTGGGGTGGGGCATTGGAAGGGTAAGGAGGAGGTGTTTCAGGGAGGGAGGTATCAGCACACTAAATGCTGCTTCTGGCTCAAGCAGGGTGTGGACTGAGGATTGACCATTGCCCAGCACTCTGATGACCCCCATTAGTTTCATACCCAAAGGACAGCCCTTTGGTCTCAGCTGAGACAGGAGGATCCACTCTGAGTTGAGAGTCAGCTAAGGTAAGTCCAGTCTTGACTGACATCTGTCCTGGAACCCCTCCCTGTCCTGACCTCAGAGAGGATTCCTCAGAGAGGAAACCAGAAGAGATTCTGTGCCAATGGTCAGGAACCAGAGTGGGGTGGGGCAGGGCAGAGGTACCTCGGATAGGGGGAGGGAGGAAGCCATTTCTCTTAATTAGCACGACTCTTAGCCTTTCCAGAACAACTCTCAGAGAAACTAAGTAACTTGAAAAAAATATTTTATTGGGAAAAATACAATTTGTATAATTCAGCGTCGTCTGGTCTCAAGAGAAGCTCCTTCCTTTTGCAGTCGCCTCTCTGGGGACCTGGAAGGTGATCTGGTTGGAGGAGACCAAGTCGCTTGGTCTTCAGTGTGGTCCAGTAAGAGCGATAACTGCGCGGCCACTTTCCTGCAAAAAATCCGGGGTTGTAGAAGCTGAGGTGGTTATGTGCTCAGGATTGGGGTCTGGGGTTGTGGATGGCTCTGGGAAAGGCGTGTTGTAGATCCTGGTGATGGTCACCTTTTTTGCAGCCTCAGCTCGGCCCTCTTAACTCTTAGCACCTGCAGTACAGGGTCGTCCTGGAACTCGCTGCCGTCAGAGTCTAGGGGAAAAAGAGGGAGCGCCAGGAGGTTGACTCGTGGGGTGCTGGACTACTATCCAGATCTGGGCAGCCACGCACATCAGCTCACCCTCTGCAGCCTCTAGAAGTCGGGCGGCCTGGCAGAGCAGCTCTGAGGAGGCGTGGTCAGCAGCGGACGGGGCCGTAGCCACCGCCTCCAGAGACCCCGCCCTGAAGGAAGGGGGCGGGGCCTCGATGCAAGCGGACACCTCCTTAGCTGGAGGGGGCGGGACTCTGGGTTTCAGATACCCAGCTTCAGCCAAGGGAGTGTCTTTGTCCTTCTTCGGCTCCGACATCGCTAGGGGGAGCTTGGCCTTGGCAATCCGAGACTCTGCTTTAGACCGACTAGGCGGGGTCTGTTCTTTGGGAAAATGGGATCCAGATAGAGGGGGTGTAACCTTGGTTTGGGGCTGTGTGGCCTTGACTTTCTGAGATTCAGTCTCTGCCAGAGGTGGGCCCTCAAGGTGAGGGGGCGTGTCCTCCAGGCTGTCCGGGAAAAGCCGAGCCGCTACTACCTGGCCCAGGGCGCCTCTGAGCTGCAGGCCAGGACCCTCGTCAGCTGCCGTGACTCTCCCAGCGGATTCGCGGCGCCGGGCTCTGCCACTCCCAGGCTTGGGGCCCTGCTTCTCAGGCTGGGCGGGGCAGCTTGGCGCAAGAGCGGGCGGATCCTGGGGGGCGGCTGGGGGCGGGGAGGTGGAGGCTGAAGGTGCCGCGGTGGAGGCCTGGGGCACCGGAGTGGAACCCGGAGGCGCAGGGGTAGAGGCGAAGGGCGTGGGAGGAATGGCCCCGAGAGGTACCCAGGGACCAGGCTGCGGGGCCCAGAAGAACCCATGGGGGCTGGGGCCCCAAAAGATGTGTGGAGAGAACCCTGGCGGAATAGGAGGCCTCTCCATATGGAAGGCCTCCAGGGGACCAGGCCGGGTCACACTGCTCCAAAGTGGGACGCAATTAGGCTGGGTTCCCAAGGAAGCAAGGGACTCTGCAGGAGCAGCGGGAGCTTGTCGACAAACAGGGACAGGGACCTGAGATAAAAAGAAAGGGTAGAGGGGTCCTCAGTCGCCTCCAGGCTCCTCTTTCCTCCAGCTCTCCTTAGCACCCCTCCCTCCAGCCCCCTCAAGCTCCTCCCTCTCCCATCTCACTGGAGTGGTGAGGGCAGGAGTCTGGGGTAGCACCCAGGTTCCATCACCCTGCCCTCCTCGAGCTCTTTCAAGCTTCCGCCGCTGCCGCCACTGGTATAGAATGTCATCCTCTGGACGCAAGGGTGCCTGGAAGGAGATCGGGGCTGGAGCAGGGATGGGGGCATGTGCTGGTGTTCCTGTGGGGTAAGCAGAGAGGGGCTAGGGTGATGAGCAAACCAAGGGCAGTCTGTTTATATACCTTTTAACTGTACCAGAAAGTTATTCAGACAAGCTCTCCAGATAATGTCCCAACTCCTCATCCAAATAGGAAGTGAGAAAAGAAGCAGAGTCAGGGATAGAGCACTCCTGGGCTTCTCAAGCTGCCATCATACAATTCTTTATTCATCAGCAAGTATTTATTGAGCTCTTACTTTCTGCCTGGACATTATGGATACAGCAGTAAACAAGACAGATGCTCCAGAATCTGCCCTCTTCTCCCCCTCTTTTTTTTTTTTTTTTTTTTTAATTTTTTTAGACATTCATTTTTGAGAGGGTGGGGAGGGGCAGAGAGAGAGGAAGACATAGAATCCGAAGCAGGCTCCAGACTCTGAGCTGTCAGCACAGAGCCTGACATGGGGCTTGAACTCATGAACTGTGAGATGATGATGGCCAAAGTCGGACGTTTGACCAACTGAGCCACCCAGGGGCCCTTCACTTCTCCCCCTCTTTACTGCCCTTACCTGGGGCCAACCCAACAGGAACCTTTTCTCTTGTTTCTCTACTTCTGTCCTCCCAATCTATTTACCCTGCAGCCAGAGAGAGCCTGGGAACACCTGAGTCAGATCAGGGCCCTCCTGGATTAGAACCCTCCCCAGGCTGCACCTGTCCTGGTAAAAAGCAAAAGCCTGTGCATTTGTGGTTCCCACTGCCTGTCATGTTGTTCCCTCCTGTATGTACAGGGTTCAGTCCCTCAAATCCTTCCAATCTTTGCTCAGTATCACCTTCTTAGTGAGGTCTTCCCTGGCTACCCTATTTAAAACCACAACAACCCCCAGCCTTACCACTCCCAATCCTCTTTCTTGTTCCATTTTTTTCCTTAGTACTTTTCACATTCTAACATACTCAGTATGGCACTTCTTTGTTTATGTATCTCTGGCAGCTACACAAGGGCAGTGATTATTTCTGTCTGACCATTCTCATATCCCCAATGTCAAGAACAAGGCCTGGTGCCACCAGTATCTGTGGCATAAATGCCAAATGAACTGATTATATTGAACTGCGGTGCCCAGACCCGTGCTAGGGATACCGCAGTGACTAAGGGTAAGGCCACTGGTTGTCCTCAGTTCAGTGGGGCAAATGGACATGGATATCATTCCGATCATTCAGAGCATAACTTCATCAATAATGATCAGTAGGGCTACCATTGTCTCTTAAAAGACCTGTCATTTGATGTTGCACAGAGAAGGGGGGGGGGGTGTCACCCTGGATCTCTCTCCCTCACTCCCCTCTATATCCTGTGACTCTACTTCCAAACCTGGCCACTTCCCTCTACTCTGCTCCTCAGGCTCTGGCCCAAGTGAAACTACCAGCATCTCTCACTAGGGGGTCAACAGCAGCCAGAGGGAGTCTGTTAATACCCAACTTAGATCACATCCTTTCCCTGCTCAGAATCCTCCATGGCTCCCTAGTACTAAGATCATGACCAAATGCCTCCTGTGCCTACCTGGCCCAATGTAATCTGACTCCTGCCAATCTCTTCCACCTTACCCCACATTACTCTCACCACCCCCCCCCCCATCCCTTGCCTTTTCTAGTCCATTGTCTGTACCATGTTCCCTCCCACCTCAGGTCCTGAGTACGTGCTAGAGGGCTACTGTCTCCACCATCATTGTTCAAGTCTCCAGTTAGATAGCCCCTCTTCCCCGGAGGCCTTCTGTGACTTCCCAGCATCACAACCATCGCATGGCCTTCATTTCTGCTTATATTTCACTTTTGTTTGTGGGGTTATATAGCTATTTTCTGCCCTACACTGACTATATTATGAGGACCATGAAGGTGGGACCATGTATGGTTGGTTCACTGTGGAATCGCCAAGCCCACTCACAGGGCCTCATCCACAACAGGTATTCAATGTTTTTTGTGGGTTTTTTTTTTTTTTTTAACACTTACTTTTGAGACACAGAGCATGAACAAGGGAGGGGTAGACAGAGAGAGAAAGACACACAGAATCTGAAGCAAGCTCCAAGCTCCAAGCTGTCAGCACAGAGCCTGACGCGGGGTTTGAATCCACAAACCATGGGATCATGACCTAAGCTGAACTCGGATGCTTAACTGAACCACCCAGGCGTCCCGGTATTCAATGTTTTTTAGATGAAAGAATGAATACATTTCTGCAGAACAACTCATGAAGTACATACTAGTTTTACCCCCATTTTACAGATGAGAAAACTGAGGCTTAGGAAGGAAAGGTGAATAAAAGGTGAGGTGAAGCTGAAAAGGAGCAAAGAATCAGACAAGGAGGCAGGGTCATGCACCAGGCACGAACACCTGTCTGTTCACTGTGCCTGCCTGTCCCCGCTCACTTAAGCCCCATGAGACACGGAGAGCATCTGTTCTGTGCACCACGGCATCATCCCAGGACCTGGGCATGGAGTAACAGTAACAACAATGATGACAGTAGTAACCCAGGTCCTTTATCCCACCTCTGAAGTCTGAAAATTTCAGACGGCAGAAATGGAGAGTTCAACAGTTTGCATGCTTTAGCAGAGTCACACGATGTGAATAGCACTGCCAGGGGGCTGGGTCAGTACACCAGACTCTAACACATTAGCATTTCACTGAACAACACGAAATTGCCAATATTCAACCACCTTTTACTTACAAAGACAGAGATTTTCATGTGGTTCAATGTAACACAACCATAGCAAAAATTGTACGACTAGTCACCCTAAATGAAATACACAGAGATCATAAACAGCCTTCATACTCTTTAGGTCAGATTTTGCATCAAATCAGGTATGGTGCCAAATTAGCAAAGAGCTAATTTCCGATTTTGGACATCTGTGTTCAGAACTGCAAACGGGATGCAGGGAGAGGGCCTGCCATACTAACAGACCGGCGGTAAGCGCACCCTGCATTCACCGACTCATTTATTACCCCTGTTTTAAAGCTGCAGAAACAGAGGGGCCCAGAAAGGTCCCAGGTGACACAGCTGGTAAATGTCAGAGCTGGGATTCACATCCAGACTGCCCTCAATCGTGGCCTCAGAACTTACCGTGTGCCTTGGGGTCAGAGCCCTTGCTGGAGTCAGGGGTGAAGGTCATGGAGAAGGGAGAGAGGCCATCAGAGCTGACGGGGCATGAGGAGCCGCTGGCATCGCTAGGGCCGAGTGAGGAGGAGGAGACTGAGGCCTTGCTGTAGGGAGAAAGCAGAAGTGAGGCAACAGAGGTCTCAGAGGCAGTGGGCTGGGCCCGGAGCTGTAGGAGTGGGGACGATGAGGGCAGGGAAGGCACCTGCGTTTGAGCAGCCTGGCAGCTCTGCTCTGCAGGCTCAGCGTCTCCAGGTCCAGCAGGGGTGAGTTCCACGTGCTGAGGCTCTGTGAGGTGACAGGGGTCAGAGGCCAGCCCCCACCTCAAAGGGTGCTAGGAAAGGGGCTCTGGACAGAGGGCCCGAAGTCCAGTCTGCACTCCACCTGGTACCCTCACATGCTGGCTTAGAATCTGCTCCTCCTCCTCAGGGAAGGGGGACCCAGTGTTCCTCTGTGGATCCACCCCCGCCCCTCGCGCCTCCCCCTCCCCGCCTTGTAGTCATTGTTGTGGGAGAAGGGTTGACCTCACCTTCCTGACCAAGACTGGCTAATCGCAACAATCTGTCCTCTGGTTCCACAGTGATTGGCTCAAAGATGAATGAATGAGAGTAAGCCCTGGTGCTCTGGAAGGAACTATTGGAAAATCCTCCTCTTTCCGCTAAACTAACTATGTAAGTTAGAAACCTAGAGCGAACTAAGGCTATCTTCGTGACTTCATGGGGAAAGCCTGCCTGAGATTGAACCCAACAAAGAGGAACAGAGATTCAGGAGAGTTGAGTTCCTCTTAATACTGTCCAAACACCTGGATCCAGCCATGCCTGAGAGCATATGCATTTGGATTTCTTGATTGTATTAGCCAACGAATCCTTCTTTTTTGTTTAAGCTTCCTTGAACTGGGATGGACTGTAAGTCTATCCTAGGGCTGGAGCTGTCAGTTCAGGTACAGAGGGAAGGAAGTGGATGAGGATGTCACCTGCTTCATTTCCTGAAGGGGGGCCACAGCCTTAGCCTGAGATGTGCTCATCACCTTGGCAAGAGTTGAGACTGCTATGTCAGGTCTTCCTTCTGGTTCACTGGCTCCTGCTGAGAAGCCCCAGTTGACTTTGGTGGGGTATGAGGAATGTCTGCTGGGGACATTGATCAGGAAAGGTTTTCAGCTGGGAGTGGATGGGACTGAAGCAGGTACCTGCTGCAAGTCGACCGCTGGTGTCTGGAGATTCAGGCCGCAGCCACCAAAAGTCAGCTGGGCCTGCAGGCTGGCGTTCCTCTCTGCTTGTAGGCTGAGCCTGGCGGAACCGGTTTATGTACCTATGAGCATCAGAGAATGGGAGGTGGGTGAATGAGTGGAGCCAAATAATAATGACATTAACAGTCACAATAGTGACGTTTATCAAGTACGATGGAAGTACCTACTACTTGTCCCTCAACATCTGTTCTCCTTTCTTATATAATAATGCAATATTATATAGGACTATATAAGACTGGACAGGTCTTCTACAGATATATTTATCAGGGATCCTTACAGTTTTATGGTCATGTAACTAGATTCTTGACCAACAGGGTATGAGGAGATGTGATTCTGGAAAGTGGATGTGGCTGGGAGCCATTTTGGTCCATAAAGGAAAGAGCAACAGCCTAGTGATGGGAGGCAACAAGATAGAAGGAAACTATGTCGTGTCCCTGACATCTCAACTAGGGGCTGCCATATCAGCCCTGGTTGCTTCTACCTGGACTGTTAGGTGAGGGAGAAGTAAATGTTCTCTTGATTAAGCCCCAATTAATTTGGTACTCTTTATTAAAGCAGCTGAACTTGTAGCATACAAATCCAAGTACTCATTATGTTATAGTACTTGTTATAGAAGCTTTATAGACAGTAACTCGTTGAAAGCTTAAGACAGCCCTAGGGAGATATATGCTATTAATATCCCAATTTACAGATTGAGGCCCAGATTGGAGGGTAAGTGACAGAGCTAGGATTTGAACCCAGGCAGCCTAGCTCCAGAGCACTTAATAACACACATGAAATGTGATTCTAAAAGTGCTGCATTAACAACTCTGGCTATGATGATTATTATGGGATGCCTGCCCCCTCCTGACCCAAACCCTTCTTTCCCTCCAGGGCTCCTGGTACTTACTTGGCCACCACGGACTCCCGGCTGTCAACCAGGGTGGGTGTTGGGGAGGCTCCCTTCTGTTCTTCAGTGGTGCTAGGTGGGGAAGGGGTCTCTGAGCTGGATGGCCAGGACTCTTCAAACAGCTCAGAGGAGTTGGGACCTGTGGCCAGAGCCTTAGGAACTTTGGGGAGCTTGGACTTCTGGGACCTGGACAGGCTCAGGGTCTAAGATATGGAGATGGGGAGAAGAAAGTGAGGGCTGAAGGGTCATCCCTGTAGGGGAACGAAGACACACACGAAGAGTGTCTCAGTCCAGAGGGGAGGAAACGCATCCTACAATGGCAACAACTCAGTGATTGGGGCTATGACAGGGGATCCAGGTGACAGAGGACTGAGTAAGGGCAGAGCTGTAGGGAGGGCAGGAGGGACTGTCTCTTAATTTCCTACCCCTATCTCTCATCACATGTCCTCCTTCCCTCTAGTCACTCCCTCACCACTGGGCTCACATACAGCACTCTCTATGGGGTGTCCTCACCTTGGGGTGCCAGGTCTGGCTTCGGGATGGCCAGTAGTGGCTTTGATCCAGGGGAGTATCCTCAAAGGGGCTGTCTCCGACTGAGAAAACTGGCAGACTGCAAGGGGAGAGTAAGGCTGCAAGCGGAGCATGGTCAGTGCAGCCCTGTTAGGGGGTTGCGGGGTGGAGTCGGGTTGCAAGGTTGGAAGAGGAGGGCAGAACCAGATTACAATTCCCATAGATTCCTGGAAGAGATGAACTATAATTCCCATGAAGTGCCACTGCACATTCAAGATAATGATACTAGAGGCTCGATTCCCATCAGCCCTTGAAGCAGTCTCAGAAAACCAAGGAACTGCTAACTGGTGGCTCTTAACCCTAATCCAATCTAGGAGACTTTAAAAAATACAGATGTGAGGTCCTCACCCCAGGCCAAAAGAATCATAATATCTGGAAGGAGGCTGGGCATCTGTATCTCTTTTGCATCATCCGTGACTTCGGCTCAGGTCATGATCTCACAGTTTGTGAATTCGAGCCCCAAGACGGTCTCTGTGCTGACAGCTCAGAGCCTGGAGCCTGCTTCCGATTCTTTGTCGCCCCCGCCCTCCCCTGCTCATGCTGTCTTTCTCTCTCAAAAATAATAAATAAAACATTATAAAAGAAAAGAAAAGAAGAGAAAAGAAAAGAAAAGAAACAAGCCTAAAACTTATCACTGTACATTTCCCATAAGTCCTTGGGACCCTGAGGAGAAAACAGTAAACGGACTACAGTCCCGGTAACTGGGCTCCGCCTTAAGCAAGAAAGGTCAAAACCAACACCCATAGGAGTCTGGAGGAAATTTTAAAATTAAAACATTTAATTTCCAAGAGGACACTGGGCATCTTTAGAGGAAAATGAAAAGTCCTGGGGCCACTTAGAAAGCGGAACATAAAACGCTACGGGACCCCCGAGATGATGAAGTCCAAGGCTGGAGCAGCCAAAGGATGTGGGGCATCTTGGGAGTTGTAGTTCCAATGCGGTTGAGAAAGAGATTCCGGACCCTAGCAAATCTGACCCAAGGCTGTGTTAATCTCACTCTAGGTCCTCCCCAGGCCTCCTGTGGTCCCCGGGAAGGATCGCTCACCTGCGGTCCATCCCGCAGCTACCTGGGCGCTTCCGCCTGCTAAGCTCCTTCACTGGGCTGACCCCGCGCACAGCTTGGTCGCTTAGCAATGCCTTGTCAGGCCCGCCCCTTTCTGGGAGTGCCGACGCTAAAGAGAGCGGCCTCCAAAGCGACCAATGATGGAGAGGAAAATAAAAGTAATTGGAAAGGGGCCAAAGGGAGATGTCTCACAACTGGCTGTATTGTCGGTCTGACTTGAGAGAGCATGTTTGATTGGAGAATCGTAGCGTGCGGCAGTAATTGGCAAGGCTGTGGACCAATGGAAAGGATCTGAGGGTGAGCTCGCGGTTAGGAAGAGTTCCAAAGTACACTAGCTATCCAGCGGGGTGTTCTAGCCACGCCCCCTTTTGCTGCAGAAATGGACTCCAATATAACTACCGCTTTTCGCGTTGCAGAGCAATTAGAGAATCCGTCCCCTCTCTAACCAACGCCCCTTCATCCGTCGGACCAGCCAACCGGTCCCGCGGGGTCATTAACCACTTCTGTCTTGCTGCAGGAGCAGCTGGTTGCACTAAGTGCCAGGCCTGGGCTGCTAGCCGAAATGGTGGGATCAAAATGAGCTATTTCGGGCCCGGCGCGCGGCCCCTGGGGGGCCAGCCTGGACTGTTCGTGCCCGCGCCCTCTGGCTGCTGCTCACCTGGCAGACCCCACTACCCTGGGCACCCGAGGCTGAGTCAGAGGCCCAGAATTAGGCCTGGCTTGCCGGGGGGCTGGGCCCAAGGCCCTGTTGAGATGGGAGTAGGGTCTGTTTTGTGTCCTCCTGACAGCCTGGCTGGCTATCGCATTCCCTGTACCCAAGAATCTGCTCCTAAGACCGCCATCTACGTCATCCCCGGAGCTGCCTGCGGGGCGGGAATGGATTAAAGGGACTGCGAACCGCGCGGTGGCCCTGGGTCCCAAATACCGTGCTGTTCTACCTACTCGGCAAGGCTGCGCCTCCTCAGCCTTAGTTTCCCCTTTGGGAAATTGGGGGATCACCTCTGGCATCCAGAAGGCGCTTAATAAATGGCCAAGTCATTGTTGGGCTTTCTAAATAAGGCTCTATTAATGGCCGGCGCTGGCCGCGGTCCCAGTGTCCCCGGGCGGCCCGCCGAGGGGCGGACACAAGGCGTACTATAAGAGCGGCTGCCGCGCACGCAGGGGCACTGCGGAGCCTAGGGGCGGCGGCAGCGGCGAAGCAGGATGGAGATCCCCGTGCCTGTGCAGCCGTCTTGGCTGCGCCGCGCCTCGGCCCCTTTGCCCGGGCGCCTCTTCGACCAGCGCTTCGGCGAGGGGCTGCTGGAGGCCGAGCTGGCTGCGCTCTGCCCCGCCACGCTGGCCCCCTACTACCTGCGCGCACCCAGCGTGGCGCTGCCTGCCGCCCAGGTGCCAGGCCTGGGGGAGGGCAGTAACCCGGCCACTTCCAAGGCTTGGGGCCCCGGTCATCCTGAGGGGGGGGGGGGGGGAGGGTGAGGCAGGCTTGCCCCCTGGCTTTGAGCGGGGTGGAAAGTCCGGCCACTCAGAGGGGCTTCTAGAGTTGCCGGAGTATAGAATCTTAGCGGTCGGATTACTGAAGGGGGTGGGAGGTCCCTGACCCTCTGAGGAGGGGCTCAGCTCTGAGGGGCTGGAATGGCTGAGTCACTGATAGGGTGCGGCGGTCACTCCGAGGGGGAGCGTTGGTGACTGAAGGAGACCGGTGATCCGGGGAAAAGGGGGCGCTCAGTCATTCTGAAGGGGGCGTGTGGGTTCCCAGGGACTCCTGAGGGGAAGGAATGTTTTGTCATTTTCGGGGAAGAGTTTGGAGACTGTATGTGGTGTCCCTCTGTCTCGAGACAGAGGAAGGGTCCTGTGACTTGAAAAAGGGGGGCCTGGCCACTCGGGGAAGTGGAGGATGAATACTGGTAACTGTTGAGGGCGTAAGCGGCCCCGTGATTCCAGTGGGAGGGTAAAGAGAAGACTCTGGAGGCTGGGGGAAGAGGCATCTTGGCAATTTCTGGTGGTGGTGGGGAGGGGGTACAATAAGGGCACCAGGAGTTCTGAGAGGAAGGGGGCTGGGGACTCAGTGTCCAAAGGATACGCTGGCTATGGGTCCTTGACACTGGGGGAGGGGGCAGGGTTACCCTGTGAGAGCCGAGGTCCCTGACTTTGCACAAGAGGGCCTCATCAGTCTGTGTGAGGAAAATCTATGATTACAGGGGGAGGGGTGATCCCAGCTATTCCGGGTGAAGACATCCTTTGGGGGTAGGAGTGGGAAGGGAGACTGCCCAGTTCCGGAGGCCTGGGGCAGGGGCAGCCCCGGAACGGGCGGGGGGAGGGGCCTTGCTGGGCCCTGGAAGCCGCCCCCCCCGCCCCCCCTCTCCCCCCCCCCTCCCCCGCCCCAACCATGACGATCGACTGTGCTTAGGTCCCGACGGAACCTGGGCATTTCTCGGTGCTGCTGGACGTGAAGCACTTTTCCCCAGAGGAAATCGCCGTCAAGGTGGTTGGCGACCACGTGGAGGTGCATGCGCGCCACGAGGAGCGCCCGGTGAGCCCGCTGGCAGGGGTGGGAGCAGAATGCGTAGGCGGGACCCACCGGCCGGAGCGACAGGGCGTCTATACGGAAAGGGCGGAGCCACTCAAATCTCTCTTTCTCTCTCCAGGATGAGCATGGATACATCGCACGCGAGTTCCACCGCCGCTACCGCTTGCCGCCTGGTGTGGACCCTGCCGCCGTGACGTCTGCGCTGTCTCCTGAGGGCGTCCTGTCCATCCAGGCCGCTCCCGCGACAGCCCAGGCGACGGCCCAGGCTCCACCGCCGCCGCAGGCTGCTGCCAAGTAGGCGGTCATGCCTGAACCCTGGGAGCCGCCTCTGGCCCCCTCTTTTAAAGCCGACCTGACTCCGCCCAGCCAGATGTCCTGAGCGCGCCAAAACCACCCACCCAATCTGGGATCCTACCCTGACCCTTCCCAACTAGGCTCTGCCCTGGTAACCTAGACCTTTCTACTGACGCTCCCACTCTCATACCCCCTCCAGCTTTCAACCCCCTGACACCTCCCTAGCTTCCAGGCCCTACAAGCACAACCCTTCAGCCTACAGTCTCCCAGCCCCACTGACCCCACTTTCTTGGCAATATAAACCCACTCAAAATTCCCTCCTCTGTTTCCTTCTGACTCATCTGTTAAAACATCTCCAAATCCCATTTTGATCCTTTCCCCACTCTGACACTATGTTATGGTGTGGCCAGCCCTGCTCCCACCCTAGATCAGTCAAGCATAATCCCTCTCCACCCCTCAAATATCCCAGACTGCCCAGACCTCCCACCCCAGACCATCTAGGCCTGGTCCTCAAGACTCTGGATCCTTCCCCCTCGTTCCAACTGGACACTACTCCCCCTACCCATCTTGTGACTTGAAACCCCAGCCAGCCACCCCCAGACTCTTGAGCCCCTTTTCTGACCCCCACCCCTGGACACCTATTTCAGGCCAAGCAGGACCCTCAGCCTCAGACTGTACAGACACCCACCCCATCTCCCCAGATTCTGCACAGATATCCTAAGCCCCATCCCCAACTCTACCCAGAACCCCCCAGTCATTCTGTCTTAACCCCTAAGTCTCCAACCACATATCCCAGGCAACCCACCTTCCACACACCTCCCCTTATTCTCCAAGACCCAACCAAGCAGCCACTTTTTCTTCGGTTCCCCACAATCCTTCTCCCTCCTTGAATTCCCTGCCACCCCTATCCCGTCATACTACCTAGGCCCACTCCCCGAATAAATGTGATAGAGCTGGTACCAACTGCTTTATGTCTGGGCTGGGAAGAATAGGCTGGAGCAAGCAGAGGCCAGTGTGAAGGTGTGAAGGAGGGGAATGTTTATTGGGGGGATGTGGGGAGCAGGGGAACATCACTGGCGCTCATACATCTCCCGTAGGATCTTCATGCTTTCTGAGTACCGAAGCTGGTTCCGATGAGATGCCTCCTTCCACCTGTGGTGGGGGTGGAGAAACAGAGGGAGGACGCAGCAGTTGGGGCAGAGGCCATAAGGGGTGCGAACAGGATGGGGATGCTCACCTCTGGCGGATGCGTTTCCAGCGCTGCATGTTGCGGTAGATGAGTGTGGATGGTGAGGGCTCAGGCTCAGAGGGCTGAGTGGACAGAGAAGCCAGGCTGGGTGGCCATGCCCGAGCCTCGTAACATATGCCCCATAGCCCTGGGTCAGTTTGCATACCCACCTCATCATCGGGGGTACCCTGGGTCTCAGGCTGCAGCGGGGATGGAATTCGGGACCTGCAAGCATCACCAGATGGCCCAGCGGCTGTGGGTGGAGGCAGCTTGTACACATCGCGACTCTTGCTGCTGATGACCTCTGAACTCTGGGGAAACAAGGGCCCCACCCCGGGCCCAAGAGAGTTAAAGAAGGCTAGCACTATATACTTCACCCTTCCTGCCTCATCCAGTGACAATAGACATGAGGGTCTCACAGGGGCCTGTCTTAAGAGCCATGCCAAAGGAGTGTCTCCTGTCCAATCCAGGGACCCCCATCCACCTCTGCCCAGCCCAGGGACCCCCAGTTACTCCTGCTCAGCCCAACGACCCCCATCTTCTCCCCTAGGCCAGGTGGCTACACTTTTTTGCACTAAGGACCCCTGTTGAGCCCCCCAGCTTTTGGTCACATCTATCTGCCCAAGGGAACCCTGTTCCCTCTCCCTCTCAGGCCAGGTAGCTGTGTCCATCTGGTTTAGGGAGTTCCATCCATACTCTCAGCCAAAATGTTCATATCTGTGTGCCTCATCAGACCAGAAATCACTGAGGGACAGAGACCTGTGCCTGTCTATCCCACTAGCTTTGGGAGGACACCCTGAGGTTATCTACCCACTGCCCCACTGGCTGCTGGGAGGGGGCCCACCACACATCCAACCTCCTCATCCTCAGGCAGTGGGGGCAGTGGCGAGCTGGGTGAGCGTTCTCGCTCGCGCACTGAGGGGCTGTTGCGCATCCAGGCACGGCAGATTGGGTACAATGGTGTGTTCTCACTGAACTGAGCCAAGTCCACACTCCGGTCAAACAGCTTGATCACATATGTGTCTAGGGTGATGGGAGGGGAAGGTGTGTGAACATCTTCCCATAGCTCCCCATCATGGCCTGCCCTCTAGAGTCACCGCCTACTCACTGGATCGCTGCGGCCCTCCCTCAGCCAGCCCGTCATCCATCTCCCTCCTCTTCTTCCTCCGCTGGTGGGGGAAGCGGGCGGACGGTCTGTGTGGGGCAGGAGAACATCAGGACCAGGGCAGGGGCTGGAGACTTCTTGTCAGTTGGCTGGGGCCCCTGCCACCTTACCGTTTGCCGGTAGATGCAATGGAACAATCCCTGTGGGGAGAGACAAGATGTCAGCAGGTGATTCTAAAACAAATGCCTGCTTAAAACTCCAAAAGGTACCCTGGGGAAACTGAGATGTTCACAGGGACCCCACCGAACTCTTAGACCCTGCGTCCCACCCACGCCTCCAGGGCTGGAAGTGCCAACCATAAGGAAACCTAAGCTTCTGCGGCCACAGGGTCTCTGTACATGCAGGGTGGTCAGGACTGCGGTGGAGGAAGTGTGGGGCAGAGTGGTCAGAGCCTGGATGAAGAAGGAAGTTATCCAGCACAAGCCCTCAGATACAGGTCCCATTAACAAAACTTACTTGTTGTGGGTGTCCGAGGGGGTTTTCCCAGCTTCCTCCTCCAGGCGCTCCCTGCTAGTGGAAGAGAACTGTGGGCTCAGGGTTCCCAGGGGCAAGTGGGAAGGCACCAAGTAGCTTTTCCATTGGGCCCCTTCCTCCCTAAGCCAGCCTCTGAGGTCCTACCCAGATCCACCCAGGACGACCCATAACCCCTGCTGGGCTAGGTCCCAACCTGTCCATGTGACTCTTCTCCAGCAGACACTGCAGGACAGCATCAAGTTGGTTCCGGGCCTTGGCCATCTCCAACTCTGGGGAAGAAGATACCAACCAGGAGTCGGTTCTAAGGCCCACTGCAGGTGGGCAGCCCACTAGGCTGAAGGACATCCACATCCAAGCCTACGGTCAGGCCCAGGCACATTGGGCGGTGCAGTGGGCAAAGACAACTGACGTGATGAGCAAGAGCTCCGGGTTCCAGGGTTGTCCCACATGCTCATGTGTGACCAAAGGCAAGTCACCTTACCTCACTGAGCCTGTTTCCTCAACTTGAAAATAGGTCTCCCAATGATACCTATCTGCAAGGACCGTTTGAGATTTAAATAAACCTATGTTGGGGCACCTGGGTGGCTCAGTTGGTTAAGTGTCCAACTTGGGCTCAGCTCATGATCTCCCTGTTCCTGAGTTCAAGCCCCGTGTCGGGCTCAGTGCTTACAGCTCAGAGCCTGGAGACTGCTTCAGATCCTGTGTTTCCCTCTCTTTCTCTGCTCCTCCCCCACTTGTGCTCTGTCTGTCTCTCAAAAATAAATAAAATGTTAATTTTTTTTAAACAAACCTATGTTATATATGAATCTCTTAGCAAGATGCAATTACAATAAGATGTACAGAGTACTTATTATGTGCCAAGAATTGTTCCAAGCACATTACACGTATTAACCCATTAAATTCTCACAATAACTCTGGCAGGTAGATAGGATTGTCCCCACCTTATGGATGATGAAACTGAGGCACAGAAAAGTTAGGCTAGGAAATTGCAGGACTGAGGATTTGCACTCAGGCACTCCACAGCTGAAGTTATAAGGCAGAGACTCAAACTGGGTGCAGAATCTAGCTCCCAGATGTGGTCTGTTTGCCTGAGGCAGTGGTGTTATTTTAAATCTGAACTGAATCTAAATGGACAACATGTAATAATTGAGAGACTGCACCTAAAATATCCATTTTTGGCTCCCCCCCTGCCCCGCTCGAAATGAGATATGGGCCCACCTTCCTGCATTCCTGGCTCTGTTGGCCTGTGTGTTTGCCTCCCCTCATCATAGAACTTAAAGAGGTGATGATGTTATAAATATTCTCCTCTCACCCTTGTGGGGTGTTTGCTCTCGTTCCAGCCAGTACCTAGCATTACTCTGGTCCAGGGCTCCAAGCCTGGAAGGATGCTTGGGGACATGCTTTGCCAGCCCTGGGATGAAAGACGCAGGGATTCCCAACAGCACGGAGGAGAGGCAGGGTGGGGGTGAAGGGCTGCAGGCAGCTGAGATTCTAACAGAGAGCCCTGGACAAGAGCCCAGGTATAAATCATACATACCCACATCTCCTTCCCTAGGCCCTGCTTCTCTCCTGAACCTCAGACCTTGGGATCCCATGGTCTCCTGGATACTTCCCCCTGGACATCCCCTAGGCCCCTACCATCTACTGGGTCCACACTGGCCTAGTGTCTCTCTAAACTTTACCACTTTTCCTGGGCCCCTATCTCTGGGGTAGCCCCACTCCCCCAGTCCTTCACTGGGCCTCATAATAGACACCTCTCATCCTCCTCCACCCCAGCTCACCAACCCCATGGCCTGTCCACTTGGCCTCCTGAGTATCTCTCTGCTCTCTCCCTATCCTGGTTCTCTCCCTTCCCCCAGGCTCCCAGCCTCAATCTCCTCCTCTGACCTACCCTGCACAACGTGGCCAGGAGACTCTTTGGAAAACCAAACCCACCCTGATCCTCCCCTGCATAGAATAGTCCACCACTCCGTAGTTCCCCAGGACTGAGTCTGAACTCTTTGGCCTGGTGTTCACAGGCCTCCATTGACCCTGCCTGACCCCCGCCCCCACCATCATCTGTAGTCCGGCCGTTATATTATATTCTTCCACTCATGATTTTTTTTTTTTTAATTTGGGGGGGGATCTTTATTAACTCACTCCTCAGTTCAAAACCCTCCTTTGGCTTCCCATTTCCCTCAGAACAAAAGCCAAAGTCCTAACTTGGATCCACAAGAACTGTCCTCCTCCCTCTCCCTGTTTGCCATCATCTCACACTCTCCACCTGACTCTCTGCTCCAGACACACTGGCCTCTCTGCTGGGCCTTGAACGTGGCAGATGAGTCTTCCACCTCAGGACCTTTTCAGAGCTATTTCCTACATCTGATTTGCTGTTCTCTCATCTGTCCTCACTCCTTCTTCTTCTTCTTTTTTTTTTTTTTTAATTATTTATTTTTGAGAAAGAGAAAGAGAGAGAAAGAGAAAGAGAATGAATAATCCTAAGCAGGATCCAGGCTCTGGGCTGTCAGTACAGAGCTGGACGTGGGGCAGGAACTCATGAACCCTGAGACCATGACCTGAGCTGAAGTCACAGGGCTCAATGGACTGAGCCACTCAGGTGCCCCACCTTGCCTCACTCCTGATCTTACCTTCTCCTGTTTAGTTTTATTAGAACTTATACCATCTAACACCCTACACATCATTTTGCTTTTGGGGGGTCTGGATTCCATGCCTCTCCCACCACCCTCATTAACATGCCAGTCCTGGGTTCCCATCAGCTCAGACCCAACCCAAAATGACTTCCTCTCTCTCAGCTTCGGTTTCCCAATCTACCTAGGATTACTGGAATACAGGGACCGGGAGGATTAAATGCTTCTCTGTACTTCAAGTGCTGAGCACAATGCTTGACTCATGACCACTGCTGGAAATGGGGAAACCGAGGCAGAGGCAAGAAGTGTCCTTTTCATTGTCACACGTCTCAGGATCCCCGGGTCTTACTGTACCACACGGTCTGAGCCACCACCATTCAATCTCAACGCTACCTTCAACACAGACCGGGAGGGTATGAAGATGGCAAGAATCGTTCAATGCCTGACATAGCGATAGTCAGGTGGGCGGCAGGAAGAAGTCGCGTGGTCCCTCTGATCGCGATAATCTTATCTATCGGGACTCCCATACCCTGATGGGTCCGGTGCTCCCCTACAGGCCCCCTACCTCGGGGTCCTCACCTGATTTCTCCACTTTCACCTTCACCGGAAACATGGCTTGGGTCTGAGGTGTGGCTAGCTGGGTCAGAGGAGGCCAAAGAGCCCTGGGTCATAAATGGAGGCCGAAGACTGACGGGGAGAGGTCAAAGATAAGCTTTGTGTGCGACCAGTCCCCCGCGCTGAGCAGTGTCCGGCGGCGACCGCCACTACAGCCGCCACCTCCTCTGTTTCCCTTCTGTGGGCGGGTCCCTTTGGCAATTGCTTGTTCCCATTTGGCAGTGCCACCGTCGATCTCGTCCCTGACCAATTGACACCGCTGCCATCTGCTCCCAGCTGTAAGTCCCACCTTTCTGAGGCCCCGTTTCCGGAAACAAAGCAACGGCATCCCGGGGTGCTTCCTGGGAGGTGTAGTTCTACACAGCCAGGGTAACAACGCCTGCGCCGCGCGAGGCACGGTGGGAGACGTAGGATCAGGGCTGCGTGAGGTTTCTTGGAACTTGTAGTGTTGGGAGCTTTGAGGAAAACCAATTTAGCTATTACCAAGATTTATTTAACCGTAGGAGTCCTTCTTGTCCCCAAGAAGAAGACAAGTCTGGAGTTAGGCCGGGTTCAACCTTACTGAGCACTCGCCAGGTGCCAGCTACCTGTTAATCTCTCCTCAGGAGCAACCATTTACTTAGCAAATATTTATTAGCGTGCCAGGCACTCTTCTAGGCACTGGGGACACTGCACAGAACAAAACCGACAAAAATTCCTGCCGTAATAGAGCTTATATTTCGGAGGATGTAAGATTACAAGAAGTAAAACAGTTTAAAAGAAATGTAATAGGGGCGCCTGGGTGGCGCAGTCGGTTAAGCGTCCGACTTCAGCCAGGTCACGATCTCGCGGTCCGTGAGTTCGAGCCCCGCGTCGGGCTCTGGGCTGATGGCTCAGAGCCTGGAGCCTGTTTCCGATTCTGTGTCTCCCTCTCTCTCTGCCCCTCCCCCGTTCATGCTCTGTCTCTCTCTGTCCCCAAAATAAATAAACGTTGAAAAAAAAATGTAATAAAAGAAAGAATACAACCTCAAGGCACTTAGGGAGTACCAACGTTAAGGATTGAAATTTTAAGTAGGATGGTCAAGGAAGCCTTCTCTGATAAAGCTCTTGGCTATGTCTATTGCTGCAGACAACATCCCCTTCAGAAAATGGGAAACTTCCATTTACCACAGATGCTTTGGGTCTGATAAATTCTAAGAGGTAGTATTGATATCCACATTTCTTTAAAAAAAATTTTTTTTTAATGTTTTATTTTTGAGAGAAAGAGAGAGACAGAGCATGAACAGGGGAGGGCAGAGAGAGAGGGAGACACAAAATCCAAAGTAGGTTCCAGGCTCTGAGCTGTTAGCACAGAGCCTGATGGAGGGCTCGAACTCATGAACAGTGAGATCATGACCTGAGCCGAAGTTGGACACCTAACCTACTGAGCCACCCAGGTGCCCCGGTATCCACATTTCTGATGAGAGTACTGAGGCCAAGTGGGAAAGTAGAGTTTCCAAATTCACACGCCCCCAGGACAGGATAGCAGCCCCTAGTAATGGAAGCATTATTTCTTCCTTATTCTGCATCTGTAAAATAGGGTTCCTGAGCAGGAAAATTCCTATTTCAGAGGGTTCATAGAGTGAAGGATTGCACTACTGTGTGAAGCACTAAGCCAGGCACAAAGTGAGCATTCAATACACGTTTCTGAATATTAATAACCATTTTATGCTTCAACCTCCAAAAGATCCAGGAAGTCAATACAGAGAATTAGAGTCCTTTATTGGGGGATGTCAGCAAAGAACACAGGAGATGGGAACAAGTCTTAGGGGCTTGAGAGGGGCTTAGAGTAGAGGAGCCCATCCTGGGAGAATGAGAGAATGAGCAAGTCCCAGGCCTGTGTAGGAAGCTATCAGGGGGTACCTAGGGGTATGGTGAAGGAGAGATAGTCACCAAGGGCGCCCCAACGGGGCCGGTAGATCTGGAAGATGGTGATCCAGGTTGTGAGTACAATCACCCAGAAGAGGAAGCCCACAGCTGAGCGCCAGACATCTGTAAGAAGGAACAGGAATGGGTAAGGTTGGCCTCCAACTTCCCTCTGGTCTCCCCCAGACTGGCCCTCTCTTCTCTTTGGGAGCCCCAGAATTCTGAAACCTCCATCATTCCCTCTGGACACCCAATGGCCTCCCTTCATCTGTGTCCTAGACTCACAGCCTTTGATTTGGCTCTGCTCTGTGTACGCCGGGACTAGGAACGCCTCTCGGAAGAACCAGAAGATGTTGACCAACCAGAGAAAAGGCAGGAAAGCAAACCCACCTAAGAGAAAACAAAACAAAACAAAACAAAACAAAACAAAACAACAACAAAACTGTAACAAAAAGCAATGACATTCACCCCCGCCCCAAACTTCTACATAGAGGACAGAAGGCCCTCTCCCATGTCCAAGTTCAAATGGAGATCTCTATCAGAGATTTAGGAATTCTGGCTCCTCCCTGTGACCCAAAAATCTGACTCCTCAATCGTCTATTTCTCAGGACCCAGAATCCAGCCCCACAGCTTCCCCCGTCTCTTGGGACCCAGAAGTCGAGGCCCCAGCTTCCTCTTTTCTCAGGTCTCAGACCCTTCCCTCAGACCCAGGAGTCCGCAACTAAGACCCAAGAATCCAGGCCCCAAGGTCCTCTTCCCTCGGGCGCTCTAGTCCTGTCCCCGTCCCCTCTCTTCTCCTGGGACTCTAGGAATCGGCCCTTACCCAGGTAGTACTTCCGGCACAGATTTAGCTTCTCCTCGTTGGACACCCGCTCCAAGTTCATAGTTGCGCTGAGGCGGAGTCGTCCCGAGGGTCTGTAAGGGCAAGAGCCGAGCCTTGACCCCAGGTGACAGATGCAGGGATCGCGAACAACCACGCCCCTATTACGACAAAACGGAGATAAAACTGAAGGGTGGGTTTGCTGAAAGAAGGGTACTCCGGCCCCCACCAGCAAGCTGACAGGGTTGAACGCTCTTCACGTTTATTGGGGTACGCGAAACGACCCCCAACTCACCAGTGGAACCTATTTCCTCCGCTTGGAAGCCTTTGCCACATTCAACTCCGGACGTTTGCGCGAGATACCGCAAGTATCTCTGGAGTTTGTAGTCTTTTTCAGTGAGGCAACGCTGCACGCATGCGCCTTCGGGGAACTCCGGGAGGCGTGATTTTGCGGGGAGGGCGCAGGTCTCCAACACGCAAGCGCAGCAGACGGTCTAGGAGCGCGTGCGGTGGAGGGAGGCAGCGACAAACTACACTTCCCAATGCTCTAAAGCAACGGAAATGACGTAAAGAGCCGACTGAGTTGGAGGGTTCGAGTAAAAATGGCTGAATATTTAGCTTCGATATTCGGGACTGAGAAGGACAAGTGAGAACGGGCGCAGGGAGTGGCCCCCTGCGGGGACCGGGGCCGGGACATTTGGTTCCCTGGTGGCTGGGAGGCGTTGGGCGGTGTTTCTGGGGTGTCCGGCCTCCCCGGCCCTCGGTTCACCTCTGTCTTTGCACCTCTTCCAGGGTTAACTGCTCTTTTTACTTTAAGATCGGGGCCTGCCGGCACGGGGACCGGTGCTCCCGGCTTCACAACAAACCGACTTTCAGCCAGGTGAGACCCGGCACGGAGCCTTGAGGGTTAACGCCTCCCAGCCATTCCCCTTCTGTTGTCCATCATCACGAGGTCCCGCCTTTTCCGGATTTCAAAGGCCCACCTTACCACCGGCTTTTTTCCTGTCGGGCCTCTGCGGGTTCCTCCCCTTCCCTCAGGTCCCTCTCGCCACGCCCCCCGTACTTACGAACTACACTGCTGGGCTGTCCCTGACTGCTAGGTTTCTCTTCTGGTTTCCTTAAGCGCAAGCATCGCTGATGCGCTCAATCAAGGTGCTTAGGCTTCTTCTCTGTTGCCTGGTCTCAGCCCCAACCTTCATACCCCACCCCTTTGCATGAGCTCAGGCCCCCGCCCCCTTTAAATTCTGTTCAGACCATAGTGCTGCTCAACCTGTACCGGAATCCACAGAACACCGCCCAAACCGCAGACGGATCACACTGTGAGTGAGGGGCCGGTCTTGGGGGCAGGGCAGACAGACCCCGGCAGGCCACCCCCTGATTTCATCCTGTCCCCTCCTCCAGGTCACGTGAGCGACGTGGAAGTGCAAGAACACTATGATAACTTCTTCGAGGTGAGGGTTGGCAAGGGATGGGTTGAGTTTCCTGTGGGCCAGGAGCTCAGCTGAATGCGTCCTGATCTTCCGCAGGAGGTGTTCACGGAGCTGCAGGAGAAGTACGGGGAGATTGAAGAGATGAATGTGTGCGACAACCTGGGGGACCACCTCGTGGGCAATGTCTACGTCAAGGTGTCTGCTTTCCCCCCACTAGAGCCTACAGGTGGAGGCATTTCAGTGTCACCACTGAAGCCTCACAGCTTGAGGTCCATCACCAAATCCAGCCCAGCCCCAGAGCTGCTAACTGATTCCCTAAAGACTTCTGAGTTTGCCAACCCTGCTCGATTTTTCCCTTAGTTTCGGCGTGAGGAGGATGCAGAGCGGGCAGTGGCTGAACTCAATAACCGCTGGTTCAATGGGCAGGCAGTGCATGCTGAGCTATCTCCTGTCACCGACTTCCGGGAGTCGTGCTGTCGGCAATACGAGATGGGGTATGGTAGTACGGGGGTGGGATGGGCACCAGGAGTTCCAGACTCTTGTGTGTTGGGAAGCTGTCATCGACGGCAGCGTCCTCCATCCATCTATCCCCCTACCCAGGGAATGTACCCGGGGTGGCTTCTGCAACTTCATGCACCTTCGGCCCATCTCCCGGAATCTTCGACGTCAGCTGTATGGGCGAGGACCCAGGCGCAGGTACCTCAGGATCAGCTTGTCAGGATGTCTCATACCCTAAGGCCTTTGTACCCTGGGATGGACCTTATCCTATGTCCCCATAACAGCGTGTCTCTTTTAGATCCTAAGACTAGTTCTGAGCATCATCCCAGGACCAGCGCCTAAATCTCAACCCCAAAACCAGCTGGAACTCCAAACCCCCAAACCCAAGACCAGTCTGGATCTCCAATCCAGAGATCAGTTCCTGAGCACCTGTCCTGATACCACTCAGTAACTCTGGTTATTTCATCACCTGCCCTGCCCTACCCCAGAACTGAGAGGCAGGCCTGGGGAAGTGTGCAACATTTTTCACAGCTCTAACCCTCATCTCTCATCTCCTGTTCCCAGGTCACCCCCAAGGTCCCATACTGGTCACCGCCCCCGAGAAAGAAACCGAAGACGTTCCCCAGACCATCGGCATGGCCGCTTCTGAGACCCTGGCTCCCTTGACCTCCACCCCTGACAGGCATAAATGTTCCTGGCCAGAACACCTCCTGAAAGCTTCCTTATCTCCCCAGCGCCGTCTTCCCCAGGCTCCGGGGCTCCGTGATGTTAATCTGTTAAACACAGGGACCTTCCTTTACCACCCTTCCCCTAATAAAGTTCTGTATTGAGGGTTTAGAACCTGTTAGCTTGAGCCTAGCTGTGGGCTGGAGTTTCCTTCCACCCCCGCATCTCCTGACGAAAAGGGGAAGCGGGCTGGGCTCTGGCCACAACTTCAGCTGAAGAACTTCCAGCAACAGGTGGGAAAGCAGCAGGCTCAGGGCCCAAGGCTCTAGAAACCCCTCAGTGGGACCGGTAGCAGTGGGGACGCTTTTGTGCTGGGAACTTCAGGACATTTCTCGAAGGCTTCTCAAGGGGGAGGTGCCTGATTGTGGCAGGTTGGAGGATTCCCAGCCCGGAGGAGATTGGGGTTAGGAGCTAAGGTAAGGCCCCTGGGAGTTGAGTGGGAGTCTCCAGAGGGTGAGGTCCGGGTGCTCCATGCCAGCTCCCCTGAGGTGGGAGTTCGCGATACCTAATAGTTAAGCTTACTGTATGCTAGGTGCTGTTCTAAGCAGTTTACTTCTAGTAATGGTTTTAAGTCTTCGAAATAAACCTTTGAGACAGGTACTGTTCTCCTGTTTTAGGGATGAGAAAAGAGGTAAGGAAGATGGCAGCGGTGGGATATGAATCCACTCTGTGGTTCCTGAGTCCTCATTCTAGCAATCTAGAGGCCTTGGTGGTCCTACTAATAACGGGTCAGGAGTTGGAGTAGGGGCAGGGGCGGGGGGAGGGCGGTAGGTTCCCCGTCTTCCAAAACGGTTTGGGTATCCCAAGCCCCCACATCACTGCTTCCTTCTTCTGCCCCGGTTTCCTGGAAAGTGTGACAGAGGCGCTGTGGCCGGAAGTTCTGTGGTCACGGCCCCCCAGGCTACAGACCCCGCCCGGATGGGGCCCCTACGCCGCCTCCTGACTGCGGCACTACTTCTGGCTCAGGCTGCGCCTCAGGAGGCCTCCCAGCACTGCGGGCGCCTAGAGTACTGGAACCCTGATAACCGGTGCTGCAGCAGCTGCCTGCAGCGCTTTGGGCCGCCCCCCTGCCCGGGTGAGGAGCAGGGGCCAGGGTATGAGGGCGGAGCCAGGAGGTGATAAGGAGATGGGGAAGGGACGAGGTCTGTGGATTATTGTCTGTGAGGCTTCCTTCTGCGTGGGGGCGGCCGGCCCTATGCAGATAAGACAGCAGGGGCGCTGAGCCTGTGACGGAAGGGATGGTACGGGTTACGTTAGTGCCACGGCGAAGTGGTCCTGCCGGTGAGAGGGGCCGGATCTCGGCGGTGTTCAGAGGGTGGGCTGTGTGGCTAAATCGGGAGTGGGTGGGGCTTGGTGCCGAAGCGGGGCGGGGCCTGTGTAGAGAGGGTCTTGAGCCTGCTTGGCCAGTGCGGGGAGGGTGGCACGTCCACTGATAGGGTGGGTGAGTAGAGTACAAGGTCGGGATAGGACAAAGGGGAAAGGGCGTCGTTAGTGCAGAAGAGGAGGGGCTGGGCGGCCACACGTGAGACTTTGTTTCCCACCAGACTACGAGTTTTCGGAAAACTGCGGATTCAATGATTTTGCCGATCACGTGACATACCCCTTCAAAGAGTGTCCCTTTGGGCAGTGCAACCCCAACAATGCGGAGCTATGTAGCCCTTGTGGCGCCGGAGCCACGGCCCCCGCTCCCGCAGGGAGCAGGAGCGGAACCCAGCGTCGCTGCAGAGAGGTGCGGGTAGGCCCCGGAGGGCCTGGGAAGGGGTGCAGCCTGTCGGAAGCGGGACAGGGGCTGGGGGGCGTGGTTTGGGGTTAGGTGGGCGGGGTCTGGACTAAGGGAGGGAGTGTAGTCCCACTGAAGAGAATAATAGGGTTGGGGGAATAGTAGTATCAGGAGACCTACCTGGGTTAGGGCGTGGGTCGCTGGCTCAGGTGGGGATTTGGTCTCACTGAGGAATGTAAGGATGGGAGGTTCAGGCTGAGGGGGGCAGAAGTGGGTGGGGCACGCCTCCAGCTTTACTCCAACCTATTTGCAGAAGCCGGTCCCTCCCAAGGAGCCCTGTCCTCTCAAGTCTGGGAAACCCAGAGTCTATAGCTCCCAGGAGCCCAGCCCATCAGCGATTTCCAGTGTCTCCTCGACACCTGAACGCAACGTCACTCAGCAGGCCTTGCCGAATTTTGCCCTGCCAGTGGTGCTGGTTCTCATGGTGCTGGTTCTGCTGGTGACCTCAGCAGTGATCCTTCTGCTTGCCCAGCGGTGTCACCGCCGGGCAAAAGTCCTCCATCCCTACCCCGGTTTGGTTTGTGGCGACACCAATATCCATACGGTCTTCTCCTTGCCCTCGTCCTTTCCAGGCTCCCTGGAGACATCAGACACAGGGGATAAGGTCTCTCTGGTTCCACTCCTGGGCAGAGGTTAGTTGGGGACATGCCAGGGAGGGAAAAGGTGGACTAGAAGGTTGCCTTTCCTCTTCCTCACCCCTCCATTTGTCTCCCAGAACTGCCGAGTCTGGCATCACAGCCCCTGTCTCGCCTCCTGGATGAGCTGGAGGTGCTGGAGGAGCTGATAGTGCTGCTGGATCCTGAACCTGGGCCAGGTGGGGGGATGGCACGCGGCACCACGAGACACCTGGCAGCGAGGTACGGAGTGCCCGCTGCCTGGTCCACCTTTGCCTACTCACTGCGACCCAGTCGCTCGCCACTGCGGGCCCTGATCGAGATGGTGGTGGCAAGGGAGCCCTCTGCTTCTCTGGGGCAGTTTGGCACACACCTGGCCCAGCTGGGGCGGGCAGATGCGCTGCAGGTGCTGTCCAAACTTGGCTGATCTGGGGCTTGTTCGGCCTACTCCTCAATAAAGTTTCCCATGAATTGCCTGCTGCCTCTGGGCCTCATTAAGGTGCCCTTTTGAAATACGGTCTTAACTGGGCCAAGACCCAACGGGAATCCCCTCATTCCACCATGCGCAACTAGACCAGATGTGGGAGCCGGCCTCGTGCCTCTGGGCACCCATGGTCCCGAGAAATGGCCCTGCTACCCTGGGGAGAGCTCATTCACAGGGGCCCAGCCGCATTCTAACTGGGAATATGTTGAACATTTGTTGCTCCGAAGCCTTAACAGACCCTCACAATTTACTTGTAATTCTGAGTAATAGCCTCACCCTTCTATGGAGGCTGACAGGCTTCCCGGGCCAAGGCATGGCGAAACGGGAGCTCCTACCTGCCCCCAGCACCACACGAACGGGAACACCACCTCTCCAAACATTGACAGACTTTATTACGGGAGGTTCCCACCTGGGATCCCACCCTCTTAAATAAAAAAGTGCATAGAAAAGAAGGGATTTAGAAACCTTTGTACAGTATCTACATCCTGGGCCCCCAGGGCAGGAAGGGGGCGATTGCTGGGTGGGGTGGAGGCAGGGCCTTTGCCACCTGCATGCCCACATCCACCCTGAACAGGAGGGTGGGGGTGAGATGCTCTGGGAGGGAGCCCCCAGACGAGGGGCAAGATGGCAGCAGGGGGTGTGGTGGGCAGCCACGGCTTCAGTTCAGGAACCGACGGCAGCGCTTGGCGCCACAGTTGCAGGGCAGCTTGTTGCTGGCATCCTCAATGGGGAACTTGTAGTCATAGGTGAGCTCCTCACCACGCAGGATGCGGCGCAGGGCGAAGATGACGATGTGCTTCTGGCCCTCCACGTGGATGACTCGAGAGAAGCAGTTGGGCTCACACGAGTGGTTGATGAAGCGGGCAGCATTGCCGTGCATTGTGGCATCCACCACATCAAAGTCATCCATGCGGAACATGTAGCACCCGATACCCTACGGGGATAGGATAGGGCAGTCAGGTGCTCCGTTCCCACGGATCAGCCCCACTTTATCCCCTCGTTCCCACGGCCTGGGGGAGCCCACCTTCCCGTCGTAGAACTTCTCCCGCTTGTCAGTCAGCACAGAGCGAATGACGATACCGGAATACTCAATGACCATCTCGCCAGCATCGATGTTGCGCTTACAGAACAGGCCCCGCCCATGGATGGCAGATCTGTGGGGTAGGATAGGCAAGGGGGAGCTCAGGGGGCAGGGGGACAGAACCAAGGCAGCCCCACACCAGGGCACCTGTCCATCCACCCAAGGGGCATCCTCCCCCCCAACCCCACTAACCTGTAGACACCCACAGCCTCTTTGGATGTCTTCTTGAGGTGGCGAAAGCGCATGGCCATGGGCAGCTCCAGGCTGGTGGCACGTCTGGTGGGGTCGGCAGTGTCACAGGCTGGTACCCAGGAATGACCTCTCTTGCCCCTGGTCACCCTCTTTAGGACCCTTCCAGAACACCCCCAGCACCCTGGCCTGCCCTCCATACCTGGTTGACCTGAGCTGCACCTCATCCTCTTCCTCGTCACAGGTGGCTCCCTCAGGGAGCACCCGGTGCTGGGAGGCCAGGAAGTTGAACATGTCAAAGGTACACTTCCTGCAGCAGAGAGAGGAGGAAAGAAGAGAGGATCACAGCCATTCCTTCAAAAAGATGCCACCTACCTACCCATTGGCTTGGGCCTGCCGCTGACAAAAGAAATACCGCTACCACTGGAGACAGAGAAAAGGGGAATGGAGGGGGTTCGTTCTTCCGATGTGAACTTTAGGAATAATTCCTGGAGTGGCCTGGCATCTTCTCCCAGGCCTCAGTTTCCAATCTCTACAGACTTCATTCCCATGCTTGAGAACTCCCACAGGGCTCCCCAGACCTCTCACCGGAGATAGACCTCGGCACGGGCTGCCCCGTGGGGATTCAGGGGTGGTTCCTCCTGGCCCTCTCCCTGCTGGTGGTAGCGGAACTTATAGTGCTGGCAGCGCTGGGCCCCGGGAAGCTGTTCTGCCAGGAAGATGACAGCGTCGTGGTGGATGCCCAGAAGCCTTGCCCCGCTCATTCCTGGGGAGAGTCAAAGGTGAGGACACACAGGTCATGGCAGAGGCCCACCTTGTCCTCTGGGAGTCCTTCCAGCATCCCTGTGGGCTCTCCCCACTTACCACTGAAGGAGAGATGTCGGAGGCGGGCGTGCCCTCGGGCCTCTTGCACCTTCTCAATCAGAGTTCTCCATGCCCCTGAGGAGGGAGCAGGGCCAGAGCAGTCAGGACGGTGCTCCACCAGACACCTGCCCTCCGTCACCACTACTCCCGACTCACCCTCCAAGCTCTCTGCCTCCACGCTGAACCCATCCTCACTGCTGATCTCAAAGCGTAGATGTGGGCCAGCCCGTTTGGGGGCCTGGTTCTCTTTGTCCTCTGGGGATGGAGGCTCTTCCTCGGAGCTCGAAGCCTCACCTGATCCCAAGCAGCAGGTCACAGTAGGTGAGGGTCACCACTCCTGGACTCCAGAGTCCCCGGTTCCCCACCACCCTCCCTTCCTCTCCCTGCACAAGCACAGACACTTGGTCGGTGGCTCTCTTCCTGCTCTAATTACCGAGTGAACCCTACAGGATGGACATTATTATTCTTTTTAATGTTTACTTACTTATTTTGGAGAGAGAAGAGAGAGAACGAGCACAAGCAGGGGAGGGACAGAGAGAGAGGGAGACAGAGGATCCGAAGTGGGTCTATGCTGACAGCAGAGAGCCTGATGCGGGGTTGGAACTCACAAACCGTGAGATCATGACCCAAGCCAAAGTCAGGCACTTAACTGACTGATCCGCCCAGGCGCCCCTGGACATTTTTTTTTTTTTTCTACAGGGCCTGCGGTCCCTTTTCTATGGGAGTTCTTGGCTAGATGAGCATTTACACAGAGGCCTGGAGTGCCCTGGCTCTGCAGGACACACTTCTGGTTCATTCAAACCCAGTTTACAAAAATGCCCATCTACACCCCTCATTCTTTCTCTCACAGAGAATTTGAAATACCAGAGAGGTGCATTTTACACATGTATTTTTATATACACAGCATATCTGTATAAATACTGCAAATTTATTATTATATAGGCCCCTAACCACAGAGTCAAGTACGTGTATCTTATGAGCTATTTAAGGGATCTCTCAGGGGCCAAAGATTTGGAAAACATAGAAGACAGAAGTTGTTGCTATAGGAGATGTGGATATGAGAGACAGTGGAACGTCAAGGACAGCTCAGGTTTGGGACCTGAACACCCAGAAGGATAAAACTGCCAATGACTGAGATGATGAGGGAGAGGGAGGAACAAGTTTGGGGTGAAGGTCAAGAGCTCAGTCTGGGACATGCTGAGTCTGAAATTCCCCTTAGAGAACCTGCCCTTGCAACCTGCTGGGGGAGACGGCAAACAGGTGGCAGGATCTAGGAGCCCAGCAACCAATCTGGGGGCTGTCAGAATTAGAGATGGGATCCAGAGCCATGCAGTAGCTGAGAACATCTGAGAGTACAGATAGAGAAGTCAAAGCCAGGGCCCTGGGACATGCCAAAGTGACAGGCTGGGGCAATGACGAGGTATAACTAGATTGGTGAGGAGAGGGGTGGAGTTCTGGAAGCCAGAGAAGGAAGTGCTGCAAGGAGGGAAATCAGTGCAAATGCTGCTGCTTGCTTAAGCAGGGTGTGGACTGAGGACTGTCATGGCTGGGGGGCGGGCGTGGGGGGAACCTAAGTTTGAGTGGAGTACACTTTAGCAGAGAGGCAGGACCCACTGTGGTCGCGCTTTCTCCCCACACCACTTCTCTGCGCCAACCTGACCGCGTGCCCTCCCAGCCCTAGGCATGCCTCTAAACCTGATTTGCTGTGCGACCCACATCATCTCCAGGCCTCAGTGCCCCTGCATCCACCTCTGACAGTTTCTTCTACCTCCTCTTTGCCCTTGTCCCATCCTCACCTCCACTGTTCCCTGAACCCGACAGGCTGACTACAGGGGCCTCGGCCAGGTGCTCTCATTGCCTTCTTTCTCACGGTGCTCGTTCTCAGCTGCAGTACACTTGCTAATGTACGTGTCTGTTTCCTCTACCAAAATGTGGCATGGTCCCTAAGGGTGGGGACCTGTCCGTCATGGTCACTGCCATAACTTCACACCACCTCTGACCCCCATATGTGGTCTTTCAGTTAAGCAGTCTCTGTCTACCTCGCTCCGCTTCCACGCTCAGTAACTCAGCACTACGTAACGAGAGAATCCACACATGTGGACAGGACTCGGGCCAGGAGAAATTCCGAGCCTCAGGCTGCTCAGTTGCCAGCTTGCTTGGCTGTAGCCTACCCCTCTGCCGTGGTCCTCTGTAACCAACACAGCACTGCCCTCCTAGCTTCACTGAGGTTGGCAGCCCAATCCACTCTGTGTGCCCCCATCCTGTGTCCTGATGTCTCTGCCAGTGCGCTAACCTCACCTTTCCCCCAACGCAGCAGTCTCCTATTCAAACCCAACCACCATGCCTCCTCCCACCTCCGCTTCCATCCACAAGCCCCCTTCCCCCTCCTCCGCGGCTCTGCTGTCTGAGCCCTCACACAAACCCCTCTAGGTTGCTGCCTTCCCCTCAGACCCTTACGCAACCTTGCTGGCAAGATGCCTAAGTCTTGTTCTGGCTTCCTCATCAACCACAGTCTTCAATTCTGGACCCTGATACAGCATCCTTCCCAGCCGGTACACCAATCCTAAACCCCACATGCCTGGTGTTCTCTGAGGCAGTTAGGACTACCGACTATTCCCTTCCCAGGGCCTCTGGGACACCACTCTGCTGTGATCTCCTTCCTACTGTTCCTGCCCCTCCGGGTCCTAGGTGAGCTCTATCCTCATTGGCACCCAGGTGCTCTTATCTAGCTGCATGGCTCTGAATCCCATCCCATTCTGACAGCCCCCCCAGCTGCTCAGCTTTACTAGGAACCTAACCCTCTGACCTTGGCAGATTACGTTCTGAAGCTGACCCCCGGGCTCCTGGGCATGCTACACATGTACTTTCGAAGGGCCTCTTACATGGAGCTGAAACTTCCTCTCCATGACCGTTTCTGCCATGGGTCACACTTTCCCTGAGAGCGTTTCTAGAACTCTTCACACCTAGTCTCGGGCTCATAGCCAGGTGGGTGTGCGATGTGTGTTTTCGGAAGTGGCCTGATTCTGAACTGACCATCACCCAGCTAAGGCAAGCACAAGGCAGGGAAGCAGAGTGACAGGCCGGTTCCTACCTGAGTAGTGGTGCCACTGGGACTCAAGCAGCAGGTCGGGGGGACCATCAGGGGCCCGAGGAGGACCACCTTCTGGGAGTGACAGCAGAGGGGACCGGTCCTGGAGGGGCCTGTAAGGAGAGACCTGTCAGAAAAAGGAAGGGACAGAGGTCCTAGAGCCTCCAGGGAAAGGGGACTGGCTACTCACCTTGGGCTTTCCTCCCCTGTGGGCTCCCCAGGCTCATCCAAGTCAAGAACTCCACGCACTGTGGGCGTTTTCATCCTTACTCGGCTAAACCTGGGGGAGGAACCCCGAGAAGGCTGAGCTGCTTTCCCCTGCCCACCTCTCACCCTCCTCCAGACTCAGCACACTCACTCACCCGCTGCCACTAAGCCCTGGACCCTGGGGGGCATCCTCCAAGGACTCTCCATCTTCCTCCAGCCGGGGAGTCTTGTTTGGGGGAGGCGCTGGTGGGGAACGGCCAGAGAAGGTGGACACTCTCTTGACGCGGATGGCCTGATGGGGTGGGCTGGGGGGTCCACTGCTCAACACCAGGGTCAGTGGAGGAGGGGGTGGGGGTGGGGCGGGGCGGACCACCCCTACCACTGGCAACACACCCAGCAGCGGTCCTGGGGGCAGAGTCCAGGAAGCAGGGGCTGTAGGGGGGATGGGAGGGGGCAGAGGTGGCTGCTTCACTGGGGGTGAGACGGGTTCACCCTCCCCAGCCATCTTCACAAACACTTGCCCCAACTTGTTGACAAGAATGATTTTGGATGTGGCGGGTTTGGGGGGCTCAGGGGCAGGGCCCAGGCTCAATACCCGGACCCCTGGGGCCCCAGGGAGCCAGGCAAACGTCCGAGTGGGGTCAGCTGGGCTAGGGGGTAGGCCCTGGGAAGGCTGGCTGCCATTGGCCAGGGGAGGTGCTGGGGGGAGGGGTTCCTCTCTGGGTCCAGCACCTCCCTCTCCAGGCCCTCCTAGGTTCTTCAACACAAAATCCACAATTTCTGACGGCAAGTCCTCAGGAGGTCGGGTTCTGTCCCCTGCAGCCCCGATGACCCCAGCCCGGCCCACTCCTGGCCCTGAAGGAGGAGTCCCCTGGCCCCGAGGCTGCTGGACTGCCTCTGCCTCGCTGTCTGTGCCGTCATCCACTCCGTCCAGCTGTTCGATGCGGGGGGTTCCAGGGAGGGCACCAGGGGCCAGGGCAGGGCCAGACACCACAGTCACAGGGAAGTGGACATAGCGGGGGGTAGGGCTAGCCTCCTCCTCTGAGCTGTCCCCTGGACCCCCGTGGCTGCTCCCCACTGCCCCTGCGGCCACAATCTCTTCCTGGAAGGGCTCAGTCCCCAGCAGGCTGGCCGCAAAGTCCAGGTCAGCAGCACTCAGTCCTGACACCACCTCCATGTCCTCAAAGTCTGGGCCCAGGTCTTCAGGGGGTGGTGGAGGAGATGGGGCTGGGCCAGGGGGAGCCAGCTCCCCTGAGGTAGGTGTGAGGGCTCTAACGACTGAGGTAGGAGGGGGCACCCTGAGCTGTGGGGAGGTTCTGAGAGGGGGAGAGGCCCGCCGCGACGGTGGCAGCCTTGGGGTCAGGGGGCTGGGACGACGGGAGCGTCTGGGGGGAGCTGGAAAGTCCAGGTCTCCCACCGTAGGGATGTGGTGGGTCAGAGAAGATGGACTTCCTGTTGGGGGGAAGGGTCAGTGTCAGCCACAAGCTCCTGCCTCACCCACCCACCCCCTCTCCCCAACAGTCCCAGGTACTCACCAGGGGAGGGCAGGGGTCCAAAGGAGACACCCCCCAAGGGCCTCCGGGATGGTGAGTAGTTGGGCACTTTGATTCGAGCCCCTGAGAAGGAACGGGGGGCTGGAGGAGGGGCAATGCTGAGATCTGGCCGAAGTGGGGGGTCCAGGTTCTGAACAGGTGAGTGGTGCTCAGGAGCTCCAGGGATAAGGGCATCTGTATCTGGCGGGGCGTCCACATGATCCGGGGGTTCTAAAGAGGCAGGAGAATGGCATCAGGAATGACAAGGACCCTGTCAAAGCCTCTCCTCACACACCCTCCCTTCTTTTGAGCCAACCAAGGCTTCTCCACCCCCACCCAATGGTCTGGTCACAATGTGCACTGGTTCCCAGTCATCACCCAGGTTCCACAGCCCTCTGTGGTTTCTTTAAAATGTCCACACACACCTGGGTCAGGGTCCCTCTGTAACTCCTCCTCACCCATCTCTGCCATCTCCCCCATTCCTGGCTGCCTACTGTTCTCTGACTCAGGCCCCACATTCCACAAGGGGCACTGCGTGCTCTCCAGCAGGGCCAGTCCTACCACTTTCTCACCTGCACTGTGCATCCCTGCCACATCAAACACATCCGCCTCATGCTGGCGCTTGGGGCTCCCTATTACCTGGCTCCACCCGAACTGTGAGAACAAATCTCTGCTGCCGCCTCCAACACTCCCCTGCTTCCAGCCAGGGTGGCTGCACCCTCCTCCCCTCTCCACTTCATATTGGAACCTGGCACAAACTCCTATTCTGCAAACATAATCCGAATCTCTTCCTTCTCCCTTTCAGCTCACAACCTCTCCTTTTACTGATCTCCAAGCCCAATCTTTGAGGTGTGCCATCCAGCGCTTGGCTACATCCCTCAGCACTGGTACAGCTATGAGGGGACCAATTCGGTTTGAATCCTGATTCCACCACTGTGTTATGTAGAGAGCAACTGCCCTTTTTAAGCTGCAGTTCGGCAGAGCTTGCACCTTCCTTGTAAGGCTGTGAGGAGCACCACGGGAGCACACAACCCCAAGTCAGGTGGCCATAAACATTATCTGTTTGTCCAGAAGCTGCCACCCCCCACAAGTAGGTAGCATGGTGCTCTTCCCTCACTTCCTGCAAAATGCTGAGCACAGTCCCTAGCACATAATGCTATCAGTTACTGACATCATGACAAACGGAAGAACGACAAATAAACCTAGAGTATCTTTAGGGGAGAGGGGAACTGGGTAGTGGGAAACCGTTTGAGGGCAGCATTCAGGGAAGGAAATGAGGGAGTTCCAACACCCATACCTGAGGAAGGGGTAGGGCTGTGCACAATGGTCTGGTTCTCCTCTGCTGCCTCCAGGTGAACTGGCTCTTCCCTTGGACCCCACGGACGATACTCCAGAATACGACACCGATACCAGCAGCGCCGCCGAGCATCCACTGTGCTCCAGTACAGACGGGAGCACCTGTCAGGTGGGTGTGTGGGTCAAGAGAGTCAGGACAATTTGGGAAGTGGGATCCAGTCCTGGAGTCCTTCAACCCCACCCAGGCCCCCTGGGCTGCTCACTGGTAGCCAATGGGGAAGAGCCGTCCCTCGCAGTCCGAGAGATCAGACAGGGTACCCAAGGAGTCAATTCGGATGGAACCTATAGTGCAAAGAAGTGATCAGAAGGGTGGGGCCAGGCAGGGTCAGGAAGACCAGGGTACAGAGCAAGAGGCTTACCAATGAGCACATTGATGGCATCAGGTTCGAGCCCCGTCAAGAACTTTCGCTTAAAGTTGATGCCCTCAAAGTCCACATAGACTCGGCGGAGAACATCAAACCCATCGGGGGTCACAATCTCCTGGGAGGTGGGTGGCAAATGGGGTTGCTGGATTGATGGGGGGGGCGAGGGGGCTGTGAGGGAAGGCTCTGGACGCAAGGACTGGACAGTTGGGTGCCTGGCTCAAGGACTGAGGAAAACAAGGGAGACACCAAGAGGTAGCTGGGAAGGGCTGAGGGGCTAAAGGGGCCAATGAGTGGAAAAAGAGAGAGCAGTGTGGAGCTGTCTCCCCCATGGTCCTGACTCACCTTGCCATCCAGCAGGTCTGTGTGTTTCTGGCAGAAAACTTTCTTGTCGTCCTGGAAGATGCAGTAGCTGGCCCGGGCGCACATGAAGTGGAAGTTGCTGAGGCAGGAGGAAAGGCAGCAGCCCACCGTGGCTCCAGGCTTCAGGCAGAGCTCACAGCGCTGCGGGTGGAAGGGGCTGCTGACGGGAGAAGCCAGTGACCGAGACCAGGGTCTGATGCTCAGCATCACTGTCTGTGAGACTCTGCTTGGGCCCCAGTCTAGCCCAGCACCTCACATAGCAAAGGCACTCACCAAACATAACCTCTTCCCTAGATGCATCCAATGCCAGGTGCGTATCAAACCTACTTCAAATTTTCTGAAGCAGAGTGTTGCAGTAGAGAGGAAAATAACAACAGCTAACGCTTACTTAGCAGCATTTGCCATCTTTCTCACATAATTTCTTAAATATTTATTTAAGTAATCTCTACACCCAACGTGGGGCTCAAACTCAAGACCCTGAGATCAAGAGTTGCATGCTCTTCTGACTGAGCCAGATGTCCCTCTCACACCATTTTAATGTGAAACCTGTATCATTTCATTTAATCTTCACTGACCTCCCACCAAGTAGATATCCCCTGTGCTTCACTTCCTAATCCTGAGGCATCCTACGGCACCTAACCCAGGTCCCACACTGGTGAGGAGAGGTTCTAGCCCAGTCAATACCTCATCTCGTAGGGACACAGTAAGAGCTAAGTGCCACACTGCATAGAAAGCATCCAGAACAGGTTGAATCAACAAAAGATCTTCCAACTTTTAATCTCCCAGACTTCAAGCTCAAATGGGGGTGAGGGGGTAGCCGCTATCATTGCAGCACCAGAGTCCTGGGACAACCAAAAAATGATACCCAGGACCAGCGGTGAAAGGACATGTTGGGGTAAAGACTGTGAAACAGGAGCTGCCTCCCCTGCAGGGGGCCCTACCTGAGACCCCAGGGCTGCCCACCTCTCTAGGCCCGGGCTCTCACCATCTGCCTCCCTCGAGCTACAGCAGCATGCACGTTTTTGAGGGAGCCATCATTTTCCTCAAACACTTCAGCTGACCAAATGGCACAGTTGACATGTGTCCACTCATTCTGCCCAATGTATAGGAGCCGTCCCGCCTCCTGGGGGCAGAGGAGAAATGGTGTGAGGGGAGGCCCCAGGGACTAAGCCCCCAAACCTGGGACTTCACATGGTAGCCCTCACCTTAGAGTCTGCATCCCCATATTTGAGGCAGAGCGCACACTGACGGGGGTCCTCCAGGTGTGAGAAAGCAGCTGGATCCTTGCCCTGAAAAGCTGGAAGGGGTGTGGAAAGGGAAGTTCCAGAATCAGGACCTAGAGTTTGTTCCACCAACTCAGGGGCCCTGGCTTCCAGCCCCCACTTCCCAGTACCTGCTGAGGGGTCCCCTGGAGGCTGCCCTGATTCTGGGGTCTCTGGTTCCTGCTGCCTCCACTGAGCGTAGACATGGTCCAAGGATGGAGGTAACACGGCATTGGGAAGAACTCCGCTGTGGACAGGCAGGGTCAGCATCTGACACGTCTAACATGGGTGGCCACCCAAATCTTAGCCTAAACATGCCATGACACACTTGGTCCTCTCTCCATGTGGCATTTCTCCCAGTCTCCCAAATGAGCCGGGGCCCCCCCATGCCACCTGTGACACGTGAAATGCTGTTCCTCATGTCTGTAATAACTCTTTTTCCACATCTCAGCTGTCATCTCTTCTGGAAAGTCTTAGGCCCTAGGAACCTTCTCTGGGCTCTCGTATCCCCTTGGACTTTCCCATCACCACCCTGACAATCTGGCTTATCAGGCATTAATGTGCCTGTTCAACTTCAACTCCCACCCCCCAAACATGGCTAACTCATTGCTGTCCCCAACACTACCTTGCACAAAGTAGAAACAAAGCAGGCTAACTGCACAATCTGAGTTTTTGCTGACCTAGAATCCCCAAGGACGCTCCTCCTGGCTCCACCACCCTCTAGATGCTAACTCTATTCCTCGTCCATTCTCAGCCCAGGTTGACCCTGGATTCCCATGTGCCCTTGCTTTTGCCCTCATCCCCTAGATCCCCTCCTGCTACCCAGCCTTGCTCACTTCGGCAGCCGGGTACTCCGTCGCCAGTACTTGGGGTCATGGGCGTCGAACCAGCCGAACGCAGACTCTAGCAGCTGGGGAGTGGGTTAACAAAATGAGAAGAACTGGCTTCCCCAGGCAAGTTGGTGGGGGCAGGGTCTGAAGTACCCACTCTCTCTTCCCCACTTCCATTCAAGCCACCCTATAAGCTTTCCCCAAAGTTCTCACCTTCAGTAGGAGCCCCTTCATCTGGCCTCCAGCCCGGCGCTCTGGGGTTTCTCCTTCTTCTGAGTGCTTCATCAGGATGCCCACCATGTCCTCCATAAAGCTGTGCTGTAAGGGAGCTTGTCAGGATCAGAGCCCCCACCCCGCCCCCAACCCCCCTCCTCCTGACACCCACCTGTTCCTCTGTGTCCCACTCACCACGGACTTGTAGTGGCCTTCCTCGAACCGCCGACTCACGGCTTGCAGATCACAGGGCCCCGGGTGCAGCTGCTTTCCAGCCTGCCCACACTGCAGAGACAGGAAGTCAGCAGGGCTGGTGCTGGGCCTGGCCCCACCCCCCCTACCTCCCGAGCCCCCAGACCTGAGTGCACAGCAGCAATGGGCCTGCCACCTTGGAGCTCAGTAGGCCCTGGAGCACCTGGCGTAGGCCCCCCTGCAGGGCCCCACTCAGGGCCTCTCGCCAGCGGGGGTGCGTGGCCCCCGCACACGGTCCGCAGGTATATAGCACGGAGTCTGGCAGCCCAGAAAGGATCTCATAATCTTCATCTAAAACAGCCAAAGTAGGATAGGAGAGAATGGTTTGGGAGGACGTGAGAGTTGGCTCTCAGCAGCCCCTAGAGGTTGCCAAGGATATTAAGCCCACCTGTCCCATAAGGGCCTGTGTTGTGGGTAGGACAGGGACCCCTCAGGGCTGAGGCAGCAGCCCAGACACTCTGCCGCTCACCCGAGAGTCCCTCGCACTTGGCGTGCACCCAGTGGTCACACTGTGCACACTGCATCATCTTGCTCTCGTAGTCGTTGTCTTCATAGCAGCGTGTGCAGATTGGGCAGAAATTTCCTGCAGAAGAGGGAAGAAAAGGGCAAGTCAGAGGAGCTGGGGCCACTACCTGTCCCCTGGAGGTCTCTCTGGGGCCACCACCTCTTGGCTGCCGTGAGGGCTGCCTCTGCTATGTTCCATCTTGGGTCCCTACTATTCTCAAATCGTTGGCTGAGGGTAAAGCCTCTTTTAACCCTGTGACCCCAATGCCTCACAAAGAACCTTGCTAAATATGCTGCCTGAGCAAATGGGGAAAGCCCGGGTTTTCAAAGTGCTCGGTAGAGTCCTGAGATCCAGGGGACATGTCAGGGACCACCACAACAATGGGATCTAGGCCGCCCACTCCCACTGCCCTCAGAGAGAGTATGTCCCTCTATCTGAGGTACTGGCTACGCTTCCGTGGGAAAGTACCATGAATGGAAGGAAAGGTTCCGTGGCTAGAAGAGGATACAAAGCCACTAGAAAAACACATCTGTCCTGCCTGTCTAGGAGCCTGGCCCACTGCCCGGTGTCCCCCAGGGCCCAGGTCCCCTGACAGGTCCCCACCTTTCTCATAGAGCTGGGTGCACCTGGGGCAGAGGCTGTAATCTCCAGACCACTCGACGTCCCAGTTCTTCCCTGGAGTCGCCCCACAGCTCTTACAGCGTACGCAGGCTGAGCAGATCTGGGGGCGGGGGGGGCAGGGTGACATTAGGGGGAGCAGCCTGGAGCAGTGTTGGGGGGTACAGTGGGAGGAGATGGGCAAAGAAGACTGGATGGCAGGCAGGAGACAAATGAGAAAGGACAGGTAAGAGGAAAAAAAGTGAGCAAGAGAAGCAAGGAGGAAGGAGGGAGAGGAATGAAGTGGGGGAGACTGGCACAGGGAGACAGGGAGGAGTGGAGATCAGGCAGGAGCAGGGGATTCTGAGCCCAGGACCTTGGAATCCATGAGCCCCTGCAATCATCCTGTATAAGTTCTGCATGTAAGTCTCGTTTATACGAAATTTCAGAAGAGAAAATGCTATTTATCAGATAAACTCTCACAAGGACCTCTGACCTTTCCCTCCTCATGGAAGCCCTGGCCTAGAGTAAGTCTGGGGGTGGTAGCAGCCTTAATTAGAGCTCCAGAGCAAGGGGCGTGGGCCTCGTCTCTCACCCAGTGGCGCCGTTTGCGTGTGGCCCGGGTTGGGTAGCTGGGCCCCAGGCAGGCTGGATGATAAGCATGGCGGCAGCGCTCACACTCCAGGAGGTGCTGTTGGGAAGTTTGAGAAAGACAACAATGGCAGAACCTACTGACACAAGAACATCCCTCTCCTCCATGCCTCCACCCACTCGCACGGCTCCCGTGCCCAAACCTTGGATCCCCGGCCTTTGCGCCCACAGACGTGGCAAAACTTGCAGCGGCGGCAGCACCAGGTGTCATGATGTTGGGGCAGGGGCCGTTCGGCCTCCTCCAGACAGAATGGATGGAAAGGGTCACAGCAGACTTGGCAGAACACCAGCTGGGGGTGGGGAGAGTGAACAATGGGCACAGTGTGAGGCCAAGAGGCCAGGGATAAGACCCTGCTGAGAGGGCCCAAGAACTCAGGCAAGGAGGGCCAATGGAGACCTGAGGGGCTGTGGAAAAAGGCGGGGATCCAACCTCATGCAGGCCTTTACTGGCACATAGCAAGCACACCATTGGCGGCCCCCCTGGCACGGAGGTGAGCACACTGAGGCCACCCATCAGCCACACGTTCTCCAGGTCACAATCCTCCTGAGGGGAAGAGAGGACACAGGTCAGAGAGCAGCCAGGAACACAAGCCAAATTCTTCTTTAAAGCCCTGGTTTCTCATGTACGATCAAGTTTCTTCCAAACACGGTCCTTGAGACCCCCTTCCTCAATGCCATACCTTAAAATCCACACGGACCCGGTGCACTCCGTCAGGGGACTTCTGTTTTCCAGTCCAACCATTGGGAAAAGAAGTAAAGGGGCCAGGGGCCAGAGCGTCCTAGAAAGGGAGGTGGCGATCGGAAGGCCGCCAAGGCTCACCCTCTGCAGACTTCCCTCCACACTGCCGTTTCCCTCAGTCTGCCCAGCCTTGTCTCTTGCCCAGATCCTACTTTGCTTTCCAGAAGGACAGGCCTGCCTTACCCCTCAGGGCCTGTCCTCTGGTGTGGAAAACACGGCACTCAGGTGAGTCCGTTACCCTGACTTGCTAGGAAGCTCCCGAAGGGCAGGAGCCATGCCTTCCACGGGGCTCAGGGTTCTTGGTGTGGGGCCTTGCTGACCTTGTCCAGGCGCCTTCGGGCCTTAAGCTGCAACACAGGCTGCAGGGTGGGTTTGCGGGGCCGGCTCTGCTCCTCAGGTTCTGGTACTGGTAGCTCTAGGCAGGACACATAAATGGTGAGGTTCCCCTATTTAGAGGTTCCTCACCCTAAATAGGTGAGGTTCTTCCTTCCCTATTCCCCTTTCTCCACAACCCCCTAATGTTACCTGGATCCCCAGGGCCATCTTTAACTAAGACCCACTAGGATGACCCGGCTCAATAAGCTACTGAAAACCTCACGCACCAGTTCTCCCTATCCACACCAAACTACCTCCTTTCTTTGCAGTCAGCTATGTTCTCTAACATACTGGTAGGGCCCCGGGTCTGGGAACCCCGCCCCTTCTACACAAAAGACACGGGACTAACTGAAAGGGGAAGCAACAAGCAATTCGCACCATTCTCTCGGGGGGTCCGACGCCGGGGAGCAGGGGGACCCCCAGGCTCTGAGTCATCCGAGTCCTCGAAGATATCATAGGAGGGTCGCTGTTTGACGCAGCGCCGGGCTGACTTGCGCTGCAGTAGGAGGGAGTCCTGCTCCTCGGGCCCTGGGGGGGCCACCACCTCCTCCCGGGGCCCCCCAGCTCCCGCCCCCCGGCGTGGGCCTGGAGGACCAGGGGAGGCCTCAGGAGATTCATCGGAATCCCAGGGCAACAGCGTCTTCACTATCGTCCGGCCTGTGGGAACAGGGGACTTAGTAGGATCTGAGCTCAGCCAGGGACATGGGACACTGGGATGGACAAAAGCCAAAAAGAAGTGGGGCAGAAGAGAACGAGTACAGGAGAGATATGAAAGCACACGATGGAAAGACAACAAAGGTAGGAGACTGCAAAGATAAGGGGAAGAGAACAAAAAAAACATAGTTTCCTCCACACCACGGATCTAAATACGGTTGTATAAAGAAATACTCAAGTCCTGTTACCTTTTTTAGCCAACCGTTCCATCTTCCGAGCCTCTATCTTGTCACACTTCCGGTATCTGGGGAGGGGAGCAGCACGTCACCAGGGTAGGGGACTGGTGGTCTGGGGGAAGAGAGGAAGCTCTCCACAAGGATGCCAATCCCACTGCTCTGGCGGGGCAGGAGGCCTGGGTGACTGACAACCATGGGTGGGAACAGAGGCTCCGCCCAGGCTACTCACACACAGCACTGCTTCTTGGTGTTGGGGCCCCCAAACTTGGGCTTGTCCAGGCAGTTGACACAGGACCCACAGTCCTGCACACGCAGGCAGCCCCGACAGTGTCCACACCGTGCCATCCGCATCTTCTTGCCATGATGGGAGGGCAGCGAGCGCCGGGGTGTTTGGGCCAGGGTCCCTCCAGACCCGGCAGGCTCTGAGTCTCCCCCAGGCCCTGCTGACTCCACCTTTCCCCGCCGAGACCGTGATGGGACACTCTCAGTCTCAGATGCTGATGACGTATCTAGCGTAACGCAGAGGAAGGAACGGAGTCACAAAGCCACTAGGCTTTTTACCTAGATCCCATTCAATTGGCCCTCTGGTCTCCACTTCCCACAGTGCTCAGGTCCCTGGTGCCCCAAATCTGCTCTTAGACCCAGCACTCCAACCCACTTGCCACCTGCCCCAAGCATCCAACTCAGCGCCCACCCTCCTAGGCTCTTGGTGCATTTGCTCGCCCCCAAACTTGACACAGCTGTCAAATCTTCCCACAACACACCCGCCCCTACCCTCCGTGGCGATGTCCTGCCGATCCCGGAGAGGAAGAGCACTGAGGCGGGGGACGTCTTCGGGCACCATGGCCCGGGCCTGACCTAGGGCCACAGCAGCATGCCGACAGACATGTTTGATGCGGGGGCCTTGCACGGGGGACTCGGGGCCCTACGGGAGGAGAAACCAGGAATACATGTGGAAGTAGCCCCTTGTGCTCCTGCAACCAGCCTTCTTCAGAGGGCCTTCCTCCCATTCCATACCGACGGTCTCTCTCTCTTAGTTTCCATCGATTCATCTTCAGACCTGACAGAACCTCTATCTGAGAGTTGCTTGACAGTCCCCACGACTTCCTCCATCTGCCCTCCAGGGCTCGGCTGGTGGGGGGAATAAACAGGGTCAGAGGCTGGAAAGTGAGGAAAGGTAGGACCAGCGGACTAGCGTGGGGGAGGGACGGGGCCAGGGAAGGAATATAGGAAGCTGAGAGACAGGAAAGGACTGGCTCTGAGCGTTCCCTGAAATACTGGAGGCTGACTGAGGAGACAGGCAGTTAAGGAGAATTAAGAGAAGCCAGGCTGGACGATGGGTCAGGAGCCTGGCCAAAGCACCATGCTCACCGGCAACAAAGACGCCACCTTCTGCTGCTGCTGCTGATCGATCTTGAACAGCTGCACCTTGGCTCTCTTGAGGAGGCTGAACATTTTCTCCTCCACACCAGACAGTGGTAAGGAACCCAAGCCTGCAACACGGGCCTTTTCCAGTGGTGGCGGCTGCTGTGGTGGCGGCTGTGGCTGCAGTTGCAACTGTGGCTGTAATTGTGGCTGCTGTGGTGGTAATGCCTGGGGCAGCAGCTGGGTTTGCAAGGCCTGTAGGGGCTGCTGTAGCTGAGCCTGAGGCTGAGGCTGCTGCCCATTGCTCAGAGTTGGCGCCCCAGGAAGGGGCACCTCGGCCTTGACAGGAGTGGCGACCACAGGGGCAAATCGAGGCAGGCTGAGGTGGTTGGTGCGGCCCACTGCCCGTGGCTCAGGCTCAGCTGGAGAGTCATCGGCGGGAGGAGGCTCTGGCTCAGGGGCTTCAGGGGCCCCAAGAGGAGTAGTAAGCACCGATTCGTAGATCTTCAGGTGGGCTTCGCTTGGGGTAAACTGAGGCGCCCGAAGGAGCAGGGGCCTCCGGGATGGAGTGACAGGGGCAGGAAGTGGAGGTGGGGCCGGTGGAGGAGCAGGAGGAGGAGGGGGCAGTTCCCGGGTCAGTGAGGTCCAGCGAAATGTGGGTTCCCTTAGAATGGACCGTCTCTTTTCAGGAAGCGGGACTGGGGTAGAGGGGGGAGTTGGGGCACGCGGTGGAGAAGGAGCTGGTGCCGGTTCTGGGGGGGCGAGTGGGGACATGGCAACAGGAGGCCGCAGAGTAGGTGAGACTTCTACCTTTAGGGGCTTGGGGGGGTCTTCGTCCATAAATCGCCGGGGTGTCTTGATGACACGGGAGGAGCGGGCACTCACCACGGGCATAATAAACTGCCGGATATTCTTCAGGAAGGTGGTACTTTTGGGGGCCACAGTGGGGCTGTCTTCCAGAGGGCCTCCCGTGGTGGTGCTGGGGGTTGGAGTGGGAGGAGTACCTTCTGGCACTGCCCGAGCAGCTTCTCGCTCTGCCCGCTGGCTGGGAGTCAGGGGAGGCCGGCCCCTCTTCCTGGAGCATGTAGCTGGAACCACTGGAGGAGGGGATTCTTCCTGCTCCTCTGGGGCAGGAGGTGGTGGAGGTGATGGTGGGGGCAGAGGGGACACTGGGGGTGGTGGAGGACAAAGTGGGGACGAAGGAGAAGTTGAGGGAGGAGGGAGGAGAAGTGGAGGGAGGGGTGGTGGGGGCGGTGGGGGCGGAGGGGGTGGAGGAGGTGGAAGAGATGGAGGAGACGGAAGGGGTGGAGGGGGTGGAGGGGGTGGGGCGGGTGGAGGGGCTGCAGGGGCTGCAGGGGCTGGAGGCTCTGGAGGAGTCGAGGGTGGGGATGGCAGCTCTGCCTCTTCCTTTTCCTCCGCTAGCATCATCTCTTCGGGTCCAGCTCCCTCTACCTTCTCTTCCTCCTTCTCCTTGCCTTTCTCCTCTTCTGTCTCCTTCTCTCTCTCCTCCTCCAGCTTTTGCTCTTTCCTCCAGCAGGGGCCCTCTCCCTGTCCAGATCCAGCTCTTCCTTGGGGGGCATCCTGCCAGCTCTCCTCACGTTGATCTTGACCCTGACCTGATTCAACTCCCAAGGACAACTGTCCCATCTTCACTTTTTTGGCCTTTGAAACAAACTTGATGACGAGAGGGAGCCCGCCTCGGCCTCGGCCTCTACCTCCACGGCCTCCTCGCCCAGCCTGTCCTCCACGCTTAGGGGTCCCAGGTCCTGGGCCGGGCCCCTCCTTGCACTTCCAGCTGCCAGTTCGGTGTTTTACTGGAACCACAGGAGGTGGGGGCTCGGGTTTGGGGATTGTCACAGCTGCTTCTGCCACCACTACTGCTTGTTGCTTCTTCCTGCAGGGGCCTGCTGGCCGTCCTGGGGGCCGTCCCCGAGACCGACGTGGAGTGGAAGGCTCACATGTCCGGCCCCGGGGGGCTGGGGGTGCCTGGGCCCGCCGGAGAAGTTCAGTCAGTGCCTGTACCATCCGTTCTGTGCCTTCCTCACCCCGTTTCCGGGCAGGAGTCTTTGGGGGGGTAGGAGCAACATCTGCTAGGCGAGGAGGCGCAATGGGGGTCGTCTTATGCTTGCGGCCCCGACCTCGGGGGGCTCGACCTAAAAGGAGAATAGGTGTGGGGAGATGGGTCAAGCTAGCCCTGCAGACTGAAGAAGGCACTCCAGGAAGGCAAGGACTAAGTCTTACTTGTCTGTTTCCCCCACAGCCCAACCTAGCTTGGGCTTGAACACAGAACACACTCTGTAACTGATGGAGACTCTAGCGGAACAGGGAAGAGCTGACACAAAGAGCAAGAATCACATTCCTGTAAAACTACAGAGGTAGAGTTTCCCCATCACTCACCTCGCTGGGATCGGAGCGCAGAGCGCAGGGAACTGGGGGCCACATCTTCATCTGAATGAAAACCCTGAAACTCCTGATTTAGGGGACCAGAGGTGGAGGGGAAAAACAGCAGTCAGTGCCAAAGCCCTCATTTCACCTGAGACTCAGGTATGGAGATATATCCCCAGTTTCCCTCTTAACATACCCCTACCTATTTACAGAAAAACTTAAGAAGCTGGAAGATGTGAGAAGAATAGAAAACAGGGTCTCTCCCTAGGGACAGAGGCACAGGGTATTCTGATCCCCCATCCCCTGTGCCGGACCACATGAGCACAGCCACCAGTGGTTCACTGGCCCAAAAGGGAAGAGAACGGGGTCTTCCCAGGCCAGGAAGTAAACACTACCCTCAGATTCCCTCATCCTCTAACTCAGAAAACGGTGGGACTTGTTTACTCACTCTCAGAATGTAGTTTCTTCCTGAATGAAGATGGGAACGGGGCACCCAAGTGGGGTGTGTGTTTCAAATGGTTTACTGTAATAGGTTCTACTCTGAGCCCTCAGGTTACTACACACTGTCCTAAGTAATACAACCCACACCTTCCTGACTTTTCTGGGAGGCTGAGAATAAATCCTGAGCTGAACTCAGACCTGCTAGAGTTCCCAGCCTCAGCCTTTATTCCATTTCTCTTCAATCTGTGCCCCTGAGAGGAAGCCTTCCACCAGGCTACCATCCCTCCACCTTAAGAGAAAGAATCAGGGTACTGGTGAAACCAGTGATGTGTCAAATTGTAAGGCCAGGCGGAGCAGCCTACAGGTAAGAGCCCAGAGAGCCCTAGCCTAGGTCCACTAAAGCCACGCTGCTGCTGTCAACCACCACTGGTTGGGCATGCGGTACCCACAGTCTTCTCGCTCAAACCTCTACTGGCATAGCTTTGCCAACTACCAAGATCATCATCCCAGGACACTTCAGCAGGATGTGCCTCGGGCCCAAGTGCCCAGCTGCAGCCCGGCTTCTCTACCCACTTTCGGAGGCCTTTTGCACCGACACCTCCGTGCAGCCTATCTCCTCCCAGGCCTATCCGCAGGGCCCCACCATCCCTCCGCAAGGACCCTGAGAACCTCGCTTCCTCACGCCACCCCTCGGGGCCACCCAGACCCTTGGAAGCCCCCCGGCCTCCGCCCCGCCCGGCGTTGGGGACGCCTCTGACTGCCTCACCTCATCGTCGGATTCCTCGTCACTGCTCTCCTCAGGCACGCAGCCCCGGCTGGGGCCCCAGCCCCGGCCCCGGCCCCTGCCTCGGCCCCGCTGAATGCGCGGGCCGGCCCACAGGCGGCGGAGCCGGCGCAGGCCCCGGCGGAGCCCCAGCAAACGGAGCAGGGCCGTGTCCTCCCCAGGCTCGGCTCCGCCCGGCCCCGTCGCGCCGCCGCCGCGCCGCAGAGCTACCCGCACTCTCTCGGCTCCGCTGCCCCGTCCGCCGCGGCCCCCGCCCCCGCCGGAGCCCCGCGGCCGGCCCGGGAAGCGGCCCCGCGCGGAGCCAGGCCCGGGGCAACTGCCGCCGCCCGCCGCCGCCGCCATCTTGGCACCGTGAGAGGGGCCGGGGAGGCGGGGGGAGGGGCGGCCCGTGCGCAGGGCCGGGGGGAGGGGAGGGAGAGGTGGGGCGGGGCGGCTGCGGCTCACGACAGCAACCAGCGCCGCCGCGGGGCTAGCGGGAGCCGGGGGCTGGGCCGACCACGCGCGGGGCACCACGGGAGCGGGAGTCCGAAACCAGTCGGCCGTCACCCTTAGACCGCGCCTGAAGAGCATAGACCCCGCGTTGCGGCCCGAGAGGGGTAAGGCGCAGGGGCCCCCGGGAAATGTAGTCCGAGCGCTTCGCTCCTTCCGCCGGGAGCTAGGGCCGCGAGAGCTGGGACTATAGAGTTCAGAAAGCCATCTCTGGGGCTGCCGGGAAGTGTGGTTCTCGCCGCAGACCCCTCCCATGGTTTCTGTAGAGGCCAGCGGCACGCTTGAACTACCACTCCCAGGGTGCAGTGGCTTCGGACCCTGGGAAATCCCAAAGACACTGGGAAATGAAGTTTGCGACTGCAAGAGGCGTGGGCTGCTAAAGGGGCCGCGGCAAAGGATTAGTGTCAGTTAGAGGTGCGACCCGGCGGTCGTTCTGCGCAGCATGGAGGGAAGGTGCTTGAGAGACCCCGGCTTTGCAGACCCTGTGCTCAAGGAGTGGAGGCGGGTGGCGGAAAGCAGGGTAGAGCACGCGTTCCTCGAGCCCTGGACTGGGGATCCCAGACTCAGACCCTGCGCGCCGTTGCTTGCTGTGGAAGGGGCGAATAACTTGGTGTCTCACAGGCTTCCCCCACAGGGCTTGCTGCTAAGTCAGCCTGGACTTCGCGGCCCTCGCGGGCCCCTACCTCTGGGGGAGGACTGATAGACCCGGGAGATGGAGGTGCTCCCCGCCCCGCCCCGCTGACAGTGGATGCACGGCCACCAGGGGCCGCTACAGGACAAGAGGCAAGGCTGTCCTTCCCTCTCCCCTGCGCACAGACTGAAGCCTGGACTCGGCTTGTCCTGAGAGGAGGGCACAGGAAAACTCTTTATTTTGGTGATGAGATCGCCAGTCCCCGCACAGTTAATTTTCACTCGTGCAGACTTCACTTCCCACACCCCACACGGACTCGCTTGCCCAGGATCTTAGGGCCAGCGGTCATCTGGGAGAAGGCCTCGGCGCCCTTGCTGCAATGCTTCTTGGAGCCAAATTTGCTACGCTGCCGTACCTGCGGTGCTGGGTCAGAAGCCTATCCAGCCCGGCGGCCCGTCTTTCATTATTTAATTTTATTGTTGGATGAAGCCAGAGAAGGTACCGACACCGTCAGGTGGTGGAGGAAGGGGATCTACAGGGAGAAGTCGAGGCCCGGGATGGCCTTGAAGAGGAGGAGTAGAGGAATGTGGAGCGAATGGTCCATCCTGGTGGGAGCTGGCTGGGCGAGTGGCCGCGCATGTGCGCCTGCATGGAGGCTAGGCTGGGGCAGCCCGCCCGGCACAGAGGGCAGCGGTAGGGTGCGACCCCATGCGTCCGCAGGTGTTTGGTCATGGCTGAGAAGTCCCGGGAGCGCTGGGGACATAGGCTGCAGGAAAAGGGCTTCTCTCCTAGGGCAAGTGGAGGGGGAGGGCGGTGAAGGAAAGAAGGGGCGGAGGCTGGCCTAGGGGGTGATCTGGGCAACTGGACAAAGGAATTGTGTGGGAGCCAAGCAACCAGTGAAGGACTCAGGGACAGACTGGAGTTTGTAAGGGAGCAGATAATTCACCGAGGGCGGGGGGCCCATACCTGTGTGGACTCGGTAGTGTGTCTCCATCTGATGCTTGAGTGTGAACCTCTTTCCACAGACAGAACAAGAATAGGGCCGAGACCGAGCAGGAGGGGGTGGGGGAGGTTGTTGGCCAGGTGGGCCTGCTGTGCTCACCTGACTCACACAGGTTGCAAGTGCACCTGTGGGGACAGAAAAGGCATGGCTGGGAATCCCAGAGCTGGATCACTGGTACTCCCAGGCAAGACATCAGGAGGTACAGTGGGACTGAAGGCAAAGGTGCCCTCACCCTACTCACCTGTGTGCTTCTGATTACAGTCTTCCATGTCCCCAGGGCTGAGCTTTTCGGAGCCCTGGGGGAGGGAACCTGGAGAGAGCAGAGTGAAGTTGGTGCCCTACTCAAGCTGGACTTCTGGAGCCCCAGCCTCAGGAGAGAGAGCATGTTATAATATTTGTACAGGTCACTGAGGGGCTTACCTGGGGCAGGACTGGAGGAGGCCAACTGGCTGTGGTTCCAGAGACCTTTCTCAGGGTTCAGGGACAGTGGGATCCTGGGGATGGGGTGGGGAAGAGTTAGCCTTGGCAAAACCTGGCCAAACCCATCCTGGGGAGAGAGGAGTCAGGAGTCCTCCTCAGGGGCTGGGCTTTGACTTCCCCTGTGGTGAAAGCTTCTTGTCCTATCACCAGCTCAGGAAATGTACAGTAGAGATAAGAGATGTGGTACCCCTTCCCCCCATCACTGGCTGCCTATCCTGAGCCACTCCCTCCCAGCCAGGGAGGTCTTCCACTAGGCTCTTCACTCACCTCTGGTCCTGAGGCCAGACCTCCTGCCAGGCTCCAGTGATGGGGGTGCTATGAGAGAAGGGAGTGCCATATCTGGGTGGCAACAGCAGGATGCTCCACAGGGCAGGCTGGCCCTCCCCGAACCAAGGGGTCTCAGCCCACCAGGGCCTAGGAATGACGCTGTTTTGGAGGGAGCCTGGTAGGGGAAGGGGGCCAGGGAACTCCCGAAGTCTTTCATCAGAACTTCCTGGGCTCTCTGTCACCCACATAATCACTTCTTGCTTTCCATCTATTCCCCCATGGCCAAGAGGGGATTGCTTGAGTTTCTCCTTTGATCTCATCTCCTCCCCTTCACCCTCCTGCAGTGGTTCTGCTCTCTCAGGGCTCTCTCTTGGTGGCCTTTGCTCATGCAGTGTCTCCCATTCTTTTCTACCAGCACTAACACATTTTTCTGGTCTCTGCTCTCCATGTCCCCCCAGTCCTCTTTCAGAATCCCTTGTGGGTTTCTCTGGCTCCTCCTGATGTTCCCTCAGCCCTGGACCCAGCTCTCTAACCCCATCCCATCGAGCCCTCCTGCATGCGTCTTCCAGGGACTGCACCCCCAAGGCCCTGGCCGCTTCCTCAAGGGGCCCCAGTTCCCCCGGCTGCAGCTCTACAGTCTCCCCATAAACAAAGTACAGAAGCTGGGCAAAGGTGGAAGGGCTGATGCCTTTCACCAGAGCCCAGCGGCCCCTACGGCCCAGCTGCTGGCTCGCACCTGCCAGCACCAGGCTGTGGGCAGGGAATTCCTGGCTCCCCACAGCGATCAGCGTATCACATAATGCTGGCCGGAGCCTGGCTGCTAGCCGTACCAGCCGATCAGAGCTGTAGGGGCTAGGCAGTCTTGTCCGGAACAAGGGCATCGTGCCTTGCCTGGGTACCAATCTCAGAGGATCTGAAAGAAAGGCCACAGTGTGGGGTCCATGGTGGAAAGGGAAGAGAGCAACGGCATATTCTCAAGCCTGTGGAGGTGAGGGGAGAAAGAGTGAGTTGCAGGTTCAGAGCTCTCTGTGTCCTGAATGAGGCACATAAACTAACCCAAGAGAGGATCTGAGCCTACCTAGAATCATAACAGACCAGGGGGTAGGGATGAGGGTGGGGATGGCAGGAGAATGGAAATTAGACCAAATTCGGGACTTAAAAGAGTAAGGACCAAGCAGTTAGCAACCATATCAAATGGTGGGTTTAAGGCTGGTGTAAGATGGGTCCAGTCAATTAGCAGTCTCTGACTTAAAAGATAGCAGAGGTTGATACTTATGCTACTCCAAGCCTTTCTGTGGGGAAAGACCTTGGAGCAGGCCAGGCTGCCTTCTTTCCAGACAAAGAAATCACCATAAGACCCAGTCAGCCCTGGCAGTTAGGGATGGAACACGACACTGCTTCACGGGAGAGTTTAGAAAGCTAGCGTGCCACCCCCTCACCCCCACCCCAAGCCCATCACATGAAGTTGAGTAGTCCTGAGAGCAGAAAGGGCAGCAAGACTGAGGTCATAGCTGCAGAAGGGCATGCTCAAAGGCATCAATAGATTATCTCCCTACGGCTGAAACTTCTAGAACATGTCCTCAGAGAAGAACCTAGAAGAGACCAAAGAATCCCCTCCAGTGGGTTGAGAGAACAGGTGCACAAGCCACAGAAGAGATGGTTCCCAACTCAAGGATGGAGAGAGATTTTGGAGAAGGTTTTGACCCCTGAGGAAGTGGGAGAAAGGGAAATGGGAACGGTAGAGGGGGAGGTATTTCCTTTCCAGATTAGGGTAAGGAGATGGTTTAATTTTGTTTCCCACAAACCAAAAGCAAAGAATAGATAGAGTCCAAACAAGGTGGAAATTTATCACATATCAAAACTACCACATTGGCTTTTAAGAAGAGAACTGGGGTACTAAGAGATCAACAGACCTAAGTGTCTCAGCAGGCATATTCCTAAGTGTGGGCTCACTGTGAGTAAGGACCCTTATTGGGAGAATTACTGCTGGGACACCTCGGGGAGAAGGCTACTAATTGGCAACAAGTGAACAGAAGAGGGGGTGTAATGGGAGGAAAGTCTCAGCTGGGGAGAAGCAACCACTCACCGGTTGTAGCTTCCTCCTGGACACCGCATGCTCTGAACTGCTGTTGGGGCTCCTGGGGCCCCCCCTGGAGCTAGCCCCGCCCCTGACCTCACAGTCTTCCATTGGGTGTCCCAAGTACCGGTCTGCCACAGTCCCCCAAGGGGGTGTGGTTTTATAACCCTGGCTCTGCTTCACTCCCCACTCCCCAGGAGAGAACACCCTCTCTACTTCCAGATTCAAGCCATTCTGGCTCCCTGTCTCCTTATTTCATTTGTGAACTTCTAGAGTCAAAGAAGTTCATCTGAGGGGTGCCTAGCTGGCTCAGTCGGTAGAGCATGCTACCCTGGATCTCTGGGTTGTAGGTTCGAGCCCTGTGTTGAGTGTAGAGAGTACTTTAAAAAAATAAAATAAAAATCTTTTTTTAAAAAAGTTCATTTGAGGCAACAAGGAGTTTGGAATAATCAGACCTGCATTTGAGTCTCATCTCTGCCATTTACTAGTTGAGTCACCTTGAGCAAGTCGCCTCTCTGAGCCTCAGTTACCTCATCCATGAAATAGGGATAACCTTTGCTTACCGCATTTGGAGGTGAGGATAAAGATAAAATGACATGATAAATGTGAAAGTGGTTTGTCAGTACATCACATCATTCAAATAGTATTAATTCTGCTACTGAGAAGCATCAGTAGAGCTCTAGCAGCTGGAAGCTGTTTCTACTACCTCAGAAGTAAAAAGGGCTGAAACATCTGGATTCCAAGGAGAGAGTGAAAGAGGGCCAAAAGCATGCATCGTCCTTCCTTGCCTTGACTTAGTGCTAGGGAAGCTTTAACTGCTCTGTGGAAATGACCCCTGTCATCTGGGCCACCACTGGGGACTGAATGTGCAAGTGACTCAGATTCTCCCATCAAGCTTTGAAGGGGGCAACCCCAGGAAGGGCCTGCGGTGGTCTTCGAAGAGAAAACTCCCTTTTCTTGGGTTGATGACAAATGACATTTCTCTGAAATCAGAACCCTGGGGTTTCTTTCACTTCCTGCCAAAAGGGTCAAGCTCTCAGGAGATTTCCCCTGTTTTCACACTTTAGTGCTTGTTAACCTGGGGAAAGGAGGTCTGAGAGACTCAAATTTCTTTTTCTGTTTTTTATTATTCCATTATCTCCCATCCTGTGGCACATTTTTCATTCTTTCAACAAACGTAGAGAGATCATTTATGATATGTGCCTGCTGCATCGTATATGCCCAGTAAATAACTGGAAGATGTGCAAGGCAGGCACTGGTAGGCTGCTCTGGTGACATGACAGAGTCTGGTTCCCCCTGGGCTTCTCCCTTAGATCCTCGTCCCCTCCTAGACCCAAATATTCTGTCTCTAAACTCCTGTTTCTCCCTTTTGTTCAGGACCCCAAAATATTCAGACCAGCCTTCTACTTTCTCCCTCCAGACCAAACATGCCTTCCCTCTACTTCTTGTTCTAGCTTGGGTGCAGGCAGATGTTACTCCTTTCTATACAGACAGGGTGTGCCAATGGGTGAGGCTGGTGGAGGGCAATAATAGGGTGGGGAGAGGGGAAGATGAGTCAGAGTGAAAGGGAAAATGCAAATGGACAGGCTGTATTCATGTGCTACTCTGAACGTTAAATATTTTCCATTTCTGAGCTTTCTAACTCCTCATACCACCACACCCAGGGACTCATTAGATACCCATATTAAAGACACTTGGCCTGAACTATAAAAACACCAATCCCTGATACGTACGCATACAGAGAAAAACATCCTTTCTTCAACACAGAGATACAATCCCTGGAGATATGGAATAAGTGGGGAAAGCCATGAGAGAGAAGCCCCACGTGTAGAAGGAAGGTACAGGGGTTTGGACGATTACATCATCACCCCTTGCCTCCCAGCTCTACTTCATGGGTCTATGACTCAGCTCTCTCACTGGTATGATCTGCCCATTGATGATCAAGAATGTTGGAAACTGTGCTCAAAGGGCAGAATTCTGTGTAAGCCAATTGTAGCTGACGGGGAGTGTCAGCAGACTTCCGGGAAACATGGAGGAGAAGGCGCAAGGAGATTCCCCATCCAGTGAACAAAAGCCCCCAAGAATGGGAAGCCTCATTTTGCCTCCCATCTGGTGTCTACCCAACCTAAGGATATCCTTTTAGAGACCGCCTCCTTAGAGGTATCCCCAGGGCCCTCTACACCTTAGCCCTTACGCTGGTGACACTTCAGGCCCTTCTCTCTACCTACATTCTTGACTACACAGCCCAAGACTTCTTGCATTGAGCAGTAACAGCAGAAGCATGAACAAATTGCACTTTGACTTGGAAGGGTAGGGACACTGCTAACTGTCTATTTTTGAAAGGTCTCCCATCACAGTCTCAAAGCTCTTGTCCAGCTTCCACTTCCCAGGTTGACTCTGTAGAAATCACTTGCAGTTGTCTTATGGGGTGGACACAGGAAACCATGAGTTTTTGAGGACACAAACCTGCATCCTGGGAGAGGGTACAGTGAGTAGAAGAGATTAGGTAGGGCATAACTGGAAGGAAGTATGTGGGAAAATGAGGTATGATTTTTGCCTCTCAGTCCTAACACATTACTAAATAAAGTTTAAAATCTGATATTTTTTTATTCTCACTGATAGGCTTGATGATAAGCTCCTTCATAAGCCCCTGCAGGTACAATCCAGCTTTATATAAAAATGTCAACACAGCAATACAGGTATGGATTCTCCTCAAATATAATTAAAACTAAACCATCAGAATAGGCCAGTTAGAGGTATGATTACTTGTTTTATGAAAAATGTTCTCTCTTTATCTCACTTTTAAAATATTTATTTGTTTGTTTATTTGTTTTAAGTAGGCTTTGTGCCCAGTGCAGAGCCCAACACAGGGCTTGAACTCACAACCCTGAGATCAAGACCTGAGCTGAGGTCAAGAGTCAGATGCTTAACTGACTGAGCCACCCAGGTTGCCCCTATCTCACTTATTTTAAATATTGAGTACCTCCAAAGCCAAGGTAAACAAGATTCAAATTAGAAAAATTCTATGAACTTTCTACTCTCCAGGAACACAACTCTTCCTGCAAATTAAGGTGGTTAAACTCCCCCACAGCATTTCATACAGATTTAAGACCAATTATCTAAATCTTACATAAAATTTCAAATGCCCACTCTTTCTAGTTAAGTACATCCAATATATACCAGAGAAGAGACACCACGGAATAAATTAGTTTCTTTCTTCCTTCAAATCTATGTTTCATATAACTCAAGAACCAGATATAATCATAGCCAGTGAGCTGAATCTAGGCCATAGAGACCCTATCATAGTATAGCTTTTGTGGATTAAGTGGAAAAGAACTAGACTAAAGTGAAAAAACAAAAACAAAAAAACTTAGGTTCCACTGCATCCTCCCTGTTGGATGGACTTTGTTTTTTCAGCCCTAATATGGAGCTAACTCTTCTGAGACCCTCAACTTCCTCACAGGGGCTGTCTTCAAGACCAGAACTGAATGCCAATATTTCCTTAAACCCAGGCAAAAGGCCCCACTCTGACCCCCTCTGGCTGTGTCCCTCGTCTTGGGCTAAGGATCCCAAGGACATCTAGGAAGACCCCACCTGGAACATATGTTCCCCCAATTCTAGGCCATGCTCTAGGAGTTTGGAACCCTGAACCTTCTCACCCAAATGGCCCACTTCTAGGACCTACATGGCCCTCAACCCCAGGTCTATACTCATGAGTGAATTGTGTGACTGATGTACACACCCCAGGCCCTGGTAGGTAGACTGAGCTCAGACATGCAGTCTAGTATATGAAATGCCTTGGGGCGCCTGGGTGGCGCAGTCGGTTAGGCGTCCGACTTCAGCCAGGTCACGATCTCGCGGTCCGTGAGTTCGAGCCCCGCGTCGGGCTCTGGGCTGATGGCTCAGAGCCTGGAGCCTGTTTCCGATTCTGTCTCCCTCTCTCTCTGCCCCTCCCCCGTTCATGCTCTGTCTCTCTCTGTCCCAAAAATGAATAAACGTTGAAAAAAAAATTAAAAAAAAAAAAAAAGAAATGCCTTGAAGTGTGTGCCAACACCAGGTTTGGGAAGAAAAGAAGACATCATTTCTAGTCTTGTCTGGTCCCTGTATATAATACAGCAGTCTACTTTATTCCAATGATTCTTAACCTCGTAGGTTAAGGGGGTCACCATTCCTTTTAAAATTGTAAGCTATGGAATCAACTGTTTACACTAGAAAATTGTAGATACTCATACCATTTTGCATGTGAATGACAAGGGATTCACAGATTGCTCTGCAGTCAGTCCTTGGACAGGTTAGATGCTTCTTGCTCATCCGTGTGGCTGCCTTGCACCCCCTCCAATACAATATGCATACAGTTTTTCTTATGATTTCCAGGAGTTCAAACCCCCCTGAAATCCACTCGTAGACCACTTCCTTGCATTCCCTCACCCAAGGTTTAAGAACTCTGGGTGTACATGAAAGCACTCTGAAAGCTTTAATACCATGTCGAATTTGAACAGCTGAGTGAAATTAGATATAAACACCCTGCCCCGTAAGTATAAAAGATTTTCTGTAAAGACAACCTGGGTGATTTCCAAAGGAGCAGGATGTCTCACACACCTCTTTCTATGCTCCGGTACAATATCCATCTTCCTTATGCATCTGGCCTCATTTTTATAGCCTGGTATCTTCTGGGAATGACCAGAGTTTGGGGAAGAGTGGGGACAGGGAGTGAAAGGCTCTAAACGTGACCCAATCCTGTTTTTTTCCTAGAGACATCACATGGCAATAGTATCTCATGGAGGTCAAACAACGTATCTGAGATTCAGAAACTCCCTCCTCAAGAACCTCCAGAAGACCATGGGCCTAACCTCCTAGCCAGGTTGTCTAACCTGGACCCGGTACTGGAAAACCTGCCAACACACCTCAAGCTGGAGTCCAGAGACCCGAACTCTTCCCCCCCCCCCCGCCCCCCGCAAAGCCTTGCAACCACATATTCTCAGCACAGCCTGGATGCAATAGCCTTTGACAACTTCTCATCAGGCTTTCAACCCCAGCAACACTCACTCTCAGCCCAGGCTGGATCCAAAGACTCCAGAAAACCTCTCAAGTGTACGTTAGTTTCATCTTTTGGCCAGTGACTCCCAACAACCTCTGGAGAGTCACAGGTCTCTCCTTCCAAGTCACCAGATCCAGACTCAGTCCAGAGACCTCAGACAACCTCTCACAGTTCAGAGGCCATACCTCATGGCCAATGACACCATGCAGAGCTCCAAAAGGCTTTCAACTGCCTCATAAGCTAGCCTCAGGGACCATGGACCAACTCATAGGGCATGTTGGCCTAGCCTCTGCCCAGCCTGGGTCCAAGGGTGCCCAGGAGGCCCCGTTCCCAGCCTCACCAGGGCAAAGGAAGTCTCCAGGGACTAAAGCCCTCAGTCCTCAATTCTTGACTCTCAAGGCCACCACTCAAGCACCCACACCCCAGCTTTTGCCTGGGTCAGCTCAGGCCTGAAGAAGTGTAAGAAAAACCATGGCACTCACTGACTCAGACCCTGTTCTTCTTCCCACAGCCTCACATACACCGAGGGCAGTGCAAGATCCAGTGTCCGTTAGAAAGTAGGGATGAGCGTGAGGCCAGGGGCTCGAAGCCTGGGCGCGTGCACAGCTCGCTTGTCTCCCTGAGGCGGACGCTGATTGGCTGCAGTGTGGACCGCATCTACTGAGCATTCTCAACATCCTAGGCGGCACCTAGGACAGCTCCACTTGCTCCCTCCAGCCTCGCACCCACCGCTGATTGGCTGCGGAGCTCCCTCCCGCCCTACTTGCTGTGCGGAGTGGCAGGGCTTTGAGTCTAACTGGTCCGCGGACTCAGGTTTCAGGTCTCTAAGACTGAGATCTTATCCTCCAGCCAGTCCCCCACCCCTTCTAATTGGCTGCGGAATTTGCTCTCCCTCCGTCCCCCTATGAAAAAACTAGGCCCCGAACCTCTTTCGCTAACAGCCTTGGAATCTTCCTCTGCAAGGGCTCAGGATACCACCAGTTCTTTGCTCCTGTCTTGCCAACGAGTGGCTCTCGATGCAAACCCTTTCATCTCTCTCTCTCAACCCCTGACAGTCTATGAAATGTATGTCTGTGATTGGTTGGGAGGCCCTCAAGAGCCAGCCGGGATTGGGGCGCCTGGGTGGCTCAGTCGGTTAAGCGTCCGACTTCAGCTCAGGTCACGATCTCACGGTCTGCGAGTTCGAGCCCCGCGTCGGGCTCTGGGCTGATGGCTCAGAGCCTGGAGCCTGCTTCCGATTCTGTGTCTCCCTCTCTCTCTGTCCCTCCCCCATTCATGCTCTGTCTCTCTCTGTCTCAAAAATAAATAAACGTTAAAAAAAAAAAAAAAGCCAGCCGGGATTCAGGTGCCTGTGGGCAGCTCCCCTTTCCTGCCTCTTGCCTTGCTTCACAACTGATTGGCTGCAGAACGCCCCCCGCCTCACCTGGAAGTATGCGGGGACAGGGAAGGCACCAGAGGGGCAGTGCCTTGACCCGTGATTGGTCAAATGCTCATTGCCTGTCAGCTGAGGCAGGGTTAACTGCGTACTTCACGTACCAGCCTCCCCTGCCCGCCCCACACCCCCACCCCAGCCAACACACCAGAGAGAATGGCCCACTGCTTTGCCCCACCATTAAGTTGGTCGGAGCTAAGAGCCCAGCCAGCTGGCATTCTACCCAGGAAGGGCTGTAGTGCTGACAGGCGACTAGCTCGAACGGCGCCAGTCCGAGAACACTACTGCCTCTCTCCTTCCACGAGCTCCGCTGCGGTTGCACTGCTGATTGGCTGGCTCCACTCTCTTCTAAGTGGCTTAGCCTTGTGTTCGCTCAGGGACACATCCAATGAGGAGCGAGGGCGCTTTCAGGAGGCGGGCATTGTTCGACCGGTTCCACTTCTGATTGGTCCAGGGGCTTGCCTCTTCTCTTTTGATTGATCAGAGGGGCGGGAGGCGGGAGACCAGCTCAACGGTTTCAGGCGGCAGTTGGAGTTCTGTCCCTGTGCTTCAAAAGTTCAGCTTCAGGGCTCGGTGGAGTGTTGGCTGGCGCCTACTTCCCCGCAGCTAGCTGAGGAACTGGGGAGGGAACAAGGGGGCAGGAGGACCTGGGACTGTCGCTGCAGCTCCAAGTCGGGATGGAGACCGACTGAGGCGAGTGACGGACCGGCGGGTGCAAACCCCTCAAAAAGCTGGAAGAGTCAGGTGCTGTAATAGTAGTAACAGCAGCTCCCGCTCACCGAGCCCTTTTGGTGTACCGCTGTGTGTGCATCATCTCACTGACTCCTTCTAAATAACCCTGTGAGGAAGCAGATTACTCTGCCGGTTAACCTCCGAGGGTCATTTGTCGCCCACAGCGAGAGCCGGCATTGCTAGAACTCCGACCTTGTTCTAGAGAGTCCGGCATTCGAGCTACACTATGATTAAGTAGGGTTGATCTTATAGATGTGGGGTGGGGCCTGATGTGATCACCTTGGCCCTGGCTTACCTCGTCCATACATGAAGGTGTTTGGGTTTTGGTTTTGGACTAGGATCTGATCCTGAAGGCTTCACTCAGTACGTATGCTCAAGTCCTCAAACTTTTAGGTAAATGCATTTGCATTCTGGGAAAGGATAATTTTAATGTTTATTTTTGAGAAAGAGAGAGAGAGAGCACAAGCGGGGGAGGGGCAAAGAGAGAGCGAGACAGAGGATCCGAAACAGGCCCCGTGCTGACAGCACAGAGCGGGACGCGGGACTCGAACTCATGAACTGTGAGATCATGACCTGAGCTACAGTCGCCGCTTACCTGACTGAGCCACCCAGGCACCCGAGGGAGTCGTTTAGACAATAGAAATTTTTTCCCCACAGTTCTGGAGGCTGGAAGTCCAAGATCAAACTGCCAATAGAGTTGGTTTCTCTTGAGGATTCTCTCCTTGGCCTGCAGATGTCTGCCTTCTCACTGTGTCCTCCTATGGCCTTTCCTCTATGCACGCACACTCCTTGTGTCTCCTCCTCTTTTGATGAGGTGCCATGTAAACTGTTTTGTGTCAGTAAACTGTTTGTGTCAGTTCACATATTGAAACCTAATCCCCAATGTGGTATTTGGAGATGGGGGGGGCACTTTGAGAGGCGATTAGGTCATCAGGGGCTGGAGCCCTTATGAATAGGATTAGCGCCTTTATAAAAAAAGGCCCCAGAGATCTCCCTTGCCCCTTCTACCATGCGATGTTCAGTAAGTAGACCGTCATCCATGAACCAGATCCACCAGTGCCTTGATCTGGGACATCCCAGCCTCCAGAAAAATAGATTTCTGTTGTTTATAAGCTACTCCGCCCATGGTGTTCTATTATGGCAGCCTGAGCAGACTAAGACATAGTCCTATTGGATTAAGACCCTACTCTTATGACCGCATTTACCCTTAATTCCCTCCTTAAAGGACCCCTCTCCAAATACAGCCATGTTGTGGGTTAGGGCTTCAACATAGGAATTTTGGAGGGGACACAATTCAGTCTGTAACACAGAATATCTACCACTAAAGGCCTCGAAGTTTGGTAGGGGAGAGACAAATTATTTACTTCAGAGGGAGGGGGCACATCAGAATGGTTAAGATGTTAGCTCTGGGAACCAGACTGACAGGTTTGGGTCCTGCCTGTACCACTTATCAACTGTGTGAACTTGAGCAATTTTCTTCCACTTTCTGTGCCTCATAAGAATCAAATGAATAGACACCCCTGATATTCTTAGAATAGCCCCTGGCATGGAGCAAGCGCTGATGCGCTATTGTTGGCCATCGTTATTGGTTGCAAGTAAACTTAAAACCATACTAAGTGCTCTGAAGAAAAATCACAAGAGAGATACTTTAAGAAAGTAAAACAGGACGCTAACCGGGCCAGGGTTTTCAAGAAAGGCTTCCTGGAGAAAGTGAATGCTTGAAGTAAGATTTTCCAAATAATCACTAACATGACTAGGAGAAGGGTGAGTCTTCTGGGCAATGGTCAGATAGGTCCCAGAGCTCTGGGGTGAGAGGAGGCATGGCCCCGAAGTCCATTGTTGTTGGAATGGAGAGAGCAAAGTGAGAGGGAGCAGGGGAAGCAGGGGAGAGTGGGGCTGGATGTGGTGGGCGGGGCCTGGCCCAGTAGGCCATGTTCAGGAGGGCTGGCATTTCCTAAGAACCACGCAAAGTCGCAGGAGGAGGTGTTTATTGCTTTTCAAAGTTTTTGTTTTTATTTATTTTGAGAGAGCAGGGAGGGGCAGAGAGAGAGAGAGAGGGAGTCAGAATCCCAAGCAGGCTCCTTGGCAGAGCCCGATGCGGGGCTCAAACCCACAAACTGCAAGATGTTTATTTTTGCGAGATGTTTGACCTGAGCTGAAATCAACCGACTGAGCCACCCAGGTGCCCCCCTCCCCCCCCCCCTTTTTTTTTTTCACAGAGAATGGTTTAACCCTTCCTGGCAACGCTGCACGCCCTGCCACGTGAACAAACTTGGGCTGGCCTGCGGTAGACACATGGCCCAGTTCAGAGCCATTACCCCAGCCACCTACACCCACTGCCAGCCAGCCATACATGTGAGTGAAACCACCCCAGACCAAACAGCCCCCAGTCACCCCACTAGCTGACTGCAGCTGCGAGAGTCAGCCCAGGTGAGACCAACTGGAGAACTGAACTGCCTGGCTGGGTTCAGCCCAAATGGTCCGGAAGAATCAGGAGCTACAAAATAATAATTATTTTAAGCCACTGTGTTTCGGGTGGTTAAAAAAAAAGCTAACTGACATACCCTGGACGAGAGTAGTTTCTAGGCAACAAATATCACTTACCTGGATTCTAGGTCTTGAAAGTTGAAAAATTCCTTCTGTTTCCAGACTGGTTTCTTCAATTTTTTGAACGAATTTTTATGAGATGAACTTATTTAAAAAAATTTTTTTTAATATTTATTTTTGAGAGACAGAGCATGAGTGGGGGAGGAGCAGAGAGAGGAAGACACAGAATCCAAAGCAGGCTCCAGGCTCTGAGCTGTCAGCACAGAGCCCGAGGCGGGGCTCGAACTGAAGAACGATGAGATCATGACCTGACCCGGAGTCAGCTGCTTAATAACCGACTGAGCCTTGGAGGTGCCCCTTATGAGATGAACTTTAATACCTGGGATCTTTTGGCTATTTTTCCCCCAGTAGGACTGAAAGTGGCTTTTCAAAAAACAAACAAAAAAAACCCAGTTGCTCTGTTTGCATCTTTCTATTTTCATTTGCAGAGCATCTGAATAGGCAATTAAGGGAGAAATCATGAGTCTATATCATATTTTCGATACTTCTCTTGGTTAAATGATGCATCCCTAGCTGGGCTCAAGGAGGTGCTAGAGGTGGCCAGCTACAAGGGGGAGGAGAGTAACAGCCACCTGTTGGGCACAGCCCATTGCCAACTGGAACAAAGCCCTGGAATCTGGAGAGAAGCCCCTAACTTGCAGTGTCCCTCCAGCGCCCTCTACTGACAAGACCTGACCTCATGCCAGCTGATAAATATTGGAATAAAGAGGCAATCAATCAAAAATTGGCCCGGTGACTAATGGGCTCCCCAAATGTTAATAACAATAATAGTCAAGAGAATGGCTAACATTGAGTTCTCAGTGCTTTTTGTGTTATTTATCTCTGAATAATCAGGAGACAGCTTATGGGGAGAGAGGATAGTGGTCCTTTCTGTGTCTAGTTCACCCTTCCCTAGGCTCAGAGCCTTGGGTAGCCAACTTTCCCCCTGGCAGGGCAGGCCCATTGGGTGGAGCTGAGTCCATCCCTGCTCCAAGGCAGGCATGTGCCCCGGGGATGGTGAGTCAGAGCTCTCTCCAACCCTCCACACCACATTGTGGTGATGGGACAATGGGAAATAATCCAGGGGAGGAGCCATGTCACCTCCAGAAACTCAGACATCCAGACAGGATGTGGATGTGGTGCTGACACTCCTTGCCTCGCTTCCTTGCTAGTTTTAAAAATTCGTTTTTCTACCTAGCACTTACTATCCTCTGACATGTATGTTTCCCTTCTTGGTTTCCTTGATCTCCTCCTCTGAAAGGTAAGCTTTTATAAAGGGAGAGACTGAGGTCTGATTTGTTCCCTGCCGGGTCCCCAGATCTAGAACAGTGCCTGGCGCACATGTTAGGCAAGCAATAAATATGTGAATGTATGAATGAGTCATTAACAATTATACCACCTAGGACAGGGGCAGATGCAACTTACCTCAGCATAGCTTCCTGGGCCCCCAACTGGGTCTTAGGATATCAGTGACATTGTCTGCATAACATTGGTTCTCACTGGGTCTGGAAAATTTGAGTCTTCTAATTCTACAGTGCCTTGAATACCCAGGACTTAACACCAGTTAAAGAATTTTTGATAAATTCAGTGCGTTGTCCATTTGGTAACATGAACATCTTGTGAGTTGGTTTCTAGTGAATCACCCTATTTCCTTATTTTCACTCCAGTCCTCAGCCATGTGTAATTTCTTCCTGCAATCCAAAATGAAAACATTTTGAAATAATGCCAACAGATAAAAAATTTCAAACAGGGGCGCCTGGGTGGCTCAGTCAGTTGAGTGCCCGACTTCGGCTTAGGTCATGATCTCCTGGTTTGTGGATTTGAGCCCCGCGACGGGCTCTGTGTTGACAGCTCAGAGCCTGGAGCCTGTTTCGGATTCTTTGTCTCTGTCTCTGTCTCTCTCAAAAATAAACATTAAAAAAATTTTCAAATAATGACATTTGTCAGGTAGGTACTCTGAAAAACTCATGATGCAAGCGTGAATATACATTATTTAAAAAATATTCATCAATTGTCGGTGGATAATCATTTCCGAATTAAGGAAAATTACTCATAAAAATACAAGGGCATTTCCTGTGCATACACAAATGTTTCCCCTTTTTTCCCTCCTTTTTAGAGTTCTACAAATGTAGAAACATACATTCAGTTGTTTCAAATAAACTTTTTATTTTGGAAGAATTTTGAATTTGCAGAAGAGTTGCAGAGACAGTACAGAGAATTCTTGTATGCCCTTTACCCAGTTTCCCCTAATGTTAACATATTACATAGCCATGGACATGTATCAGAACGAAGAAATTTATGTTGGTACACTACCATTAACTAATCCTCAGACTTTATTTGGATTGTGCCAATTTTTCCACTAATATATCTGGTCTTCCAGGCTCCAATCTAGGATAACAGTTTGCACTGAGCATATATTCAGTTTTGGGCTTTGCGCTTTTATCAATAAACAATATATCTTGGAGATGGTTTCATATCAGCAAATATAAAGGCGGCTCCCTTTAAACCTAGCCGCATAGTATTCCCGTGGTGTGAAAAGAGAATTAGAGAACTATTTCTTTACTGACATGATTTATGCTGTTTTTCAGGGATTGCTTTTAGGTTATTCTCGTACAGAGCATCTTTGCACACACTTGTGAGGGCATATGCAGAATAGATTCCCAGAGGTGGAATCACGTGGTCAAAGGGCTGAGAGTTTTACATTTTCGGGACTAAGCTTATCTGCCCTCGTGTAAGGAATGTAAACCACAGCAGGTGTAGACAGAGGCGTGTGCCTGCCCGATGGCTTGTACAGTGTATTCTTTCCATTCTATACTCTCAGATGATGAAAGAAACATTGACCCAGTGGGGAAGGAGAGGGAGATAAGCCTGGGGAGGTGGCAAGGAGACAAGCCATAAGGGACCTTCAGTGCCAGGCAGAGGTGCTGGACGTTATCCAGAGGACACTGGGGAGCCGAGTAGGATTAGAGGCTGGATCAAGCCATGGACAGACGTGGTCAGGTAGAGATGTGGTAAGAAGAAACATCAAATGGCTACCTCTCCCTTGGGTGGCCCCGGGAGCCTCACTCGGCCCTCACGTCTCTCTCCTTCCCTCTCACCCACAGGAGTGGGCATGTGAGCGGAGGGACCAGGGCGGACAAACCTGTTCTGCCGGCCGAGGCCTGCCTAGGACGGGCCACACTGCTGCCAGTCCGGCTGAGTGAACTACACTCTGCAGGCGTGTGACCAGATGGAGCCAAGGAAGGTGGTGGCAGATGTGGGACAGAGGTGGAAGCCTGCCTACCCGCCCTCTCCGAAGCCAGCGCAACCCCCAGCCCCAGCATTTGGCAGGGCCTGGCCTGTTTTAACTGTTTAGGTAAAATTTGAAAATGTTTCGCAGAACCATTCTTTCCTTGATACACATCTCATGTCCCATGGTGGCGTTTTTCTTAACGTTTGTTTATTGTTTTTGGAGGACAAGCAATAATCATAGAATATTGGCAAATACCAAAATAGCCAAGGAATGAAGTAAAAGTCCCTGCAAGTCTCTCCTCTTCCTTAGTAACCGACGATAACCTTTGGGAGACTTTGTTTTACAATTTTATTTATTGATTTTTTAATGTTTATTTTTGAGAGAGAGACAGAGTGCAAGTGGGGGAGGGGCAGAGAGAGGGAGACACGGAACCCGAAGCAGGCTCCAGGCTCCGAGCTGTCAGCACAGAGCCCGACGTGGGGATCGAATCCACCAACCGTGAGATCATGACCTGAGCCGGATGCTTAACTGACTGAGCCACCCAGGCGCCCCTGTTTTACAATTTTAACGCTAACGTGCACATATTTATATTTTTATCAGAAAAGCGATCACACCCAGCACGCTCTTTTGTAATCTTCTGCATTGAACAATTTCCCAAGTATTTTCCCATGACATTAAATATTCTTTTGCAATGTGATTTTTAAGGAAAAAAACTGATTTTATGCATACCAATTTCCATTAATTCCACAAACCCTCTTTTAAAGTTCTTCAGATAAAAAGCATATTAACTCTGGGGTGATTGGGTGGCTCAGTCAGTTAAGAGTCCAACTTTGGCTCAAGTTCATGATCTCACAGTTCGTGAGTTCGAGTCCCATGTCGGGCTCTATGCAGGCATTTGAAAGCCTGGAGCCTGCTTTGGATTCTGTGTCTCCCTGTCTCTCTGCCCTCCCCCACTTGCGCTCCATCTCCCTCTCAAAAATAAACATTAAGAAAATTTTTAAAAAGTATATTAACTCTAATGTATGCTGAGCCCAGGGGTTGAATATCTGCCGCGAAAGCACTAAGCATTTTCCAATAAGACTTTAGTGTTTAAAGCACAAGTGTGGGAGTCACTTTGGTGAATCAGCTTCTGTATGTTGAGCATGGTGGAGCCCCAAACATTTGAAATTGGGACTCATCAGAGACGGTAGCAGCCTCAGCAGATGGTGTATTTCTGCACTCGATTCTGATGACACGGGATTGAGAAAATTCCTGATTCATAATAATAAGGTCTATTAGTTCCTGAACTCAGAATGAATTGGGCCCTATGCCCTGAGGTAGGGACTGTTAGAACACCCATTTCATGGACGGGCACACTGAGGCTCAGAGAGTTCAGTGGGGCTTGTGAGAATCTGGCGCTGCCTCTTTGCCTCTCTCAGAGAATCCAAGTCACAGACGGGTCACCCTGAACTTGCTTATGAGGACACACCTACATCTAGCAGTAGGTTTGGCTGCAATCCCCCCTTTCCTTGACATGTTTACAAGGCAGTCAAATATGTGCCCAGGATCGGGGAGAATTTTCATTCCAGAGCCTGCAGGAAAGCCAGGTAGGTCAGTTAACACGGGGCAGTTAAAATGTGGTGGGTATCACATCTATGTGGTGTTTAAAAAAAATTTTTTTTAATGTTTACCTATTTTCGAGAGAGAGAGAGAGAGACAGACAGAGTGTGAGCAGGGGAGGGGCAGAGACAGAGGGAGACACGGAATCCAAAGCAGGCTCCAGGCTCCAAACTATGGGGGGTTTTAAAGCTCTGGGTTTCAAAGCAAAGCTATATGTTGTTCAGTATTTTAGAAACCACTTTTCTTGTTTTTGAAAAATAATTTCTAATATATATATATAGTATGTATTATATATATTATATATGTACACATTATTATATATGTATATATATTCTGTGTATATATACTGTGTGATCTATATATTATATATATAATATATATAATTTTTATAAAAATGAGATCATGCCTCCTGTTCTGCTCCTTGCCTATTTACATAACAAGATGATCTATGACACATCTAAACCCTGGAATGCATTGCAACAATAAAAAGAAAAAAAAAAGAGGTGAATTCATAAATACTGAATGGAAAGTGACCGTAATACATAGTTAAGTGAAGAAGGCAAGTTACAAAGCAATATTTTATAGCATGATTCCATTAAATGTGTGTGCACTTATATAAATATCTATAGATGTGTCTATATAAACTGTTGAAAAGCTAAAAAAGACATTCATCATGTGTCAATAGCAATTATCCAGGGGGGATGGACCAGATTTGGGGGAGGGGTGATGATTTCCTGGGGCGTGAAATATGGGACGCTTCCATTTTTAAATTTTTATAATCTTTAAGTAGAAGGGTTATAAATTCTTTTAAACATCATTCTAAAAACATTGACCCATTTCTTTAAAAAGACCCAGTCCTGAATATGTTATCCACAGGAATAAAAGTACTGTATGTGCAAGTTTTTCTACTCTGCGTTTCTTGGAGATTTTTCCACGTTAAAACATTATTTTTTACTACTGTGTGGTATTCTAGAGTATAGACATAGCATAGCTAACTTAACCAGTCCCCGACAGAGGCTCATTTAGGTCACTGTAATGAACATCCTTATGTATACTTGCCAATTATTTATGTCATGATGACATTTTTCTATATTGGCTCATGTAGTTCTCCTTTTTTAAATGTTTTTATTTATTTTTGAGAGACACAGAGCACGAACGGGGGAGGGGCAGAGAGCGAAGGAGACACAGAATCCGAAGCAGGCTCCAGGCTCTGAGCTACCAGCACAGATCCTGACTCAGGTGGGGCTCAAACTCACAAACCGTGAGATCGTGGCCTGAGCCGAAGTCGGGCGCTTAACAGACTGGGCCACCCAGGCGCCTCCCTCTACATTCTTCTCAAACAGCCACAGAGAATCCGGCCTAAGGATGTAACATGAGTTGTACAACCCACCCCTTGCCGATGGTTGTTTCCCGTTTTTCACCCTAACAAAAAAGGCTCTTTGACCGTTACAAATTAAAAAAAAAAAAAAAAAAATGTTTATTTTTGAGAGAGAGAGAGGGAAAGAGAGACAGACAGAGCGTGAGTGGGGGAGGGGAAGAGAGAGAGGGACATGGAATCTGAAGCAGGCCTTGGGCTCTGAGCTGTCAGCACAGATCCTGACACAGGGCTCCAACTCACGAACTGTGAGATCGTGACCTGAGCTGAAGTCGGGCGCTCACCCGACTGAGCCACCCAGGTGCCCCAGATCATTGCAGATTTTTAAAAGTATATTTTAAAAAGTTTGATATCTGAATTCAGCATTTGCAGACCATCTGTGGAGTAAATGAGGAGTGTGGGAAACTTCATTTGATGGAGAAGGAGGCCAGGCCCTCTTGGCAGGGCCTAATTACTATAAAATGGACAGAGGATGGCCTGCTTCAGAGAGGACAAAAGAGCGAGGATGAGATTCCTAGAGTTTTGCTGTCATCCACCCATTAGAGAACTTGCTGGAAGCTACAGCCCGTAGGAGGAGGTTATCTGTCACCCATACCAGCCCAACAGCCCGAGCTCTAATTTTCCTTTGATAAACCACCCCCACTTCCCAACACCACCCTTAGTATTAATTCAGATACCCTCCCTTCCCCAACCAAAGGATGGGCTAGACTCTAAAGTAAGACAGTGAGATTGAATCCCTGACCTTGGGTAGAGCTGTTGGGAGAGAGGCCTCTCTTGCTGCTGTGTTGCTTAGCTATGAGAAAGTCTGTCTGCCAATGAAGCAGGTTTCCTTGAAACTTAGATTGAACCCCTGGATCCAGACATGCCTGAAGCCAGCAATACTGACTCAGTTGCATGAGTCGAGAAATTCTATGTTATGTTTCAGTCAGTGCCAGTTGGGTTTCTGCCACTTCCATTGGAAGAGTTATTGTTCATTTGTCTTTGCCCCAGAAGAAAGCAAATTAATTCATTCAACCAGTATTTATTGAATATCCACTCTCAGCCCTCTGCTGGGTGATGCTGGGGACAATACAGTGACCATGACAGAGCTTGTTCCTCCCTTCCTGGTGACCCTAGTCCACCAGAGAATAAACAACCCCAAACTATTTAGCAATGAGGGCCAACATCTACCATGAAGGAGGAGCTTGGGGAGCTATAAGAGAGGCATTGGTGATGGGGTGGGTGGGATCCCGGAAGGGTCCCCGGAGGACAGGACTTTGAAATTGACACTGAAAGATGGGCCAGGAATCAGCAAAGTGAAATGACGTCAAGGGCTAAGGGCCCACGCACACATGTCCCAGGGTTTCGGGGCACCTCCAAGTCCCAGCAGGGCTCAGAAACCTGGGAAAAGGTCTTTGGTGAGGAAGGAGGGAAGCTTGAGGGAGGTGGGAAGGGGAGAGCTGAGGCAGCCATCCAGTCCGCGGCCGGAGGAGACAGGAACAGGAGGAGGAAGAGGCCGAGGCGTGTATGTGGCCTTCCTGTCCCTCACAACGTGGTGTAGAAATACATGGCCATCAGCATCACAGGCAGCTGGAGGAGGAGGCAGTGGAGTGAGGGGCGCTCCAGCCCCACACGCACATCCCACCTAGCCCAGAGGCTCCCCACCTCTCACCGTCCACATCAGGATGGCAAACCCAAACCACGAGATGCCCCATGTGTAGCTGTCGATGGCATGGCTGATGTGCTCGAAGCAACCCTGGGAGGGGGAGAGACAGGGGGTGGGGTTTGAGAAAACGTCACCGTGAGCCCTTGGGAAGGTGATTTCCTTCCTCGAGCCCTGGTTTGCTCACCTGTGCAATGGGGGGTGTGGCAGTGTCTACCTCCCAGAGCAGTTCTGGGGAACCAGGGATGCGATGTGGAGCCCACGCCCCGCACAAGTGGGTACTGCCCTGTTGGTGGCTATGAGAGTCTGAGGGCAGTCTTGTCTAGAGCTGGCTTTCCATGCTGCCCGTAAGTTCCCAGGGTTTGAAATGTGCCTTTAGGATGAGTGTAGTTTTGCTACGTCCTTTAGGAATGAGGCCAGGTGGGGCCCGAGTCTCACAAGCGAGTCATTTCCACGTAGACCCCTGCCTCGACTTGGAAGCAGCAGAGAACGAGATTCAGGGTGTTTGTCCTGGAGTCAGGTGGGACTGAATTGGGGACCAGCTCTGCCACCTGTTAGCTGTTGGAGCCTAGGAATGATTCTGACCCTCTAAGCCTCAGCTTCCCCGTCTGTGCAAGTGGCAACCCTGACGCACCGGCCTCCGAGAGCACTTGTGGGGATTCCATGGGACGACGCGCGCGCGCACACACACACACACACACACACACACACACGCACTCCGCACAGAGTCGGGCTTGAGAAACGGCTGGGTGACTCTGACAGCGGTGATGGTTTGCACAGGCTCCTCTCTCCGTGACACCTGATCTAAGACGTGGCTGAAGGCCTCCCCCCCCCCCCCCCCCCCCCCCCCCGGGAGCCCAAAGCAGCCAGAGCAACCACTGGGACTGGTTCTCCTCCCAGCTAATCTCCTCTGGTTTCAATCTCTGCCTCTGCACTCACCTTGCACTAGTTAAAGCGCCTAGTGGGGGCCTGCCCTCCTGAAATCCAGCCCCAGCTCCATCCCTCACTAGCGAGTGAGCTCTATTTCCTCATCCTTAAAATGGGATCATTCTAATCTTTGCCTCCCAGGGCTGCGGTGAGAGATCAGACAAAAACTTGAAACACCTAGAAGAATGCCCGGCACCACGCAAAGGCTGGATAAGCGATGGCTGGTGTTGCTGTTGTGCTGTTATTGTTGTTGTTCTTATTCCCAACTGAGAAAAGCCGCAGGTGCCAGGTCCTGGGCCTCCCCCTGACTAGCAGAGGGAGGGAGGGACCGACGGGGAGAGGGTTGGGTGAGCCAGAGAGAGGGGGGGAGAAAGAAAAAGCCAGAGAGGGGAGGAGAGGACGGAGCGGCAGGGAGGGAGAGATAGAAGAAACCGAAGCGGCCAGACCTGCAGACCGGTGGGGGAGGGGGGGGTGGCACACCTTGGTGAACAGGTAGTCTGTGTGGCCCAGGCGGCAGCCTTCTTCATTGAGGGGAATGAAGTTGCCTGTCCGCCGACAGCACAATGGGGGCCAGGGGAGCACCACCTCCGGGGTGGCTGCCCGGAAGGCCGAGGTGAAGTTCACCCAATCCATAGGACCGGATGTGCCACAGCACTCTTGCTGGAGAGAAAGGCCGGAGTCAGGCAGGCTTCGGCGGCTCGGACAGGACAGCCACTCGCCCGAGGTTGTAGAGTGAGGAAGCTGGGCCTGACTTCCCCAAGTCCTCGGCTTCACAGGGGCGGGGGGGGGGGGGGCAGCAAGTGTCCGTGTGTGTGAACAGGGGGAGCAGAAGATATTTGTCCCGTCACCAAGAGGCTGGTGGAGGATTTGGATCAAACCCACCGTTTCGTTACTTATTTTAAAATTCTTCTGAATTAGCTGTCAACAAAACCCCAAGTAAATGACACCCAAAGGCAGAATTTTGGCTTCTTCTGGCCCCTGTGGGTGTTTAATTTGTGGCCCTGAATGATAAAAACATAGGTTCCTTCAAATACGAGTCCCCATCTTGGCTAGCTGTATGACTTGAACCAAATTGGGACCTCAATTTCCCTGGGGTCCTCAATATTCTTCTCTTGTGCCACATCACATTGGGTTTAATTAAGAATGTGGCTTCGGGGGCGCCTGGGTGGCTCAGTCAGTGAAACAGCGACTTTCGGCTCAGGTCATCATCTCGCGGTTCACGAGTGTGAGCCCCACGTTGGGCTCTGTGCCGACAGCTCAGAGCCTGGAGTCTGCTTCGGATTCTGTGTCTCTCTCTTTCTCTCTGCCCCTCCCTCGCTCATGCTGTCTCTGTCTCTCTCTCAAAAATAAACATTAGGAAAAAAAAAAAAAAAAAAAAAGAACGTGGCTTCTGGAAGCTGATGGTCTGGGTTTCAATCCTTCTGGTTCTGTGACCTACCAGCTGTGTGACCTGGTGTAAGCCACGCAACCTCTTGCCTTGGTTTCCTCATTGTTAGAAAGCTGATCTCCTTTATGGGGTAGTTGTGAGGAAAAACTAAGCTTTAAAGGTGCTTTGAACAGTACTAAAGAAGTTGGTACTCATTACATTTCGTTATTATGATTACCATCATTATTAAGAAGGTATGTGTAATGATTAAGAGCAGGGACTCTGGTTATAGGCTGTCAGATCTTGATCCCAGCTTACCAACCACGTGACATTGGACAAGTGACATTCCCTTTTTGGGCCTGTCTCCTCATCTGGAAAATGGCCATGACCAGCCCTCCCCACCCCCCCATAAGAACCGCAGGAGTGGGTATCATCTACCAGTGGGCATAATGGGAGCCCTAGCTACCTCAGAGTCCCAGGTCCTCCAGCCCTCCCCATCCCTTCGCCCGCCTCAACCCCCCCCCCCCCATGTCCACCTCAATCATGATGCGGTCCCAGAGACGAGTCAGTTCCCGGCCCTGGTCCGTGTCTGCACTGTAGAAGGTCAGCATCTGCTTGGTAATCAGGGATGGGTTGGACACCATCTGCGGAGGTCCAGGAAGAACAGGATCCAGTGGGGCTGGGTGGAGCGGGAGGTCAACCTCCACCCCACCCCCGGGCCCAGACCCTTGCCACCCTCCCCCAAGTCATGCCCCTCCCCTGGCCTCTGCCCAGCTCACATAGTCTCGGTGAGTGTAGGATGTGATGCAGGAGGCGCACTCAAAGATGTAGACGATGAGCATGAGCACCAGGTACTGGGGAAAGAGGGAGGGAGAGACAGAGGGACAGCCCGTCAGGGCAAAGCCTGTATCAAGTCACACCCCCTCAAGGGACGGACTGATGGATAGAAATGCAACTTTATTTTATTTTATTTTATTTTAATGCTTTTATTTATTTTTGAGAGAGAGAGAGAGACAGAGCATGAGCAGGGCAGGGGCAGAGAGAGAATTCTAAGCAATTCACAGAATTCTAAGCAGGCTCCAGGCTCTGAGCTGTCGGCCCAAAGTCCGACTTGGGGCTTGAACCCACAAACCATGAGGTCATGACCTGAGCCGAAGTCAGATGCCCAATCGACTGAGCCACCCAGGCGCCCCTAGAAATGCAACTTTAAAAAGAAGTGTAGGACAATGTGAACGGTAGCATCTACGTGGTGGGTGTACGTACAGGTGTTCCCGTTCAAGTCTTTCACCTTTTCTGTGTTTGGATTTCTGTATTTTTTTTTATAATAAAATGTTAGGAACAAATGAAAGCAACAGAATTATGTAAAGTATTTCCTGAAGCTAACTATTGGCTTGGGTGCAGTAAAATAAATGTCTACCATAGGAGGAAAAAAAAAAAAAAAAGACATTCTTGAGACAACCAGGAACATTTGGTTGTCTGTTTATCCAGTCTGCGTTCAAACAGATATCGGAAGAGAGATATGAAGGAATTTGGGTGGGTTTTGTAGGTGCAGCAGTGGCATGATGGTTGTGCATAAGAGGAAAAAAAGCTCTTCCCTCACCCCACGCCCTCTGCCTCAGAGTAACAGGGGGTGGGAAGTGGTCGCGCTAACCCCTCTGCCATGAGCTGAGACGCTGCGCTATAACATGCCTGCCTGCTCGAAACAGTGTCCTCATCACAGAGAAATGTGCACTCAAATATTTATGGGTAAATGACTTGGTGTCTGGAATGCACTTCAAGATACCCCAGAAAGAAGAATGTGGGCAGGCAGGGGTGGAGCAGAGGGGACAAAGCTGGCCAAGTCTATGGTCGATGTCGTTGAAACCAGGTGATGGGGGTGCAGGGCTCATGCCACTCACTCTGCTCTATGTTTGAAATTTCCCATAAAATTCTACGCCTTACGTGGAAAGATGCTCAACGTCACTCATCATCAGGGAAATACAAATCAAAAGCACACCAAGATATCACCTCACACCCATCAGAGTGGCTAAAATTAACGACTCAGGAAACAACAGATGCTGGCGAGGAAGTGGTGAAACGGGAATCCTCTCGCACTGTTGGTGGGACCGCAAACTGGTGCCGCCGCTCTGGAAAACTGTGTGGAGGTTCCTTGAAAAACTAAAAATAGAACTACCCTATGACCCAGCAATAGCACTACTAGGAATTTACCCAAAGGATACAGGAGTACTGATGCATAGGCACTTGTACCCCGATGTTTATAGCAGCGCTTTCAACAATAGCCAAGTCATGGAAAGAGCCTAAATGTCCATCAACTGACGAATCGATCAAGAAGATGTGGTTTATACATACAATGGAATACTACTTGGCAATAAGAAAGAATGAGATCCTGCCATTTGCAGCAACCTGGATGGAACTGGAGGGTGTTCTGCTAAGTGACATAAGTCAGGCAGAGAAAGATATCGTATGTTTTCACTCATATGTGGAATTTCAGAAACTTAACAGAAGACCAGAGGGAAGGGAAGGGGGAAAATAGTTTCAAACAGAGAGGGAGGCAAACCATAAGAGACTCTTAAATACAGAGAACAAACTGAGGGTTGAAGGGGCAGGGGCGCGGCAGGGAGGGGAAAATGGGTGATGGGCATTGAGGAGGGCACTTGTGGGGATGAACACTGGGTGTTGTATGTAAGCGATGAATCACAGGAATCTACCCCCAAAACCAAGAGCACACTGTATGCACTATGTTAGCCAACTTGACAATAAACTACACTAAAAAAATAAAAAATAAATAATGAAAGATTGAGAAACAAAGCAACATGTCAATGGCTGGTGAATTTAGAAAGATTTGTGGGAGTTTACTGTTGCCACGATTCTGTAAGTTGGATAATTTTTCAAAATAAAATGTTTAAAAACGTTCTCCAGTCGGTAACCAATGTTCAATTTGCAATATTTGCAATAAAATATCATGTGAAAAAATGCCCAGTTAAAAAAATAAAAATAAAATAAAATAAAATTTTGTGTCTTAGTTAATGACAAACTAATAAGGGAGACAGCCACCTTTTTTTTTTTTTTTTTTCACCAGTTGGGTGAGCTTTTAGGGTTTAGGTTAAATGGTTATGCCAGAGAATTCCGTGCAGGAAAGAAAGAAAAAGAGAAGGAAAGCCTTTCCAAGGCTCCATCTTACAATAAGGCCCAGGTCCTTACCAAGGCTGGCAAGACTCACCCGACAGGCCCACCTTCCCCTTCTCGCCCTCATGCCCGGTGCCCACCGCCCACTGTACCCACTCCATCCAACCTCATTTCCTCTCCCTCCCCGCCACCCCGACTTGGCTCTGACTTCAGAGCCTTTGCTCTTGCTGTTCCCTTCCCCACGCATGCTCTTCCTGTAGACACAAGGCTCAGTCACTCCCTCACCTCCCCAAAGCCTTCGCTTTCTCTGGCTGCAGGCCTCCCCTGCCCCAGCTCCGGCTCTCCCTTCCCTCTTCGCTGTGCACCGCTGCTCCCCTTGGAGCATCCTCCCCTGGGACAAGGGGTTCACCAGAGCCCCAGTGCCCAGCGCGGGGGTTTGGCACGTGGTTCTTGCTCGATAAACGTTTGTCGATTGAATAAGTAGCTGCTCCCGGGAATCGAAAAGGCCCTAGAGGGGCGCCTGGGTGGCGCAGTCGGTTAAGCGTCCGACTTCAGCCAGGTCACGATCTCGCGGTCCGTGAGTTCGAGCCCCGCGTCGGGCTCTGGGCTGATGGCTCAGAGCCTGGAGCCTGCTTCCGATTCTGTGTCTCCCTCTCTCTCTGACCCTCCCCCGTTCATGCTCTCTCTCTGTCTCAAAAAAAAAAAAAAAAAAAGAAAAGGCCCTAGATTGTAGAGGAGGCACCATGTTGGCTCTGCAGCAGTGGGGCCGGGATTAGAGGCCCTGCCTTCCCGAACGCCTGGGCTGTTGGCCTCTTTGGACCCCAGTTTCCTCAACTGGTAAAGGGGCAGAGAAGCACAACTTCGGAGGCTTCTGGGGAGATCGGCGGAGCTCATTTTCTAAACTGCTCGGCCTAGGGGCGCCTGGGTGGCGCAGTCGGTTAAGCGTCCGACTTCAGCCAGGTCACGATCTCGCAGTCTGTGAGTTCGAGCCCCGCGTCGGGCTCTGGGCTGATGGCTCAGAGCCTGGAGCCTGTTTCCGATTCTGTGTCTCCCTCTCTCTCTGCCCCTCCCCCGTTCATGCTCTGTCTCTCTCTGTCCCAAAAATAAATAAACGTTGGAAAAAAAAAAAAAATTTTAAAAACTGCTCGGCCTAGTGCCGGGCACATGAGGGGTGCTTGGGAAGTGTGGGTTCTTGTTGTGGTGGTCGTTCCCGGCAGAAACTCAGAGCACAGGCTCGAGCTGAACTACTCGGGTTCAAATCCCGGCTCTGTCACCCACTCGCTGTGCAACCCTGGATAAGTGACGTCACTTCTCCGAGCCTCAGTTTCTACTCTGTCAAACGGGTTCCGATGACGATGGTATCTCATGGTAGGTTGTGAGGAATAAATGAGCCAATCTACGTAAAACATTTAGAATGTAGCGAGCACTCCTTGACTGGTAGCTGTGCTGCCATTCCTGTTGCTGTTCACGAGCACAGACTCTGGGGACCAACTAGCTGAGGTTCGAATCTCAGCCCTGCCACTCAAGAATCATCCTCCTGGGCAGAGCTCCCTTGCCTTCCTCTCTGTGCCCCAATTTTCTTTGGAAGTTGAGGATCGCAGCTGAGCCTGCTACTGGGTTAGGGGAAGATTAAATAGGACGACAGGCCCAAGAGTGGCACCATGCTGAACACACACTCGTGGCCGCGGCGGTGGTTGTTACTATGGTTCCGTGTGGATGATCTCCGTGCCCACCCGTCCCCATGCCCTGCCCCCGGGGCCTCACCGTGAGGATCATGGACCGGCGGCGGCAGAGCGCCGCGCCCACACCAAAGCTGGCCACCACGAAGAAGGAGAAGCCGCAGAAGATGGCGATCCAGGCGCCAGCGAAGACGTCATCCTTGCCTGAGACGCCCATCAGCGGGTACACGCGGTACTGGTCAGCTGTCACCCATACCGTCTCAGCAAACAGGGCCAGGCCTGACAGCTGGACAGGGCAACAGGTTAGAAAGGCTGGCTCAGGCGTGGCAGCCGGGGCTGTGGGACTCTCTGTGAACAAGTTCCCCTTCCGAGCCTCCACCGGCCTCGGTAAAGCGGGCTGTAATAAGAAGGGCAAGGACCTCGCCTTCCATGAGTGGGGATGGGGCTGGGCAGAGGCCAGAAGGGAAGGGCTGCCCGGCCGGATCCCTGCCCCCCGCCCACATCCCAGCCGCCAGTTGCTTCAAGGATACGAGGAGATGCCACATACACAGCCCAGAGCGCACGACTGGAACAGAGGAGATGCTTGATCACATGCCCTCTCTCAATAGTGTTGTTATTCCCGAGCTGAGGAATCTGGCCGGGGCCGGAACAACTACAAACGCATCAACCCTTTGATCCACAATTCCGCCTGCAGTAATCAATCCTGCTCGTGCAGGAAAATCATAAACCCACACAGTCATTCCCTGTGTCACCATGTAAAAGGAACCGGCGCGCCACACGAGGGAGTGCTCTGCAGTCATGACAAAGGGCGAGGAGGCTGAGGACTCATGTGGAAGGGCCTACAGACTAGGTCAGCAGGAGAAACTGGGAGGCACAGAACAGGATGTGGAATGAGCTGTATCTTGGACAAAAAGGGAAGAAAATAGGTATACACGTTCCTATTGCTTAAAGAAATTGTTGGAGAAACTAAAAATCTAGGTACTTATAGGGATGAGAGATGGGAAGCAAGGAGAGAGGAAGCCTTCTCAGTGGCTACCTTTGACAACACTCACACTGACACTCATGGGGTATTTAGTGTGTGCGCGCCAGGCACGGTCCCACTAACTGCTTTCTGTGTGATAATCATCGTCACCAGCTGCAGAGTCATGGCCGATACAAACAGTAACCGTGTGTCGTCCCACGCTCCGCACGACTCTGATAACTCATCTTAAACTCTCGGCATTCCTATTTTATCTCCATCTACAGATGAGAAAACTGAGGCCCAGAAGGATTACGTTGCTGGCCCCAGGCCCCACGGTAGAAAGCAGGAGAGCTGGGGTTTGAGCCCAGGCTGCCTGGCTCCAGAGCCATGTACAGGCATCACAGTTTAAAACATTAAATAGTAATTAATAAGAGATTGCTATGGTTAGTATTCATTACGATGGGCCTCCTGTGCCCCAAGCAGGCACTTTATGTCTATAGTCATGTTAACGAGGACAACATTTGTCAAGCACTTTTTCGGAGCTGAGGGTCAGTATGGATGAACCCACACAACAGTCCCCACAATGGGGACATAATCTATCGATGAGGAAGCAGCACGGAGAAGGAGAGTGGCTTGCTGGAGTTTGCAAAGCTGGGGAGCCGCAGAGCGGGGATTGGAATCCAGGCTGCTCTGGTTTGACAGCCTGCAGCCATCACCAACCCGGGAGTCCTGGGCCCTGAGCCCCCACCCCCAGGTATCCCCTCCTCCCTGCCCGCCCACTGGGCTCCCAGCACTGGGGGAGGTCTCACCAGAATAATGATGTTGCCCACCACCAGCAGTCCCACCACAACCGGAGACCCCTTCTCCGCCTCTGCTGCTGCAGAAGCCATAGTCCTGCTGGAGACACATGAGTGGGAATGAGGCCAGGAGGGGAGGGAAGCCCCACCAGCCTCACCCCACACCCCAGCTGCCGGGGGTGCTCCTGGCTCTCTGCTGGGCCCAGACTGGGGCTGAATGAATCGTCCCACAACCCCGATGGCGGGCCACTTTACAGACAAGGAAACCAAGGCTCATTGGCCAGAGCTCAGTGCTGGCCTCCCTGCACCTCATAGCTTCCTACTTTCCCGTGCTCATCCAGACCCTCCAGAGCCCCCTCCTCACCTTCTCTTTCCGAAGCCTCTGTGGTCAGCCCCTCCCACAGTGGCTGCCTATATATATGCCCAGGCCCCTCCTTGGGCCAGTCTCCCAGGAAGGAGGAAGGGAGTCTGGAGGAGGAGGGGACAAGAGGTCAAGCAAGCCGACCAGCATGGGAAAATAGATTTATGAGCACCCCACCCCCCAACCCAGGTGATTTATAGACCTGAAATTCAAGATTGTGCTAATGTCTGGCTACATGAGCAGCGTGATGTGCCCATGGCCTCTGGTTCCCGGGCTGTCTTGGTGGGGGAGGGGGCCGGGCCACCTGATGTCTCTCCTTAGGACATGGGCCTTCTTGGGGGCAGGGGGGAGATCCAGGTTGGATCCATGTGTGAATCCTGAATTCCAGAACTGCCTCTTGTGCTGGTGGCTCCACCTCTCCGAGGCTGGGAGCCCAGGGGGAGGCCCAGACAGGGACCCGGCAGGCTAGGACAGAGCTGGACCAAGGCAAGGAGGTGGGGAGGAGATGAGGGAGCAGGTGAGAGGGCAGCTCAGAAGGCTGATTATATGGGCTGCAGGCTAAGGGAAGAGGACGGCTCGAGACAGGTGTGTGAGGGGAGTTCCAGATGAGTGCGCAAGAGGGGGAAGAGAGTGTGCCAGAAAAAGAGGGAGGGCACACTGAATGGGCTTGGTGGGAGAAAAGCAACCCCTCCCCCCACCCCCCACGGACAAAGCAGGGTCACAGCGAGGAGCCATAAGTGGAAATGTCTTCAGGCTACAGAATCAAAAGAGACCTGCACTGAAATCCCAGCTCTGCTCCTCTGGGCTGCGCACCTTGGTGTGTGCGTTTGCCCATCTGCAGAATGGGTATCATTCTTCTACTTACAGCAGTGGGAACTGAGTGCAGGGATGTCTGCAAAGGATGGCCTCTGGGCGCGTGTACAGCAAGAGGCCAGGCTGCACCAGCAATGCTCCCAAGAGGCCCACTTTTCCTCCGATGGCGCCCCCTAGTGGCAAGAGGTTGGTTCCTTAGATGAAAATGGCTTGGGGCACCCAGTCACTCCCCAGAACTTCTCAAGAACCAAGGCATTCACCATGTTTTTTCTCTGAGCTGTAGCTCCCTCAAGTGTATGTGAAACCGGCAAACAAATGGGACTTAAACTTCACTGTTAAGGCAATGGCTTGGTAATAAGACACATGAGATGTGTTCCAGTTAAAATGAAAACAATTTGGCTTTTAGTCAATCCACTTTACACGTAAAATAGTTTTTCTCGGGGCACCTGGGTGGCTCAGCCAGGTAAGCATCCGACTCTTGATTTAGTCCAGGCCATAATCTCTCAGGACGAGACTCCTGTCAGGCCCCATGCTGAGCATGGAGCAGCTTGGGAGCATCTCTCTGCCCCTCCCCCACTCTCTCTCCCTCTCTGTCTTTCAAAATAAATAAACATTAAGAAATAGTTTTTCTCTGTTGATTTACATTTATATTAAGGACTAATAAGAAAATTTAAATAATAATGTACATGACCTGTCAGGTACATTTTATGAGCTTTAGCTAAAATAACTTGGTAATAATAGGGCCATGTGAATAATATGAAATATTTTTATTTTCAAATGGTTGGTAACTGTTAGTAGTTGGGAGTTACATAAAATGTCTCAGGCTTTTGGCTAAAATCAAGTGTAAAATATCTAGTAAAAACAAAAAGTTATCAATGGGGCATTACTATGTCACCAGTCATAAAAGGGATCCATTCTGTTCTGAAACATGAAGCCAGTGTAGTTTGATGTCAAACTTGAATTTTCATGATTCTTTCTTCTTATTATATAAACCACTCTTCAAACAGTACATTTTGAAGTGCTAATTACTTCCTTTAAAAAATCATAACGCCACATCCTCTAAAGATGACATATGGCTATCCTATGATCCAGCCATTTGTCCCTGGGAATGCCCCCATTCCCGTCTACCAAATGCTCTGAATGTATTCGTATCAGCCTTGAACTGGAAACCACCCAAATGCTCCTCAACAGTAGAACAGATACGCACGTTATGGCACACACATACAAGGGATACTATTCAGCAATAAGAGGCAATGAACTACTGACACTTGCAACTACTGGGATGAATTTCAAAAGCATTACACTAAATGGAAAACACCACACGCAAAAGACTGTAACTGTATGATTTTAGTATGAGGTTCTAAAACAGGCAAAACCAATCTAGGGAGATAAAAGTCAAGGAAGTGGTTACTCTCGGGGCCATTGTGACTTGGAGGGGGGGCAGGGAGGGGATTCTTTTTCTTGATTTGGATACTGGTTACATGGAGTTGTTTAGATTGTGTGAAAGTACATTAAGCTGTATAGTCATGATAAGTGCACTCTTCTATGTATATGTATATATTTTTAATTGCAATGCATTTTAAGAGGGTAAAATCTTGGGGCGCCTGGGTGGCTCAGTAAGTTGAGCATCCAGCTCTCGGTTTCAGCTCAGGTCATGATCTCACGGTTTCATGAGTTCGAGCCCCACATCGGGCTCTGCGCTGATGGTGCAGAGCCTGCTTGGGATTCTCTCTCTCCCTCTCTCTCCCTCCCTCCCCTGCTCACTCTGACTCTCTCAAAATGAATAAATAAAACTTAAAAAAAAATTTTTAAAAAGAGGGTAAAATATTTGCAAAGAGACTTAATGTGTTGAAGGGGTGGTTTCTGCACAAGAGATGAGTTTAGGCTGTTTATGGACATGAAATGAAATGGCATGAACCAACTGACATCTAACAAGAAAATGATCTGGTTCTAATCATGATGGTGCCATCGAGAAAGGCTCAGTAAGTAGTTTGATGCTGTGTCCTAAATGCCTCTCTAACCTTGCTTAGAGCAGGTCTCCACAGGCCTCAGTGTCTGACTAGAAGTGAATAATATATTTTCATTGTATTTATTTTTAAGATGAGATGTTTTTGGGGCACCTGGGTAGCTCAGTCGGTTGAGTGTCAGACTTCGACTCAGGTCATGATCTCATGGTTCATGAGTTCAAGCCCCACGTCAGGCTCTGTGCTGACAGCTCAGAGCCTGGAGCCTACTTCCAATTCTGTCTCCCTCTCTCTCTGCCCCTCCTCCGCTCATGCTCTGTATCTCTCTCTCAAAAGTAAATAAATGTTAAAATTAAAAAAAAAAATGAGATGTTTTGTTTTCCATGGTCAGTGGTGAAAGTCTTCTAAAAAATTTTGATAGGAAATATTCCAGGCAGACAAGAAAATGTAGAGAATACTTGTAACAAACACCTACATCCTCCCTACCAGCTTTGTCAAATGTAGGTATTTTTCTATGTTCACTGAAGATTTTGTTTTTTTTTTTTTCAAGTGGCATACATTGCAGATGGCATTTTAAGCCACCTGATCTCACCCCAGAGACAACTTCATTCCTACATTTGGGGTTCATCATCCTCCACAACCCTTACACTGTCTTCTTTTTCAGCTCTCAGGCGTCATGGGTTGAGTTAATTCCACACCCTCAGCTCATTATTTTCCACAAGATAGCTCTTGTTTTACATTTGATTTATTCCCTTATATCCCCATATCCCAGTCTCTGTCAGTGCCCTCTACTGGCAAACATTCACATATGTTCGAATGTTGAACATATTTTTTAGTTGGCTGTGCTCTTGTCGGATGGATACCATTGCTTTCTGTGCGTGTTTTGTTTTCTTTTTCTTTTTTTTAAAGTTTTTATTTATTTATTTTGAGAGAGAGAGAGAGCGCGCATGCAAGGGGCAGAGAGGGAGAAGCGCCTGTCAGTGCAGAGCCCGACACGGGGCTCGATCCCACGAACCGTGAGATCATGACCTGAGCCGAAATCAAGAGTCGGGACGCCTCACTGACCGAGCCACCCAGGTGCAAGTGCCTTCTAATTTATATGCCCATGACTGTGTGCATTCTTTTCTCGCTTAGCACTGATTTTAGGATCCACCCATGTTACTCTGGACACATTGAGTTCACAGTGTCTCATGGTTGCTTGGGGCACCCCTGGTGTGCCCCCTCCACAGTTTACTGTCTCCTCCCCAGTGAGGACACTCAGGCTCCTCCCAACCCCCCTCTCCCACCACGACCCCTGTGAATAATGCTGCTGTGGGCACCCTCATGCATGGCCCTTGGAGACGTACATGTCTCTTTCCAGGGAGAATGGCTGGGTCATGAATATGTACGTGCCAGATTGCTTTCCACAATGGTTGTCCCGTCCACACTCCAACCGAGAACTCATGAGGGTTCCTGTACCCTTCCGTCACTGCTGACACTTGGCATTATCCAACTTTCTAGTTTTTGCCAGAGTAATTCAGTGTCAAGTGGCACCCGCCATTACTTCAGCTCTCACTTCTCTTTACTACTAATGATTTTGAGCACCTTTTCAAATGTGTATGAGCCTTTTGGGTTCCCACTCCCCTGCACGCTTTCATGTTTTTAAATATATATTTTTTAATTTTTTTAATGTTTATTTATTTTTGAGACAGAGAGACAGAGCATGAACAGGGGAGGGGCAGAGAAAGAGGGAGACACAGAATCGGAAGCAGGCTCCAGGCTCCGAGCCATCAGCCCAGAGCCCGACGCGGGGCTCGAACTCACGGACCGCAAGATCGTGACCTGAGCTGAAGTCGGACGCTTAACCGACTGAGCCACCCAGGCGCCCCTCATGTTTTTAATATATACATAGATTTATCAATATATAGTTCTATATAACGATACACTCTAGACAAACTGTATCTTATATGTCCTTACGCAATTGACTTTTTTCACCTCGACATTATGCTTTCGAAATTTATTTTCATCACATACGTGGCTCTAGCTCATCCATTTTTTGCAGCAATATTTCATAGGTTAAGTTTCCTTTCCAAGTTCATTTTGGCAAAGATGATAGAGAACAATAGCAGCACAGAGCTTTGCAGTCCGTCTACAGAGTCTGAAACCTGAAGTTTGGGCGCTAAGGTCATAAGCAAAGGCTGAAATCTCAGGGGCTCCTTGGGTCAGCTGAGTAATGGAGGGCCTGAAATTTATGGGTAGGGCTGGGCAAGCTCCCAAGAAAGGGGGACTTTGGAGGTGGGTGGGGCCAGCGTGAAGTGTGGATGAGGCGGAAAGAAGAGAGAAGGCACAGGGAGACCAGGACGGGGTGTGAGATTGTGAAACAAGGAGGAAAGCACTGAGGCAGAGTTGTCCAAAGGTCCTTTTATTTTTTTCTCAAAGTCATTGAGCACCAACCACATGATCAGGCCAGAACTAAAGCATTAAGGACACGGTGCACCTAATGAGTTTTCTCAGGCCCAGCCCTATGTGGGGCCATGCTGGGAAACAGGGGTGGTCAGGCCAGCTCAGTTTCTGCCCTCCCAGGCTCACAGGAGAACAGGAAGACAGACATTCACCAGAGAATGACAGCCCAGTATGGTCAGGGAGATGCTGAAGTGACCCAGGCCCCGAGAGAGGAAGCATGGGCCAGAGTGATCAGGGCCAGTAGGGAACACAAAGGTGAATGCGTGAACCCAGAGGAGGCGCCTCACGCAGCCGGGGGTGCAGAGGAGGAGAATGAGGCCAGCAGGTAAAAGGCAGGAAAGAACATTCCTGACAGAGGGAACATGGTATATACGTACAGTGGAATATTAATCAGCCTTAGAAAAGAAGGATATCCTGAGGCGCCTGGGTGACTCAGTTGGTTAAGTGACCAACTCTTGATTTTGGCTCAGGTCATGGTCTCCTGGCCATGAGATTGAGCCCCACGTCGGCTCTGCACAGAGTGTGGAGTCTGCTTGGTAGTCTCTCCCTCTCTCCCTGCCCCTCCCCTGCTCGCTGACATGTGCACTCTCTCTCTCTCTCTCTCAAAATAAATAAATAAACTTTAAAAAAAAAGAAAAGAAGGATATCCTGTAATATGTGACGACATGGAGGAAACTTGAAGGCATCACGCTAAATGAAATAAGCCAGTCTCAGAAAGACAAATACTGCATAATTCTATTTATAGAGGTATCTATAATAGTCAAACTCATTAAAGCAGAGAGTGGACTGGTGGTTGCCAGTGCTGGGGGGAAGGGGAAAGGGGGAGTTGCTAATCAATAGGTGCAAAGTTTCAGTTATGCAAGACGAATAAGTGTGAGAGATCCGCTGTACAACATTGTGCCTCTAGTTAATAATACTGTATTGTAAACTAAAAATCTGTTAAGAGACTCGATCTCGTGTTAGGTGTTCTTACCATAATAACAATAATAATAATAGAAGACATTTAGAAGGAATATTTCCTTGGTATGTCCACAGCCTAGAAAGACCAATGTGTTGAGAGCAGCTAATAGTTAGAGAGCATTTCCAACCCACTGGGCACGGTTCTAAACATCCTACATATAGTATTAGGCACTATTTTATGCATCATACAGGTAGTATCTCATTTAATCTGTACAACAGCTCTATGAAGAAGGGGTCATTAACTTCATTTTATAGATGAGGGAACAGAGACACAGAGAAGTCAAGGAACTTGCTCAGAGCCTAACAGCTGGTAAGCAGTAGAGCCTGAATTCAAACCCAGGCGGTCTGGCTCTAGTGCCTATCCCCTTAACCACTACACTGTACTGCTTCTCTGTGTGTATACTGCCTTTGCCGGAATAGCTTCCTTTTCTTGTTTTTAATCAGGAGAATATATTCGTGTATTGCTTGCACAATTTGAAAACCTTAAGAATATCAGATTGACGAGGAATGATCTCTAAGTACTGTTATCAATGAAGAAAAGCAAGGTTCAGAACACTAGGAATAGCAGGCTACGGTGGTGGACAGGCAGGCAGGAGGGAAAGTCTCTTTGCAAATGCATAAACTATCTCTGGAAGGAGACACAAGAAACCAGTAATGGCAGTCACCTTCTCATGGCTAGAGGAGAAGGTAAGAAACGTATTTTTCCTGGAGAGTTTTTGCACCTTTGAAAAGGTTGAGAGTGATCAAATGATGAAATAGTTTTTCTACTCTCTTTACCCCAAAGAACACTGATTTTGACAACCACCCATGGACAAGAGTGCCTTTGTGGAAACCTGGGAGTCCAGCAGAGAAGTTCCATCACACACCTGGTGGAAAAACCTCAGACTGGATGCACTGAAGAGAAGTTCTACGCAACTGGGGCTCAGGAAGCAGCTGGGAGAATAGCAGCTGGGGGTCTTGGAAAGCATCAAAGGGACTTGGATCCTACTGACTGCACTGCAGACATCAGGGAGGCCGCCCATGCTTTGCCTGTGGGTCCCCTCAACTGATCCATGGGCATCCCCTGTGCTGTGCATGCCTCACCCGCACACCCACGCCCACCCCGTGGCTGGCTCCCTGCGGATGCCCATGAGGACTGAGAGTGAGTCTCTGAAGGTGGCTAGTAAGCATGTGCAGAAAGTCGGCTGACTCAGAGGGGCCGGGAGAAAGCAAGCAAACTTGAGCAATAAGGACAACCCAACGGAAAGCAAACGGGAGGCAGGCAGCACTTGGTCTGGCTTTGCAGGATCAAGAGGAGGCTTATCATCTTAAAAAGCACCCTCTTCCCTTGGGAATGCAAGCTGGTGCAGCCACTCTGGAAAACAGTATGGAGGTTCCTCAAAAAACTAAAAATAGAACTACCTTACGACCCAGCAATTGCACTACTAGGCATTTATCCACGGGATACAGGTGTGCTGTTTCAAAGGGACACGTGCACCCCCATGTTTATAGCAGCACTATCAACAATAGCCAAAGTATAGAAAGAGCCCAAATGTCCATCGATGGATGAATGGATAAAGAAGATGTGGTGTATATATACAACGGAGTATTACTCGGCAATCAAAAAGAAGGCAATCTTGCCTTTTGCAACTACATGGATGGAACTGGAGGGTATTATGCTAAGTGAAATTAGTCAGAGAAAGACAAAAATCATATGACTTCACTCATATGAGGACTTTAAGAGACAAAACAGATGAACATAAGGGAAGGGAAACAAAAATAATATAAAAACAGGGAGGGAGACAAAACAGAAGAGACTCATAAATATGGAGAACAAACTGAGGGTTACGGGAGGGGTTGGGGGAGGGGGGATGGGCTAAATGGGTGAGGGGCACTAAGGAATCTACTCCTGAAATCATTGTTGCACTATATGCTAACTAATTTGGATGTAAATTTCAAAAATAAAATAAAATAAATAAAATAAAATAAAAATTTAAAAAAAAGCACCCCCTTCCCCAAGAGGGAACAAGAAGTATGGAGCAGGTGTATCCATAGAGAAGGTCTGAAAAAGCGTCAGAATCCCTCACAAAGCTTATGGAAGGTATTTCTTACCTGAAGCCATCAGTAAAGACTGGATAAGGTAACTGCTTCTACAAATGCAAACACAGCAACGCAAGACTTCAAGGAACATGAAAAATCAAGGAAACATACCGCCAAAGGAACACAATAATTTTCCAGCAACTGACCCCAAAGAAAGGATATCTGTGATTTGCCTGATAAAGAATTGAAATAGTTGTTTAAGGAAGCTCAGTGAGCTATGAGAAAACACAGAAAGACAATTCAAGAAATTAGGGAAAAATACACACAAACAAAACTAGAAGTTTAACAGAGAGATATAAGTCATTAAAAAGTATCAAAAAAAGTGGTGCCTGGCTGGCTCACTCGGTGAAGTGAATGACTTCAGCTCAGGTCACGATCTCACGGTTCGTGAGTTTGAGCCCCGCATAGGGCTGTCTGCTCTCAGGACAGAGCCCGCTTTGGGTCCTCTGTCCCTCCCCTGCTCATGTTCTCTCTCTCTCTCTCTCTCTGTCTCACAAACACACACACACACACACACACACACACACACACACACACACACATAAATACAACTTTTACAAAAAAGTTACCAAAAAGAAATTCTGGAGTGAAGAATACAATGAATGAAATGAAAAATGCAATACAAAAAATCAGCAACAGACTGGATCAAGTGGAGTAAAGAATGAAAAACAGTTGGGGCATCTGGGTGGCTTGGTTAAGCCTCCACTCTTGATTTCAGGTCAGGTCATGATCTCATAGTTGTGAGATTGAGCCTTGCATCGGGCTCCATGCTGAGTGTGGAGCCTGCTTGGGACTCTCTCTCTCTGTCCTCCCCTGCTCATGCTCTCTCTCTCTCAAAATAAAACAAAAAAACCATTTTTTTTTTTAAAGTGAAAAAAGCCGGGGCGCCTGGGTGGCTCAGTTGGTTAAGCGTCTGACTTTGCCTCAGGTCATGATCTTGCGGGTTTGTGAGTTCGAGCCCCCCACATTGGGCTCTGTGCTGACAGCTCAGAGCCTGGAGCCTGCTTCAGATTCTGTGTCTCCCTCTTTCTCTCTGTTCCTCTCCTGCTCACGCTCTGTCTCTCTCTCAAAAACAAATAAAAACATTAAAAAAAATAAAGAGTGAAAAAAGCCTAAGAGAATGATGGGATCCATTAAGATAAACTCTATGCAATGGTCGAGTCCCTGAGAGAGAAGAGAGGGAGAAAGGGTGATACGCTATATTTACATCAGACAAAATAGCTTTTAAGTAAAAAACTGTAACGAGACAAAGAAGGTCATTATGTAACGATAAAGGGGTCAATTCATCAATAGAATATAAAAATTGTATATATACAGGTAATATTGCAACACCTAAATATATTAAGCAGGTACTAACAGATCCGAAGGGAGAAACAGACAACACAATAATAGTAGGGGACTTCGATACCCCACCTTCAACAATGGATAGATCGTCCAGATGTAACATCAATAAGGAGACACTGGACATGAGCCGTATACTTTAGACGGAATAGAACTAGCCGACATATACAGAACATTCCATTCACTAGCAGCAGAACACACTTCTCCTCAGGTGCACACAGAACATTCACAAGGATAGATGATATGTTGGGCCCCAGAACAACTCTTAGAAAATTTAAGACTGAAATCATAACGAGCATCTTTTCTGATCACAATGTTATAAAAAGGAGAAAATGATTTTTTTAAAAGCCCTGGAAAATTCACAAATATGTGGCTATTAAACAACATGCTCTTGAGCAACCAATGGGTCAAAGGGGAAATCAAAAGAAAATAAAGAAAACAACTTGAGACAAATGAAAATGGAAACACAGCATACCAAAATTTATGGGAGGCAGCAGAAACATTTAAGAGGGAAGTTTATAGAGATAAATGCCTACATTAAGAAAAAAGAAAAATCTCAAACAACCAGAATTTACACATCAAGGAACTAAAAGAAAAAAGAAAAAAAACAAATCCCAAAGTTAGCAGAAGGAAGGAAATAACAAAGATCATGGCAGAAATAAATGAAGATACCAGAAACACAATAGAAAAATCAATGGAACTAGGAATTGGTCTTTTTCTTTCTTTTTTAAAAAACGTTTGTTCATTTTTTATTTATTTATCTATTTAAAAAAATTTTTTTTATTTTTTTTTTAACGTTTATTTATTTTTGAGACAGAGAGAGACAGAGCATGAACGGGGGAGGGTCAGAGAGTGGGAGACACAGAATCTGAAACAGGCTCCAGGCTCTGAGCTGTCAGCACAGAGCCCGACGCGGGGCTCGAACTCACGGACCGTGAGATCATGACCTGAGCCGAAGTCGGCCGCCCAACCGACTGAGCCACCCAGGCGCCCCTCATTTTTTTTTTAGAGAGAGAGTGTAAGCAGGGGAGGGGCATAGGATCCAAAGCAGGCTCTGCACTGACAGCAGAGAGCCCCACACGGGGCTCCAACTCACAAACCATGAGATCATGACCTGAGCTGAAGTCGGACACTCAACAGACGGAGCCACCTGGGTACCCCAAGAACTGGTCTTTTAAAGAGATAAACAAAACTGACAAACCTTTAGCTGGACTAAGAAAACAAGAAGACTCAGATAAGTAAAATAAAAAATGGAAGAGGAGACTATACAACTGATAACACAGGAATACAAAGGACGTAAGAGGCTACTATGAAAAATTGTTTACCAACATATTGAACAACCTAGAAAAAATGTATAAATTCTTAGAAACATAGAGCCTACCAAGACTGAATTATGAAGACATGGAAAATCTGAACAGATTGATTACAAGTAAGGAGATTGAGTCAGTAATAAGAAACTTCCTAACAAAGAAAAGTCTAGGACAAGATGGTTTCATTGGTGAGTTTTACCAGACATTTAAAGAAGAATTAATACGGGGTCCCTGGGTAGCTCTGTTGGTTAAGAGTCTGACTCTTGACAGTTTGTGAGTTTGAGCCATAAGTGGGGCTCTGCACTGACAGTGTGGAGCCTGCTTGGGATTCTGTCTCTCTCCTTCTCTCTCTGCCCCTCTCTTGCTCTCTCTCTCTCTCTCAAAATAAATAAATAAACTTAAAAAGAATTAAAGAAGACTTAATAACAATCCTTCTCAAACTTCTCCAAAAAATTAAAGGGACGGGAACACTGTCAAATCATTTTACAAGGTCAGCATTACCTTGATACCAAAGTCAGATAAGTACACTAGTAGAAAAGAAAGCTATAGACTAATATCCCTGATAAATACAAATGCAAAATTCTCAGCAAAATATTAGCAAATTGAATTCAGCAACACATGAAAAGGATCATATACCACGATCAAGTGAGATTTATCCCTGGGATGCAGGGATGATTCAATATATGTAAATCAATAAAAGGGATACACTATATTAACAAAACAAAAAGATAACAATGATAGGATCATCCCAATATGTGCAAAAAAAGCATTTAACAAAATTCAACATTCTTTAACGATAAAAACTTTCAACTGGGCATAGGAGAAACATACCTCAACATAATATAGGCCATGTATGACAAGCCTACAGCTAACATCAAATTCAACAACAAAAAGCCAAAACCTTTTCCTCTAAGTTCAGGAAGAAGACAAAGGTTCCCAGTCTCTTCACTCCTATCAATCTAATACTGGAAACACAAGGCAAAACAATTAGGCAAAAAAAAAAAAAAAAAGAAAAAAAAAAGAAAAAAGAAAAAAGGCATCCAAATCAGAAAGGAAGAAGTAAAATAGTCTCTCTTTGTAGATGTTATGATCTTATATAAAGAAAATCCTAAAACTCCACCCCAAAACTGTTAGAACTAATCAACAAATTCAGCAAAGTTGAAGGATACAAAGTAAACATACCAAAATGCATTTCGATACACTGTTGGAGGAGGTAAAAAGACAGGACTGCTTGTTGACCCCTGAGCTGGATCGGGGCAGTTGGAGGCTCCTCACCCACTACCGTATCTTTGGAATGTACGTTCTGCCTACCATTCCCACAGTGGGAGGTATTCCAAGGACATAGCCTTGACAGAGTAAGGTGTTGTTGAGACCATCTGGAAGGTATATATTACTGAACCCAGTTAAGGACTCTATGCAAACTTTAAGATTCTGGTAAGTAGGTGCAGAAACATACCCATTTTGTGGCTGTCCAAGACAAGCCTGATAAAGTTCTCTTGCTTATTAAACCTTCCACCTACCAATCTGAGCAGTCTACCTCTTTCTTCAGTCTCTCCTTGCCCTTTGTTTATAGAGGTCAATTTGCAAACCAACATTCACTAACAACAAACTATGTGAAAAAGAAACAAACCATCTTTTTTTTTTCTTTTTTTTTTTTTAATGTTTATTTATTTTTGAGAGAAAGAGAGACAAAGTGCGGGCAGGGGAGGGGCAGAGAGAGAGGGAGACACAGAATCCAAAGCAGGCTCCAGGCTCTGAGCTGTCAGCACAGAACCCGACATGGGGCTCGAACTCATGGACTGCGAGATCATGACCTGAGCTGAATTGGATGCTTAACCGACTAAGCCACCCAGGCACCCCAACAATCTTTATGATAGCATCAAAAGGAACAAAATACTTAGGAATAAATTTAACCAAGGAGGTGAAAGATCTGCACACTAAAAACTGTAAGACATTGATGGAAGAAATTGAAGAAGGCATAAATAAATGGAAAGGTATTCTGTGTTCTAGAAGAATTAACATTGCTAAAATGTCTATACTACCTGAAGCTATCTATAACTTCAGTGTAATCCCTATCAAAATTCCAATGGCATTTTTTTACAAAAATAGAGAAAACAATCCTAAAATTTGTATGGAACCATAAAAGACCAGAATAGCCCAAGTAAGACTGAAAAGAATACAGCTGAAGGCATCACACTTCCTGATTTCAAACTATATCACAAAGCTATAAGTGATCAAAACAGTATGGTACTGGCATTAAAAAAAGACACACAGATCAATGAAACAGAATAGAGTGCCCAAAAATAAACCTGTGCATATACTGTCAATTAATTTTTGACAAAGGAGCCAAAAATTTATAATGAGGAAAGGACAGGCTCTTGCATGAATGGTGCTGGGAAAACTTGAGAGCAACATGCAAAAAACTAGAACCCTATCTTACACCACACATATCCGCTCAAGCAGATTAAAGACTTAAACATGAGACCTAAAACCATAAAACTCCTGGAAGAAAACAAGGATAAGTTCCCTGATGTTGACCTTTGCAATGACTTTTTGGATTTGGCAACAAAAGCAGAAATAAGCAACTGGGATTACATCAAACCCAGTTCTTCTTCTTTACAGCAAAGGAAACTGTCAACAAAATGAAAAGGAAACCTATGAAATGGGAGAAAGTACCTGCAAACCACATATCTTGGAGTTAACATCCAAAATATGTAACAAACTCATACTACTCCATAGCAAAAAAGCAACCAAGCAAGCGAGCAAGCAACCCCCCCCCCCAACAAAACCCCAATTTAAAAACGGGCAAGACCTGAATAGATATTTCTCCAAAGAACACATGCAAATGGCCAAGTTACATGAAAAGGTGCTCAACATCACTAATGACCAGGGAAATACAAACCAAAGCCACAATGAGATATCACTTCACACCTGTTAGAATGACTATGATAAAAAAGATAAGAGATAGCCAATAATGGCAAGGATGTAGAGAAAAGAGAACCCTTGCACACTGTTGGTGGGACTGTAAACTGGTACAGCCACTGTGGAAACAGTAAGAAACTTCAAGTTAAAAATAGAACTACTATATAAGCCAGCAACATCACTTGTGGATATATATCCAAAGCAAATGAAATCACTAGATCTCGAACAGCTATCTGCACGCCCATGTTGACTGCAGCACTATTGATAATAGCCAAGTATGGAAACAACCTAAGTGTCCGTAGACTGATAAATGGGTAAGAAAATGTATTGCGCACGTACACACGCACACACACACACACACACACACACACACACACACACACACACGCATGAATACCACCCAGTCTTTAAAAAGGAGGAAATCTTCTTGTGACAACATGGGTGATCCCTGAGGGCACTGTGCTAAGTGAAACAAGCCAGACAAAGACAAATACTGCCTGGTATCACTTATGTGTACAATCTACAAAAGCTCATAGGAACAGAGTAGAATGGTGGCTGCCAGGGGCTGGTGGGGGTTGGGGTGCAGGGGCAGGGGCAGGGAATGGGAGATACTGGTCAAAGGGTACAAACTTACAGTTATAAATTGAAGAAAGTTCTGGGATTCTAATGTACAGCATAGTGCAATGGTTAGTAACACTGTATTATGTGCCTAAAAGTTGCTAAGAGTAAATTTTCTATATTCTCGCCACATGAATACACACACACACACACACACACACACACACACACACACACACAAAGCGATTATGTGAGCGGGCGTCTGGGTGGCTCAGTTGGTTAAGCATCTGACTTTGGCTCAGGTCATAATCTCACAGTTAATGAGTTCGAGCCCTGCTTTGGGTGAGCCCTGCTTCTCTAGATCTCCCTCTCTCTCAAAAAAAAGTAATTACGTGAGGTGATGGATGTATTAACCAACCTTATTATGGTAATCATTTTGCAATACGTACATGAATCAAATCATTATGTTGTACAGCATAAACTTACACAATATGTAAAGCTGGGGGAAAAAGGTTACCTGGGCTCAACTTCACTTAGAGTTCAGGGTGTCCAATTCGTTCTGGAAGTGAAAGCCCCTAAGATTGGGAGTACAGGGGAGTGGCAGTGAGGCAGGGTAACCCCCTTCCGCTTGAGGTATTTTCCAAACACTGTCCTAGACACCCCTACCCTGGCTCCAGCTTTATGCCGTGTAGCAGCCATGGGAATGGTGGGCTCTTGCTCCTGGAGCAGTTGTAATAGCATGTTCATGGCACCAGTAGGCACTGCCTGATTCCTCAACTTCTCAATTATAGGAGGGGTAGCTGGGCCCTGTAGCATGCCTGTGCTTGAGTATTTTAAAAAAAAATTTTTTTAAATGTTTTATTCATTTTCTGAGAGAGAGAGAGAGAGAGAGAGAGAGAGAGAGTGAGCGATCAGGGTAGGGACAGAGAGAGAAAGGGAGACACAGAAACTGAAGCAGGCTCCATGGCCCGGAGCCTGATGTGGGGCTCAAACTCACGAACCGTGAGATCATGACCTGAGCCGTAGTCAGACATATAACTGACTGAGCCACCCAGGCGCCCCTTGAGTATTTTCTTGAGAGTCATTTCTGCAAACCCAGGCTAGAGCCCGCTTCTCTTGGTCTTCCAACTGCTAAGGAGTTTTGATCCAATTTTAAGCATTTTTGGAAACCATAAATATGTCAGTATTCAGTATACTCAGGAAGTATCTCTAAAAAAGAAAAGCTTAAAACACAACCTCAGTATCGTCATCACACCTAAAAAATTAACAATAACTCCTTAACAGAATAAAATATTCAGACAGTATTCAAATTTCCAACGGTCTCATAAATGTCATTAAAAATGTTTGGGGTGCCTGACTGGCTCAGTTGGTGGAGCCTGTGACTCTTGATCTTGGGGTTGTGAATTCAAGCCCCATGGTGGGTATAGAAATTACTTAAAAATAAGAAATATTGGAGCACCTGAGTGGCTCAGTCGTTTGAGCATCCGACTTTAGCTCAGGTTCGTGAGCCCCACTTCGGGCTCTCTGCTGTCAACGCAGAGCCAACTTCAGATGCTGTCCTCTGCACCTCCCCATTCATGCTCTCAAAAATAAACATAAAAAAACAACAAAACTGTAAAATGTAGGCTCGTGTTGAGTTAAATATAATGAAGTAAGGATGTGATACTATATCCAAATTCCTCATATTAAGTCTCTTTCTACTTAATATGCTTTGGGAGGTTTCGGTTTTCTGCACTGAACCCTCTCCTGTACAGACACACGAAAAGGAAATCCACAGCCACGTCAACTGGCAGAGGGCTGGAAGTGTCAGTTTCCTCACTTGTATAGTAGGGGTCATAATAAAATTTTTAGCTCGAGTTGTTAGGCCAGAGATAAGGCAGGTAAGGTGCTCAGCATGGTAGCTTCAGAGTCGTTTTATAGCCTGCAGCTCTACGGAAGGGTGAGGAAGAAAGTCCTATGCTGAATGGAAACAAGGGAGGTGGATGAGAAATGGTCTTGTAGCAGTCTCCTGCAAGAGACAGAGGTGGGGGCGGGGGGGGGGGGCCTGTGAGCATCCACCTTCGGCTCAGGTCGTGATCTCATGGTTCATGGTTCAAACTCCACATTGGGCTCTGTGCTGACAGCTCAGAGCCTGGAGCCTGCTTCAGATTTTGTGTCTCCCTCTCTCTGCCCCTCCCCTGCTTGCACTATCTCTCTCTCTCAGAAACAAACATTAAAAAAGAGACAGAAGTGGATGAGAAACTGCCTCACGGCAGCTCTTCACAAGACCACTCATCTTCGTTTCCGGAGTCAGCAGGCCTTCTGCCAAAGTTCGGGTCAGATCACAGTTAAGTTTTCCCTGTGTGGCTTACGTGGAGATGTGCAAGGTTGTGGAGGTGCCATGGCAGAACCATTCATCACAGCACCACCCAACAGGTCATCTACCTGTGACGAAAAGGGATAACATCTTTCTGGAGGAGACACCTGGTGGCCATCACCATTCCCAGGGATTAGACTTGACCGGCACTATTGGGGCAACATGGCACCAAGTACTTCCTGACAGGAAGCAAGAAGTCAGATACATAGGAAGGATTCTTGTAAAAAGTACTTAACCTGCACCTAATCAGGCCTTTAGAGCAAACTTCCAGTTTGTAAGATCTCCAGAAGATGGCAGAAGTTAATTGACACCACGAGAAAACAATTAGGCAAATCCAGAGTGGGGGACATTCTACAAGACAGCTGGCCTGGCCTCTTAAAAAAAAGTCCCGTCTTATAAAACTGGGTGGGGTGGAGCAGGGAGGCTACTGTAGAATTTAAAAAGACATTAGAGACCTAAAAAACCAACGTAGAATTTGAACTTTCATTGGATCCTGGAACAAAACACAAACAACAGTATAGAAGACTTTTGGGATACAATTTGGGAAATCGGAATATCAGACATTAGAGAATTAATGTTAGTTTTTCTTACAAGTGATAATGGTATGAAGGAACATGTCATTTTTCAGAGATACATACTTAAGTGCTTAGGACTGAAGTGTCAAGATGTTTGGAAATTAGTTACTCTTGAACCAAGACGTATTTGAATTGCAAGGGTCCACTTACGAGCAGATTTACATATACATGCAGTACTGTAAATGTATTTTCTCTTTCTTATGGTTTTTAAATAACATTTTCTTCTCTCTAGCTTACTTTATTGTAAGGATAGTATATAATACATAGAACATAGAAAATAATCGAGTGTTAATCGACTGTTTCTGTTATCAGAAAGGCTTCCAGTCAGTAGTAGGCTATTAGTAGCTAGGTTTGTGGGAAGTCGAAAGTTACAGATTTTTTTTAATACATGGATTGTCGGCATTCCTAACCCTCACCTTGCTTGAGGGCCTACTGTACTTTTATTAAAAAAAATTTTTTTTAATGTTTATTAATTTTTGAGAGAGAGCGTGAGTGGAGGAGGGGTAAAGAGAGAGGGAGACACAGAACCTGAAGCAGGCTCCAGGCTCTGAGCTATCAGCAGAGCCTGATGTGGGGCTCTAAACCATGAACTGTGAGGTCATGACCTGAGCTAAAGTCGGACGCTTGACTGAACCATCCAGGCACTCTTCCAACTGCACTTTTCATTGGTTCAGTAAAAAGAATATGTAGACACAAAGTAAATATGACACAATATAAACAACTGTTAAATTTAAGCGGTGGGTATGATAGCAATTATACGGATGTCCACTTTTTCTGTATGCTTGAAATTTTTCATAATAAAGTATTTAAAGATGGAATATATATTTTAAAAAATCCCTGCCCTCATGGAAATTACATTCCAGTGTGTGTGGAGGGGGGAAATTATCAAGGATGAATTAAGTAAAACATAGGGAATGTTAGTGGTTAAGTGCTTACGAAACAAGGAGTCAAGGGCTGCAAACGTGTATGGGGGTTGAAACTGTAGGTCAAGAGATCAAGGGAGGGCCTAAGTTGTATGTGAGGAAGACCTGGTGGATACGTGGTGGAAAGGCATTCCAGGCAGGGCAAACAGCAAGTGCAAAGGCCTTGAGGTTGGAGCCAGCCTGGCATATGTTGACACTTCCGGTTTGCTCACAGTTCCTGTCACACTGAGAAGGCCAGCTTGGCAGGAACTGCAGGAGCAAACAAGAAGTGGTGGATCAGAGAGGAAATAGAACCAGATCAAAGCTTTACCAAATCAAATACATATCAAGTATATATATTTATATATACACATATAAATACTTCTAGATGTGTGGGCAATCTCTGGAAGGATGCATGGGAAACTGCTGATGGCGGTTGCCTCCAGACAGAATTGGGCATCTGGGGTCAGAGTGAGTCCTACATCTGGACTTTTCTCTGGACATCCTGATTCACTTGAAATTCTCACCATGTTTAAGTTCCTTCTTATTTCCAACACATGACATAAGCTACAGTTCCTCAAAGTCCCTGGGCATACATGAGGATCCTCTGTTTAGAGCCTCTCCTCCTCATAGGCAGCCATTTCAGAAGACCCCTCCCTAGGCCATTTTCCCTCAATGCAAGAATCCTCTCTCTGCTTGCCCGAATATGCTTCAGATAAGTCTGTCTCTCAACCACTTGAGTGGTCTTGAGGAAACACCAATTCAGCCACAACCTGGTGCTCTAAGCGAGTCAACTGTCTCAGGAGCTCCCTGCTGACAAATCCGGTGGGTGATATTCTGGACTATTGTGTGGCAATTCCTTTGGGGGCAGCAAGAAAAAATGTCCATCTGGTCTGCTTAAAACGACCTCCAATCATCACCACGATCAACATGAAAAAGGAGGACCAAAACAGAGGGAGAAATTCCACACTGTGAAGAAAACCGATCAGACGATATTAAAAGTGTACCGTTAACATCTTATATGTAATTCATGGCAGTGTAATCATGTGTAAAATAAATCTGCATCTCTATGAGATACATATACCTACTTATCTCTGGATAAATCCCCAGGATTTGCTTTAAAATCACCTAGGGGGGAGGGGAATAATTAGAGATGAAACTGATTGGTATTCTGTCGATAACTGTTAAAACTAGGTGATGGGTACACACAAGTTTTTATTATACTGTTTTCACATGGTTCAAAAATTACATAAAAAAAGTTTCTTGTAATTATATAGATAATAAAGGAATAATCAGATAAATTTTAGCATGTATAGGGGCTCGAGGCTATTTTGTATAATCAACTCACTCTACTGTCTGCTATAGAGAAGGCAGTCAGTTTAATAACATAACATAAAAAACAAAACAAAACAAAACAGAAAAAAAACAATCACCCTGAAGCCCCTCTTACTGGTCAAGGTACTAATTCTACCCCAGCTTCTTGCCCGATCATCCAGCTCTTTCACACATACACAGTCTTACACTTTTCCAATGAGTATTTATTATTAGTTAAGCCATGCTTCAGGATCCCAGGGTGGGGATCACCATGTACCCAGGTCCCCCTTCACTGCCCTAGGAGAAGGACGGAGTACGGAGGATAGGTGGGTGGAGCCAGTTCAGATCTTCCCAGGAAACGTGCCTTCCGCCCTGCGGTCGTCCCAGGCTGCCACCTGTGGAAACACAGCCAATGTTACTCCCTTCCCCTGTGGGGAAACCAGATGAGTGACCTTGGTCTTCCTCACTTTGCTCACCTGCTCAGTCATCAACAAGTAAGCCCAGTACTGCCACTATTTCAGGAGTGAGGGTTGGAGGGGGGCGAGTAACACGCAGAAAAATCCCACATTCACTGCAGGGCTGTCCCTGGGGAGATGTGTGACTGTAAAGAGGTTCAAGAGTACGGCTGTGCCGTATTTCAGGAACCCCAGAGTTAACACTCAGTGATGGTTGTCAGAATACAGGAAAGAACACTAGGCAGCTGCGAGACAAAAAAGAGGCTCATCTATGCCCTGGCACGAGTGGATCTCCCAAGTGCAAAAAGGTGCAAAACTGAATACAGAGTGTGATCCTGCTGATCACAGATGTACGCATATAGGCATATAAAAAATAACAGAAAGGCCCGTATCAAACTATTAACACTCCCTAGAAGAAACAATCTGCAACCTGTGGACCCTCCTACAGGCAGTCAGAAGCACAACCACTGATATACACACACCCTCACACTCACATATATATGCCATGTATTAGAGGCAGTGGACCAAAGCACGGATAATAAGGAAGACTGAATCTGAATTCCTAGCTGTGACACCTCGGGCAAATTACTTAATCTTTCAGGGCCTGATTTTTTTTTTTTTTATTTAAAATTTTTATTTTGAGAAAGAGAGAGAGAACACACAAGGTGGGGAGGGAGGCAGAGGGAGAGAGAAAGAATCTTAAGCAGGCTCCACGCCCAGCACAGAACTGGACACTGGGTTTGAACTCACGAAACCATGAGATCATGACCTGAGCCAAAATCAAGACCTGGATGTGCGACAGACTGAGCCACCCAGGCACCCCTCAGGGCCTCAGTTTTTAACTGTATAAAATGAGGACAGTGAGGGGCACCTGGGTGGCTCAGTCGGCTAAGGTCTGACTTCAGCTCAGGTCATGATCTCATGGTTTGTGGGTTCGAGCCCTGCACCGGGCTCTGTGCTGACAGCAAGGAGCCTGGAGCCTGCTTCGGATTCTGTGTCTCCCTCTCTCTGCCCCTCCCCTGCTCGCGCTGTCTCCAAAAAATAAATAAAACATTAAAAAAAAATGAGGATAGCGATAACAGTATCCATCTCATCCTGTTTTTCAGCATGTTTGCCCTTAGAGGATATCAAGTGCTTACAAATGAGCTGGCTCATAGTTAAGTGATGTGTATTTTATTTACATACTTACACACCATGTATCATGAATACTCTGTACTTTACAAAAAAACATACAAATTGGGCCACACTACATATTGTCCTGCAACTTGCTTTTCCCACAAGTCTTAGAGCTCTTTCTGTTTTCTGTCACAAAGATCAAGATAAATGTACCAACATTTATCTAGCTCGGGTTGTTTCTGAATTACAAACTCTGCAATGAAGATCCTCACACAGGAGCATCTTTGTAGGTCTAGATGTAAAACTGCCACGTGTATGTTTTTTTCCATTTTGAAAGATCCTGCCAAACTGACCTCAAAAGAGATTGTACCAATTTATAGGACAACTAACATTTAGCACTGTCCATCTTTATAATTCTTGCACCAGAATGCGAGGTAAAAACAAGCTTCTCTCTGTTGTTTTAAGCTGTGTTTTCCTGATGACTTGAGTGGAGATGGACATCTTTTCAGGTTAACGCTCACCTGGATTCCCTCATACTGGACTTGTACTGTCCACAGTCCACAGTACTCTATGAGTGAACTTCTCAGTCGCTGGGATTGACCCTCTCTCCATCTCTCTCTTTTTAAAAAATGTTTATTTTTGAGAGACAGAGATAGAGCTCAAGTGGGCAAGGGGCAGAGAGAGAGAGGGAGACACAGATTCCGAAGCAGGCTCCAGGCTCTGCACTGTCAGCACAGAGCCCGATGCAGGGCTCGAGCCCAGGAACCATAGATCATGACTTGAGTCAAAGTTGAATGCTTAACCAACTGAGTCATCCAGGCGCCCCTCTCCATCTCCCTTTTTTTTTTTTTTAATTTTATTATATTTTTTAAAAATTTACATCCAAATTAGTTAGCATATGAAACAATGATTTCAGGAGTAGATTCCTTAATGCCCCTTACCCTCCTCTCCATCTCTTTTTAAAGGATCAAGTTGGTCTGATAACTTGGAAATTTCACTTTGCCCAATAATCCCACTTCATGGAAAGGAAACTAAGGGAACCATTCAAATAGAGGAGAAAACATTTCCCGGAATGGAAATGTACACTGAAGTATCATTTCAAATAGTGAAAAGACTTATGTGGATCCTGAGAAACTTAACAGGAACCCATGGGGGAGGGGGAGGAAAAAAGGAAAAAAAAAAAAAAAAAAAAAGAGGTTAGAGTGGGAGAGAGCCAAAGCATAAGAGACTGTTAAAAACTGAGAACAAACTGAGGGTTGATGGGGGGTGGGAGGGAGGGGAGGGTGGGTGATGGGTATTGAGGAGGGCACCTTTTGGGATGAGCACTGGGTGTCGTATGGAAACCAATTTGACAATAAATTTCATATATTAAAAAAATAAATAAAATAAATAAATAAATAAAATAGTGAAAAGATGTGAATCCAGCTAAAAGGGAAGGAAATATTTTATAACTATTAAGATGATGGCTGCCCAATAAGTGAGCAGATTGTACTGACATGGAAGTAGGTACACAATGCATGTTAAGTAAAAAAAGCAAAGCACAAAACAGTGTCAGGAGTATGACCCATATTAGTATTAAAAAGTACATAACCACGTATCTACACATACACACATTAGCACACAGAAAGGGAAGTAAAAGATTTGTGCCAAATGACTAAGGAAAGTTAACTTTAGGATCAGAAGGGGATGGCTAGGGGGCTTTCACTTTCTACATTGCATAAATCTCCTGTTTTGAAGATTCCACAAAAGTCAGTGCTATTTTTTCATAGAGAAACTCAAGATTTTTTAACCTGGAAAATAAAACATGGTTGGAAAAAAATGTTTTAAATGCCCTTCCAGGGGCGCCTGGGTGGCGCAGTCGGTTAAGCGTCCGACTTCAGCCAGGTCACCATCTCGCGGTCCGTGAGTTCGAGCCCCGCGTCGGGCTCTGGGCTGATGGCTCAGAGCCTGGAGCCTGTTTCCGCTTCTGTGTCTCCCTCTCTCTCTGCCCCTCCCCCGTTCATGCTCTGTCTCTCTCTGTCCCAAAAATAAATAAACGTTGAAAAAAAAAAAAAATTAAAAAAAATAAAAATAAAAAAAAATAAATGCCCTTCCAAAATACACATACTGGGATTAGAGACTAATTGAAAATAATACACAGGAAACACCTGGAAATGCGACAGTATTATTAGGGAGGTCAGGAAGATGGGGAACATTTTCTGCCCTTTCTCTATTTTTTAAGTTTTTGTGAAGTGGTTATATTTTTCATAAAAAACAAAACAGGGGTGCCTGGGTGGCTCAGTCGGTTAAGTGTCTGACTTCAGCTCAGGTCATGATCTCACAGGTCATGAGTTTGAGCCCCTCGTCGGGCTCTGTGCTGAGAGCTTGTAACCTGGAGGCTACTTCAGATTCTGGGTCTCCCTCTCTCTCTGACCCGCCCTGGCTCATGCTCTGTCTGTCTCAAAAAGGAATAAACATGAAAAAAAATTTTAACAACAACAACAGCAATAACAAAACACTTGTTTTTACTTCACCAAGTTTTTAAAATAAAGAAGCCAGGGCAGCCAGGTTTAAAAGGGACTTGGCAGAATACCTTTATATTCAGCCCTAACAGGGCAGACACAGCAGGCACCTGAGGGTAGGAACCACACAATCTGCTGCTCCCAAGGTAAGGGCAGGCCCAGGTCCTGGAGACTGGGGCGTAGGGCAGCACCGGGACCGGAAGCATGCTTCCCAGGCCTCTGTCCAGCATGCACCCAATGGAGGCTCTGAGGCTGGAGGAGGGATGTTATGAATTCACAACATCATGCTACCCAAGATCACCCAGCGACAAGGAGAAATCCTGGAAGGGCAGAGGGCACTCAAAGACATATGAGACACTGCGGCCAGAGAGGTGGGAGGAGAGCCAAGCAAGCTGAGGAAGACTGCATTAAGGCAATCTGTTCTCAAGAAATAAGCCCCAAAGGCGTACATCAAGGATGCTTCATATATACTGAAAAATTAGAACATAAGCTCCATCAAAAGGGAATCAGTTAAATAAAAGCATTTGAAAGTTACTAAAACCTAAAACGGCAGATCTGTATGATTATAAAAAAAGGCTTCAAGACACACTGAGAAGTCAAAGCAATTCGAAGACTACGTCGTGTGACTCATCCATACAGAGGCTCCACAGGAAAAAGGGAATGAGTTAACACTAGTTACCTCAGGGAAGGAGCACTGGGGAGCACAAGACAGCTTCTACTTTTTGTTTTACTGTACTGCTCACAGTTGGCTTTTTTTTTTTTTTTTAAATAAGCACTATGACTTTTGTAATACTACCATATTTTGCACATATTGTGCAAAAACACAAGGTTTTTGCATTTTAACATCTCTGAAATTAGCATTAATTGCATTCCTTTCTGGCATTTTAAAAAAAGATTTCTCAATGTTTCTTGCAGTCAAGAGGATCTTTGATTTGAGGAAATAGTACAATGTTAAACATAAATATTTGGGAGGCGGGGGGCTCAATCAGAAGGACTTGGGCCCCTAAAGATAAATTCTTTATTTAAAGTGTGTGACAGAGTATTAAATAGTGACAAAAGGTCTGGTCAATCAGGGCTAGCCAGATTGCCTTACTGTGTCCGCATCTTCTAGAGAAGCACACGAAGTAGGTAGGGGTAAAAAGACATGTTTGAGATTTCCTTCAGAATACTGCAGCAAAGAAAAGGGGACAGAAGAAGGGAATGTGGAAAAATCTTGAAAATACTCAATTTGGGGAGTGGGTATAAGTGGAAGGTCACTGAATTATTCTCTCTACTTTTACGTATAATTTGAATGTGTTCATAATAAAAGGCACAGAACTGCACAAGATGGCGAGCCCCACAGGGACAGGGAGCTGGCCATACGCATATTTGTGGGCTCCATGAGCAAGATGGATGTAGCATGGAGACGGCCCCAGCTGCCCCAGCTGAGAGTCCTGACTGGCTGAGAGTATCATTAAAAAGAGAGAAGGAGGGCAATTCCACAAAGTAAAGGTCAAGTCCCATGGACAGTGCGATGCCCTGTGCTTCCTCTGCCTCTCACAGATGAGCCCCCACCGAGTTACTACACTCCCTTCTGCTAAGACCCCATCCAGCGTTCCAAGGGCCCCAGCAGGCAGTACATACCCAGGATATGGGGCAGAGGGACTTGTACACACGCCGGTACCATTCACACACGGAGACATCACCCCCTTTAGCAGTCATCGCCTTCTCACAGCGGTGGAAGTCTGTGAAGAAAGGGGCTCAGGTTCAGCCCAGACCAAGGACTGGAACACATTTTTTAAAAAATGTTTATTTTTGAGAGAGAGAGAGAGAGAGAAAGAGAGAGAGAGAGAGAGAGAGAGAACAAGCGGGGGAGGGGGAGCATGCGGAGAGAGAGACAGAGAGACAGAGAATCCCAAGCAGGCTCTGCGAGGTCAGTGAAGAGCCCAACTCAGGGCTCCAACTCACAAACTGTGTGATCATGACCTGCGCCAAAATCAAGAGCCCAACACTTAACCAACTGAGCCACCCAGTTGCCCCTGGAACACATTTTTGATCAAAACTCAGAGAAATATTTTTCACTTCACAGCAGTTATGCACACACACACACACACACGTTTGACAAAGAATGTACATTCCTACAAATGTGCTGAAAAAGGCTAGACATGCCTCACCAAATTGATCTCGTGGCCCCTAGAGAACTACTGTTTGACCTGAAAATTCTGGGGTCAGGAATGAGGAGGTAACATGAGGGACATGTGCAGGGACTATGGAAGTCCAAAACCAGGGCAAGGGAAAGGGAAGATGATCTTGATGCTAAGATGCTGGCATCCTAAGACGGGAAGGGGATGATCTTGTTTTTAAAAGTAGGAAATTAGGGGTGCCTGGGTGGCTCATTCATTCGACTATAGGTTTCAGCTCAGGTCCTGATCTCATGGTTTGTGAGTCTGAGTCTCCCCTTTCTCCCACAGATCCCACCAGGTGGGATCCCACAGATCCCACCAGGATCTGTGCTGAACTGTGGGGAGGCTGCCTGGGATCCTCTCTCTTGGCCCTCCCCTGTTGGGGCTCTCTCTCTCAAAATAAATAAATAAACTAAAAATAAAAACACCTTTAAAAGTAGGCAATTAGGGGTGCCTGGCTGGCTCTGTCGGTAGAGCATGCAACTCTTTATCTCGAAGCTGTGAGTTTGAGTCCCACAGTGGGTGCAAAGATTACTTAAAAATAAAATCTTTTGGGGCGCCTGGGTGGCGCAGTCGGTTGAGCGTCCGACTTCAGCCAGGTCACGATCTCGCGGTCCGTGAGTTCGAGCCCCGCGTCGGGCTCTGGGCTGATGGCTCAGAGCCTGGAGCCTGTTTCCCATTCTGTGTCTCCCTCTCTCTCTGCCCCTCCCCCGTTCATGCTCTGTCTCTCTCTGTCCCAAAAATAAAAATAAAAACATTGGGGGAAAAAAAAAAAATAAAAAGAAAAAAAAAAAATAAAATCTTTAAAATAAATAAATAAAATAAAAGTAGAAAATTAATTAAAAAAAAGAAAAATACTCCAAGTATTCTACTCCTGGGCACATTCTCTACATAACAAAAGCATTCATATGCACATCAAATTACACAGAACATTCATAGCATCATCATTCATAAAAGCCCCCAACTGGAAACCATGCAAGGGTCCAGAAATAAATTATGGAAAATTATACACTATGAAAATGACCAAACCATACATTATAGCATGGATGAATCTTCAAAACTGACAAATGAAGAAATTAAAAAACCGAGACTATGTATAATGTCTATAAAGTTCATCAAGAGGCAAACCTAAAAGCAGTGATAAAACCAAAATGTGACTGCCTTAAGTCGGCAAAGTTACATCTCTAATGGGCAGAGTAGGATGCTGTATTCAAGGCAAGGCATGCAGTAGGCAGGGAAGCTCAGAATGCTGGCCAGTATCTAATTTTTTATCCAGGTTATAGTTACGCAGGGGAATCACTTTAGTATTATTCATTTAGGTGTACATTATGCTTTACATATTTCCTTTATGTATGTTACATCTGTCACATATACACACAAATAGTCTTCAAAAAAAAAAAAAAAATCATTATAGGAACCAAAGTTTGTGATCCTGACCTAGATCCTGGAACTTGAACACAGCTGTGATGAGGGGCATGGGCCCTGCAAGGTGGGATGCCCACAACAACAAAAAAAGAGGCCTGGAATGTACAGATCCAGTAGGAGACAACAGATAAGTGACACGAGGTGAGGGACCAGGAAAAGGTCTGCATCCCCTCCCACATCTACGCCCTGCTTACCCAGGTAGTTCTGCCAGCAGTTCCTGGTCTGGTTCTGGTTGGGGAAGCGGCTGTCAAAAGGGGCAGTCTGGTAGTTCTTGATTTTGGTCTTGATGTCTTCTGCCATGGTGTTGAGTCCTGGAGGCATAGGCAGTGGAGGTTGGCAAAAATTCTAAGGGACCTGGGCATGGGGAGGTCAGCCCACTCAGACACAGAATAATGGGGTAGGTTAGGTGTGAATCAGCCACCACCTTCTACCTCTCAGCATATACAAACAGAGGTAAAGCATGGGGCAAATCCACACATCTAAGTGTGGAAGTCACAGCAGGGCTTGGCAGGGCGGGGGGATGGGACTCCTTAGCAAAATCGGGCCTTATTCGTCCCAAAATAACACTGGCTAACATTCACTGAGTACTCAGTATAGGCCAAGCACTGTTCTACACACTTTACTCCTGCAGCCACTCTAAAAGGTAGGAACTATTACTTATTACTATCACTGTTTCACAGACAAGGGACAGGGTGTCCAAGTGACTTCCCAAGGTCATAGAAGTGGAGGAGCCACACTCCATCACTGACAGATCTACACTGTAGAGGTTCTTAATCTCCTTGGTACCATGAACTCCTCAGGGATCTAATGAACCCTTTCTCAGAATATTTTTTAATGCATTAAAAGATTGCATAGGACCATAAAGAAAACCAGTTGTATGTAGCAGAGGATTTATTAACTACCACAATTCTGAAGTAGTCACGAGTGAAGATGTATTCTGTGACATCCGCAACCATAATGTGATATAAGATGACCTGTGATTTTGATTGCTGACAAAGCGACAGATGATGCTAATATTACCAAGATTGATGCCTCCATTCTTAAAAGGAAATGCTACATTTAAATTAGAGATTAAGAAGAATAAAGGGGTGCCTGGATGGCTCAGTCTGTTAAGCCTCCAGCTCTTGATTTCAGCTCAGTTTGTATCTCATAGTTGGTGAGTTGGAACCCCGCGTCAGACTCTGTGCTGACACTCGAGGAGCCTGCTTGGGACTCTCTGTCTCCCTCTCTGCCCCTCCCCGCTTGCTTCTCTCAAAAATAAACAAACAGTTAAAAAGAAAGAAATTTTTAAAAAGGTTAGGAAAAATACATATGTAATTTTCCCCCCTTCAAGTACTAGTACACCTTGCATTCTATGGACTTTGCAGACTGAGAATCAAAAAGCTCTGCTGTATCTCTTATGAGGTGACACACAGTTTTCTTCATGGAATGTGAAACTGCTTCTATTCCAGAGAATTCAAAGAGTAATGGGGTTACAAAGGCCCATGTAAATTCAAGGGACCCAAGGTAGTGGTGGAGATCTGGGGCACCCCAGTAGAATCTTTGGGGGGAAAGGGTAGAGGAGCATGGGGAGGAGACGTAGAATACCAGCGCTGGGACACAGAAGAAGAGTTGTTCTGAAGTGTTGTTTTGGGGGGAGACCTGGGAGAAAGAGTGGTTCAGGAATGACTCTTAGGCCCTCTAACATTCAAGAGGGAGGAGGAACCAGAAACCTGGGTGCAAGGCCAGGCCGCGGCCCGGGCAAGCCACGGGAGCCACGCCTGCCTACGGCCTGCTGATTGAGGGCACTACAGTCCTAACTACGGAATCCAAACGCCGGTCGCCGGCTAAGTAGCTTAATATCGCTTATCCTCAGTTGCTTCACTGTCAAAAAGGGATAATTACGGGCCTTTCCTCATAGGGCTGGAGTGAAGATTAAATGAATTAATAAAGTCGCATGAAACGTTACCTGGCATTAATTAAGGAAGACCGAAATAATCGTTAGCTACGAATACTAACAGAACAGGACCCTAGGGACCAGGGGGGGGGCCAGACGCCGCGGGCCGGAAACTCACTTCGTCCTCGGGGAAACGAGGGTCCGGTTCCTCAGTTCCCCAGGATAGGGTCCCAGCTTCCCAAGCCCTGGACACTCACCTAAAGACACCCCCGAAGCACCTTGCAGCTCAATGTGACCCTCAGCAAAGACGCCAGAGTCGGACCGGAAGCGGAATTGAGGCCGGCCGGAAGCGGAGCGAGTCAGCGTGTGTGAGAGTTTTCCGCGAGGCTAGAACGCCCACGGAAAAGCAGTCTCTGGAGCCATTAAGGCCACGCCCATCCGGGAGAACTCCGAAATCCTATTGGGCTGAATGCCTGTTGATCATCACTTCCGGCCCAATCGTGAGCTAGCGTGCGCTTTTCGACCTGGGGCTTGAGATGCCTGGTTACAGTTTCTCATGTCTTGTTTTTACCTAGGGAAAGGAGTTTCGAGTCCTGGGACTATCTGTAGAGTGGGCCGAGGGAAAAGTATCCCAGCGGAAGTATCCTTATTCATGCAGGTATTGCTTGTTTAACGCTTACCCAGTGCCAGGTACTTCGATAAGGGTCGGGGATGCATCACTGAACAAAACATGAGTCCCTACCCTCTTCATGATTACTACGGGATCAATTGTTAGGGGTTTGAAATCGAACCAGTCTTTCTCCCAGGGTCATTTGTCATATTGTGAGGAATATCCAGACTCCCACCTCCCTGTTCCTTACTATCTTTCCCCAAACTCCAGAAGGCACAAATTCACACAGATTTGGGTGCCTGAAGGCTCAAACCAAAGTCCTGTATCGCAGAGAGGAGGGGTTAAGAACATAAAAGCTTGGGTCTGGCAGAAATTAGTCCCATCTTGGAAAGTGACACATCTATTCTAGTCACAGAGGTATCCTTGACTCTTTCTCTCATACCTCACAGCTAGCTGATCAAGAAATCTTGTCTTTGCCTGAAGCAATATATCCAGAATCTTCGACATCTGGTTCAAGCCACAGGCACAGCCAGCCTAGGCTATAGAAGCAGCCCACACCTTAGCCTCCTGGTTTCCCCACTGCCCTCCGCAGTCACCCACTCAGCCAGAGAGACCCCGTTAATACCTCAGTCATCACTTCCCTTTGGCTTAGAACCCTCCCATTGGGTCTTGTCTGACTCTTTCAAAAGCCAAAGTCCTTATAAATGACCTACACAGTTTGGTCCCTCTTATACCCTCATTTCTTATCCTTTTCTCTTTATTCCCACTGCTCCAGCCATACTGGCCTCTTCCTGTTTAAACACGCAGTCTGGCTTCCCTCTAAGGGCCTTTCGTATTTGCTCTCCCCTTGGCCTGGAATGCTTTTTGTGAAGCTGGCTCCCTTCCTCACTTCCTTCAGGTCTTTGCTTCAATGTCACCTTCCTGGTGAGTCCTTCTCAGACCAAATATTTAAAATTGTCATTTTGTCAGTCCATAGGAGGACCACTCTTTAGGGACTCAGTGGTTCCCAGAATGGGGTAGGCTCTCCTTGGGATCTAGATCCAAGTTCAACCACCCTCAACTTGGAGTGGTGAGACAGTAGGTGGTTTGGGGGATCTAGCACTAAGTCTAATTACTTAATGGTCCCAAGCACTGGAAGAACACACATAAGTCCTCTTTTGGAGTTTTGAGTCTTCTCTTCAGAAGGGACACAGCAGGTAAACTCAAACGTTATTGATTGGGTCCGATTCCTTTACAAGTCCCAGCACGGGCAGGCACACAGTAGGCCCTAAAGGGACTGAGTTGATTCCTTTGAATATCCCATCACACAGTGAACACACAAGTAGGTCCCCTAAGAGTCTGGGTGTGTTTTAGTCACCGCGCATCTTAAGATCACACAGGCCGGGGGTGGGGGTGGGATGTGAGTGTGGTGGTGCACACTTAGGGTCCTTAGTGGGTTTAGTCAGTGTCAGTGGGAAGGACGCAGGCAGCACACACGACTAATTTGACGGGGTATTTTTATTGGGTCGCTCCTCCCGGTCCACCTCCCGCGCAGTCGGTATGGGCCAGGCCGGGTACGCGGCCCCCGAAACGGTACGTGTACTTGCGCCCACCGCTCTTGCGCACGATGTCGCGGCGGTAGTAGTAGCGCAGGCCTCGGCTCAGCTTCTCGTAGTTCATGCCGGGCTTCCTCTTGCGCTCACCCCAGAGCCGCGCCACCTAGGACGGAGGCTGGGCTTAGTCTGAGAGTCAGGAGGGAGCCTGGCTAGGCAACAGACGCGCGGGGCGGGGGGCGCGGTTTCGGGTACGTTTTGGGCAAGAGTTAGTCCCTTTAACTCCTGCGGGGGTAGAGATGAGTACGAGCTGGGGTGGGGTGGGGGAGGTCAAGTGCTAGGCAAACTGCCTCGGCTAAATTGAACTGAAGGAGACTGGGGCGAGACTGGGGCGGGACTTGGCCGGTCTGGGAAGCTGCCCCACCTCTCTGGGGTCACACAGCTGGAACTCGCGGCTGTTGCCCGTCCAGCGGATGCAGTTGCTACGCTCCCCGTCTCGGAGCAGCTCCAGGAGGAACTGCCACAGCTGAATGGGACCTGCGGAGTGCAGGCAGGTGAACACTCAGGCTTCCTAGCCCCGGACCAAGTCGCTTCGATGACCCATATGTCCGGGCTCCCTCGCCTCGAAGGTCCACGTGTCCGGTTTTCCCAACTCGGGGCCCAGAAGTCGATCCCCTTCGGGCCCAGCGAGTCCGGATCCCTCCATATAAGGATCCCCAGCATCGGCCTCAGGGACCCAGGCAGCCGCGGCCCCCATCTCTGAAACTTAGGAGTTTGGGTGCCACATCTTGGAGACCCAGATATCCAGACCCTCACCTCTTTCCTCTCAACTAATCCAGGAGCCTAGGTCTCTTGCTCCCTGGAAGACACCAGTGTCTTAGTCCTCTCCTCCCCCAGGACTCACCATCACCACCTCTCTCGGACTCTTAGGTAACAGCCTCGCCCCCTCACTTCCAGTTCCCTGGGTCCCGCCCCTACGCGCCTAGGCCCCGCCTCATTAGATTCGGGTCTTGCGGACCCCTCACCTCGATGGTTACTTTTGGGGTAACAAGCCAAGGTTACGTGGTCCGACTGCTGGCTGGGTTCAGAGGACGTGGTGAGATCTGAAGCCTGGTATCCCTTTGAAGAAGTGGTGCAGTCCGTATGCAGCCCCGAGACCCAGGAGGTGGTAGAGTCTGAGACCGCAGGTCCAACCCACGAAATGGTAGAGTCCGCGTGAGGCTCCCCGCGGAGGCCCTTGCCCCAGTAGGTGGCGCCGTCGAGACCAATAGAACTGTCCCAGTTGGTGGAGCTGGGGGCCGCCTGGGCACAAGACCACGAATTGGTCCCTCCCCCGGAGGTGGCACAGTTCTGATCCGTTGTCCCCGCAGAACCGGCGAAGGGGGCGGGGCCCAGGCCGGGAGGGGCGGGGCCCGGGGCCTGGGAGAAGCCGTTCCAGTGGTCCGAGCCGTTGCACGTCAAGTCTGTCCAGTCTCCCGACCACGGAAGAGCCTGACGGGCGGGATCTGTGAGGAGCAACAGATCGCAAGTGAGGGGAGCCTAGGTGTCCCGGTCTCTGGCCCGGGGGTTCTTGGAGTCTAAGCTCTAAGCCCTGGGGCCCTCGGCTCCCGGATCTAGGCCATGCCACCTCGAGGACACAGGTGTTTCCCGTCCTAGCCCTGTTCCCCTCAACGATCGAGTAGTTTAAACCTCCAGCTACGGAGGAGGACCCCAGTCCCTTTCTTCCCCCGCCTCTGTGTACACACTCACCCGCCTCCCATGTAGCTTCTGGATGCGTTAACGTGGAGCCCCAGTCCAGCGGTGAGAGCCCTGCGAGGGATAAGAACGGAGTTTAGGGAAGGTGTGAGCAGTGACTAGAGACGTCCCCTCGACCACTCACGCAGCAGTCTTTATTCTTCAGGGAATGAGTTATTACCTCCAGCCCCTACTCACGCATACCTAGAACTCAGGACCCTGGCCTCGTCCTCTTTCAACCTCAGGACTTCAAGCCCGCAGCCCTCCCCCCATTTTGCCTCCGGAGTCCAGGAACACACCCTTCTTCCCTCAGTCCCAGCAGCCCAGTCTCTCACCTTCCTCAGTTCCCAGGGGTCCCAGCCCACAACCACCTTTCCAGCGTGTCTCCACTGTCAGCGTGTCCCCTGGGAACGCCAGCTCAGGGAAATAGAAGCCGAGCTCACCTCCTTCTGCAGGCAATGAGGAGGTTAGGGCTGGGTCGGGGTCAGCAGAGACCCCCACCTGTGCACCCTCCCCATACAGTGACTCAGTGCAGCAGCCTACCCAGCCCTGAAAGCCTGTTCCCTGGGGGCACTTCCTGCGGTGAAGCTTCATCCCAGTTCCACAAGTCCATGGATGCTCCCTGTGAATGTTCTGGGCAGGGGAAAAAAGGGGAAGGGGTGAGCTGGTGACACTTAGGGGCCTTGGAGTCTGGCTGGAGACTCCCTCAGACCCAGAAGTCCAGGCCTTTTGTTCCCTTCTTCCCCGAGACCCTGGAATCTTGGCCTCCAGTATCATTTTTTCTCAGACTAGGAGTAAGGGACCTCAGCCCTCTCCCTCCCTCAGACCCAAGAGTCCAGACCCCCAGACATCCAGTCCCCAGTTCATGGCTCACCTCTGGCGGGTTTCTCTGTCCCCAGCCAGGGGTCTCAGCCCCATTTCATACCATGCACCCCCTCCCCTGGGGGCCGGGGCCGGGGGGGGGGTGATTTTCCGAGACGTCAGAGCTGGGGGTCGCAGCTGGGTCGAGTTGCAGGGACAGAGGCGGGGCCAAGCGTCGTCCCCCCCCCACCCCCCACCCCCCTCAGGGATGGCCGTCCGCCACCTCCTGACAGCTCCGGCTATCCTGTTGCGGGGATGGCTTGGACTTGGACAGGAGCTTGGGGAACAGCGGGCTGCGCGAGTCCCGGGGTGCGGAGGGGAGTTTACGGGGTGATGGGGGTGGGGCGGGGGGCTTGCTGGACAGGTTCTCCGTCTTGGGTCTTGATTCTGCGACATGGGGCGGGGGGGAAAGGGGGGAGGGTCTGGGGTCAGTTGGGTTGCGCCAGGCTTATCTACAACAGGAAGGGGGATTTCCGGCCAGACCCCAGGTCGGCCTACGTCACAATCTGCAGGGGGACTGCGTGGGGGGTGGGGAGGAAGGATATGGTTGGGGGAAGCTGACCCAGAATCCCCAACTGGGCAGAGTTCTCCCCTTCGAGGGCTTTGAGGAGGACATTCTGGGACTGCTCTTGAGGAGTGTCAATCATGGTAACAGCATCAACGATATAAATAATGACGACAGTACTTCTAATAGCTAACATTTATTGAGGGCTCATTGCCTGCCACCAACTGTGTCACTGGGTTTTCACTTAATCCTTTTATGAGGTAGGTACTAGTCTTCATTTTATGAAAGGGGAAATTGAAACAGACTTCCTTCCACTTCTCTTCATGTCTAGAATCCATGCCTTTCCATGCTATAATAGTTTGAGACAAATGGGGAACATTTGAGTATGAACTGAATATAAGATATAGAATTACTCATTTTCTTAGATGTGATCATGGTATTATAACATGAAAGATGTCTCTATAAGGAAATGGACACATATTTAGGGGCGAAGTGTTATGATGTCTGTAACTTACTTCAAATGATTCGGCATCCCCCCACCCCCGCCCCCCACGTATACATATAACATATACATCTATACATGCAATAGTTGGGACATACTTATACTAAAAAATTATTTGTTTATTTGAGCTTCAAATTTAACTAGGTGTCCTGTATTTTTATTTCCTAAATCTGGTAATCCTAAACCCAGGTAGCTTGGCTTCAGAGCCTGTGGTTGTACCCATTATGCTGTATTGGTAAGTGTTTACCATTAAAAATAACCTCCTTAATAATGGGCATTTTTCAATATTCACCCTGCTTGACCATTAACCATTTACCATTCTGAGGGTAGGAGGATGGAGGTGTGAGCACTACTCTTCTGTTGGTGTTACATGAGGAAACTGGGCTTGAAAGGGGAGAGCCACTTCCCAGGGTACATGGTGGATGGGTGGTGTTGGGATTGGCTTCAGCATTGGGTGAGCAAAGAGCTCCCAGGCCACTGCTCCACCATCTATCTAACCCAAGGACCTGAAGGGTACCCTAACCTAGTGTTCCCCACCATGCCCCAGGCCTCCTCCCCCTGAAGCTGGTCTCTCTCCTGTGTGTCAGTCTCCATGACTCCCTACTCTAGGTTGGTGTCCCTGGCTCTGGGTCTCTGTTGCACCAGGCTTGATCCAGTGAGGCCTTGTCACCCAGTCTCTCCTGCTGAATCTCAGTCCCTTCCCTTCTCTCTCCTTACTTCCTTCTCTCTCAAGTCTCCATCTCTCTCTCTCTCTCTGCGTTTTCTCCCCATCTTCCCTCCCATTGTACTGCCTTGACCTGCCATTCTCGCCTCTCCATCTGTCTCTCTCATCTCTGCTTGCCACATCCTCTCCATCTCTGTCCATCTGTCTCCCAACCCCACCGAGCTTTCTTTCCCTTTCCTCAGGAAGACTTAAACACACACATTTAAAACTTCATTTTTGGAATGATTCCCTCTTCCCATCTCCTCCCTTGTTGCCCTCCCTGACTGAAGTGAGCAGAAGGGGGTCAGGAGCAGGGAGGGCTAGTGATGTGGGGATAGGGTCTGAGGGTCCTGGGGCTGGGTTGTCTGGCCCAGGTGACAGGGGGCTGAAGGACACTTCCTGTGAGGGAGGGAGACCCTCACCCTTCTAACCAGACTGGAAAATGTGACGTCAGAGAGGGAGCAGTAAGGGAGGAAGGCGGGAACAGAGGAAATTTGACACCTCTCCTGGGTAATCAGCTTCCTGAGAGGCCTTGGCATTGTTTCCTTCCTCCTCTGAGTGCCCCTTCTCAACCCAGGGTTCTGCTGGCTTTGGCCCTGGGAGACCCTCATCCCCTCCCCATGCTTGAATCATGGAGTATCCCTCTTCTGCCTGGTCCCTGCCCTAGCCCCTTTCAGACCTCCAGTCCACAGCACGGCAGTGTCAGGGCTGTTTCTAAAGTGCAAATCTGATGCCAGTCCCCGCGTGAACTTGGTTTCAACTACTTAGGGCTTGCTGCTGCCTTCAAGGCAAAGTCTAAGCTCTTAGCCTAGTGTTCAAGATTCTGCTTGGACACTTCAGACAGGCAGAGTCAAGCTTGGGGCTGGGAAAAGAGAGACCTGCAGATGCAGAGAATAGAAACTCAGAGAGATACAGACGCTTAGAGACAAGAAACAAAGGGGCACTCACAGAGACATTCAGGGAAATAGACACAGAGAAACACTCGAGGACGCCCACACAGATGTACTGCAAGAGAAGTTGGCTGGGGTTTGGCAGAGTGAAGAAACTGGAAAACAGTCTGAGATCCAGAGGATGAGAACTGCAGAAACTGGGAGAGAATGACACGAAGAGCATGAGACAGACTCAGAAGTGGCGAGTTCCTTCAGGAAGCCCTTCCTGACTGCCAGGTCAGCACCCTGGGCTCCACTCTCCCAGTCCCGACCACTCTGGGCTCTCACTGTGTGGCAGTGCGCCTATCTTCTGCCACTGGACCATGTGCTCTGAGGGAACAGGGCCTGAGACTGCTTCAGTCACCATGTCCCCAGCACTGGCTAGGCCTTCGGTGAGGTTGCTGAATGGATGAAAGCCTGGAAGGCTGTGGGCTCCAGAAGGCCTGGCCCAGAAGACCCCCTACCTTGGTGCTGAGAACACAAGCTGGAGTGAGAAGACAACGGGTCTGAGTCTCAGCTTGGCTTTGGCCTTGCTAAAAGCCTCTGCTTCCTCCTTTGTGGAATGGGCTGTACTCAGCACACACTTAGGAGGTTTCAGGAAGATGTGACGGGCACTGAAAATGCCCATTTACATGTTTGGCTAGGTAAACTTATAAAGCTCCCCACTATTTCCAGGTCTGGGGATGTCAAGCCCTGCTCCCCAAAGAGTGCTTCTAAGCCCAGCCAGGGATGGAAATAACGTAAATTTATTGAAACTGGTTTTGGGGAGGGTGGATGGGTGGATAGTTGGGGATCTTCCAAAGAGAACTGGGGGAAAAGCCAGCGCCCGGCCAGGTGGGAGCGGGTGCCTGGCCACAGACCCTATCTTAGGCCCAGTTTCTTCTTCTCCTTCTGCTTCTTGCGCACCACATCCAGGTTCCGGTCCTTCCACATACTCTTGCGCAGCTTGATGGGGCGCGAGCCCACATACTTCCCTGTGGGAATGGAGGGTTCAAGGTCAGGCTTGGGGTCAGGCTTAGGCCAGATGCTGGTCACACCCACTGTCCCTAAGAGAGGCTTCACCTACCATTCATCTCACGCATGGCACGCACATAGTCACTGGGGTCCTTAAAGCTGACGAAGCCATAGCCCTTGGTCTTGCCTGTGCGCTTGTCTCGGATCACCTTAGCCTTAAGGAAGGATGGGAAGCGGCTGAAGGCGCGTGCCAAGATGTCATCGTTCACTTCATTGCCCAAATCCCCACAGAAGATCCGGAAATCATCTGGGGTTGGGAGAGAGGAGGTCAGAAGACGCAGATGCCTGGCCCCATGTCTGCCTTATTTAGATAGCCCCACCTTCTCTGAAGGCATCCCCCAAACCCTCCTCCCTCTATCCCCAGCGGTCTCTGCCTGGGGCCCTCTCAGTAACAACAGCCAACACCTATATGGTATTTACCCCGTGCTAGACTCTGCTAAGCACTCATGAGGTTTTAACACATCCGGCACTCCCAACACCCTTTAACACAGAGGCACAGAGAGGTCATGTCACCTGCCCAATGTTACTCAACTAGGAAGTGGCAGAGCTGGGACAAGAACTCTGGTACCTGACTCGAGTCCTCGCCTTTACCTCCCCACCCCAGAGCCATGTTCTCCATTCCCATGAATGAAGGCTCCAACTTTGTCTTAGCCAGGCTTCTCCTCTGAGCCCCCAGCATCCCTTGGTCCCCATGGATATCCCCTGGGCCCCTCACACCCATTTGCTTTAGAGAAAGCCCATTCTAATTCCCCCTTGAGTCTCTGAAACGTGAACACACTGTCGGATCCTTCTCCAAGGCTGACCTCAGCTTCCATTCCTGGGCATACCCTCTGGGCTGGACCTGAGCCAGACTGAATGTACTCAAGCCCAAAGAATCCCTTCCGCCACAAGGCACATACTATTATTATCCCCTTGTTGGAGTGAGGAAAGGATAGAAAGGCTAAGTGACTTGCTCAAGATCACAGAACTAGGGGCTACAGCCCGCACTGACCATACCTAGGCTGACATTGCCATGCCCTGGCCTGGAGCAGGTAGACAGTCCCAAAACAAGAGGCAGAAGTCAAGGACTCAGATGGGAGGTAGGGCTGTTTTCTTAGCTAGCACTGTGGTTGCCCACAGCTTCTGTGGTGTTTAAGGACACTCTCTAAGAACAAGTTAGGCCACTCTAAAGAGGAAATTATGTGGCAAACTCAGAGGGAGGGGCCTTCTTCAAAACAACTGGGCTGGACACTTCAAAACACTGTTACATATAAGACAAAATGGTAGGAGGGAAACCATTCTCCTTAAGAGATAATCTAGAGACCTAAAACGGCATGCCTCCTGATCCATGGGAAAAGATGGCTACAACAGAATTTAGGAACAACGGGGGAAATTTAAATATAAAGGGAATATGAAATACCATTGAATTATCATTCATTTGCTTAGGAATGTTAATGGTATTATGATGCAAAACAGAATGCCGCTTTTTTTTTTTAATTAAAAAAAATTTTTTTTTAAATTAACGTTTTGTTTATTTTTGAGACAGAGAGAGATAGCATGAACGGCGAGGGTCAGAGAGAGAGGGAGACACAGAATCCAAAACAGGCTCCAGGCTCTGAGCTGTCAGCATGGAGCTCGATGCGGGGCTCGAACTCACAGACTTGTGAGATCATGACCTGAGCCAAAGTCGGACGCTCAACCGACTGAGCCACCCAGGCGCCCCCAGAATGCCACTTTTCTTAGGAGAAGAATACTGAGGTATTTAGGAGTGAAGTGAGAACTTCATTTATAACTTGCTTCAAATGATTGAGCAAAATCCAAGAAACACACATACACATAGAAGGATAAAGTGAATACAGCAAAATGTTAATTGCTGAATCTAGATGGTGGTTATATTTGGCTGTTCACTGTTAAATTCAGTGTTTAAAATTCTTCATCAGAAGGGGTGCCTGGGTGGCTCAGTTGGTTAAGCATCCGTCTCTTGATTTTGGCTCAGGTCATGATCTCACAGCCCCATGTCGGGCTCTGTCTGGGCTGATAGCATAGAGGCTGCTTGGGATTCTCTCTCTCTCTCTCTCTCTCTCTCTCTCTCTCTCTCTCTCTCTGCCCCTCCTCTGTTTGCACATGCTCCCACATGTTCTCTTTCTCTCTCAAAATAAATAAACTTAAAATTGTTTTCTTCATAAGTTGGGAGAAAAAAGAACGTTCTTTTATCTTTAGCAACTCAGGCAGAGGTCAGAAGGTTCTAGGTGCCAATAACCTCTACCAAATTCTGTCCAGTGGCTTAGATGAGGGCCTGCCCTTCAGAGCCAATGTTTAGCCCTCCATGAGGTAGGCAAATAGCATGTGCCTGCCTTACAGAGAGGTGGCAGTTGTGGACCTACCCAGCTTACCCTCCCTGAGTCTGCCCCAAGGAGACCTTGGTGTGTCCTTGACTGAGCAATGCCTGGCCCTGCACCTGGGCCCACTTACCTGCGTCCCACTCCAGCAGGCTGGGGTCCTCCCAGCTGCTCCCAGCTGCTGTGCGAATGCAGCGTTTCAATTTCTCTGGCTTCCCTTTCTTCTTGTCCTCACCCAAGGGCTCTGGGACCTGCAGAGGAAAGGGGAGGGGGTGCAAAGGGCTTGGTGTTGGGAGTCTCCTGGACCGATATGTCCCCTTCAGACTCTCCCACTTTCTTTCACCCCTTGCCCTCCTACTTCCATAATTAAACAACTAGATGTGCTTCTGGATGTGAGGTACATGTATCTGCCTCCTTCTCTCCCATGTCCTCCCAGCCCTTCCAATTTCCTGGTTCCCTCCTACCTTCATTGATAGAGGACTACACGTCTTTCTGGGTATAAAAGGCATGGGTTCCTGCCTGCTCTCCCAGCCCTTTCTACTTGCTGCCCACCCCTGACTGCTATGCTCCCTGAGAGCTTACCTCAAGAGCCATGAGGCCAGGGGGTGGCTCAGGCCGTGGGGGCCGGGGTCGAGGACGCAGGGACAGGAGCTCAGGAATGCGCAGTGGGGGCAGTAGGCCTCGTACAACCTCCAGTGGGAGGGGCAGTGGCTCAGGCTCAGGCAAAGGCATGGCCAGGGCCAATGGCAGGCTGGGCCCAATGACTGCAGGGCCGGTGGGGGCACCTCCTGCCCCAACAGCCACTGCTGCGCCAGCCTCCTCCAGCCCAGCTGCCGCTGCCACCACTGCCTCTTCCTTCTCTTTAAGGCCCAACCCCAGGCCTAGGCCCAGCTCTCGGGGTGTTGCTGGCTCTTCCTGTGGGCAAGGGCAGACAATGAGGGACGCCATTTCACAGGCTCAGACCTAACTCCCATCCTACACAACAAAGCAAGGGCCTGAGGCCAGAAAGCAGACAAGAGACCTAAACAGAGAAAGGAGTCTCTAGTCAGAGACATTCACAGGGACAAAGACATCAGGACAGAAAAACAGAGAAGGACAATCAAGAGAAAAATAGAGATAGAGACAGAATAGAATAAAAACAGAGACAGAACCCATTGCATGTGTTTCTCTCTCTATTTTCCTCACAAAAAGAAAGAAAAACAGACTCAGTCACCAAAAGAAATAGGGAAAGACAGAGACTGAGACAGAGTCAGAGAGTAAGAAGGCAGATTTAGACACAGCCTACCAGGCCAGGATTGAGCATCTCCCCACCCTTCACACCTTTGACCATTAGCTCCCTGTCCATACTTACCAGAGGAGGCCTCAGAGCAGCCATGGAGCCCAGGGGGGGCCCTGGGGCCCGAGCCATCGGTGGCAGCATCATAGGTGGTCCAGGGGGCCCAGGCAGAGGGGGGCCCACAAGGGCTTGGTGAGGGGGCCGCAGGGCCATAGGGCGGGGACCACCTGCTGCAGAAGAAAGAGCAGAATCTGTCAGGGTGTTAGTGGGGGAGTTGGAGGGCTGAAGGGGGAAGTTATGTGGCAGGGATGATGACCCTGGCCCCCTCACCTGCTCTCTGTAGCACGTGGGGGACGAAGGCCGGACGCAGGATAGGGGCCCTCTGGGGGGCCACAGCTGTGGGAGAGAGAGATGGGGGTGTGTGTCATGGGGGACCGGGGCACTTGAGGTGAGGTGTGTGTGTGTAGGTACTCTCAGAATCCAAGAAATCCTGGAGAAGAGTCTGGGAACCTTCTGGGAGATGCGAGAGTCTTTCGATTTGTTCATTCAGCAAAAATTTACCACGGAACATCTCCTCTGGGCCGTCCCTGTTCTGGACAATAATAAGGGCACACCAAAAGACCAAAAACTCTCAGGGATCTTCTGGTCCAGAGTAGGAGGGTGACAGCCCAGTGTGTCTCACCAGAGGGTGACAGCCCAGAGTGATCAGGGCCGGGATGGGGTAAAGCCCAGGCAGAGTGATCGGAACTAGAAGGGGGAAACCTGGGGAGTGGTGGGAGCCCGGAGGAGCCCTCTGACTTAGCCAGGGCGACTAGAAGCTTCCTGTGAGCTGAGACCCAAAGGATAATAAAGACCCAATTGCCTTTGGTCAGGCAAAGCGTGACTGTAAAGACTACTGGCAAGAAGAACATTTACGAACAATTTTTTTTCCCTTTTCAGTTTAGTATAAATTATAATAGCAGAAGTTGCAGTTTGGAGGGCATCATAAGAGAATGGTCAAGAGGACAGTAGGCATCCAAGAATAGTCTCATTGGCTGGACCACGAATGTCCTCCTGAGGGCACCAGGGAGCCATAGCAGGACTGGAAGCTGGCCAGGGTGACTAAATCAGATGTGCATTTTGATCAAAACCATACCAAAGAGTAAGAGATGTTAAGATTTCTCAAACGTCAGACAAAAAAGTTTAACAGGATTTAAGTAACACAAGTTTGATCCAATACAGATCGTACCAGAACTTTACAGAACGTGTATTTTTTTCTTACGTATAAGGAAGTAGTGTCACAAAAATTGACTGTAAAGGTCACCTCAACAAATGTAAGAATGACCCGTGGAGAGGATAGGGTTTAGTTGATTTTGGTTAACTTGATTCTGATTTGGGCAATAGGCTTTGGAAGATTACAGTTGGGTGGCAGTGAGCAGGAGAGAGAAGGGAGGTCAACAAGAATACTGCGGGCATATCCTAGCAATGTTTAGGGCTCCTGGGGAGTATGTGAGAGTCTCTCCATAAGGGGCCAGGTGATGTAGGGTCTTGACTGCCAGGTGAGGAGCTCGGTGCTTGTTTGATGGTTTATTTATCCCATCAACAGATAGTATGTAATGCTTACAATGTGGCAGACATCAAGACTTTCGTCCCTCATGAAGCTTGTGTTTTGGAGGAAACAAAAGAGGATAGCCATAATGGGTAAACTGTATAGCTTGTTACGGGGTGCCTGGGTGGCTCAGTCGGTTAAGCATCTGACTTCAGCTCAGGTCATGATATCATGGTTCATGAGTTTGAGCCCTGCATTGAGCTCTGTGCTGACAGCTCAGAGCCTGGAGCCTGCTTTGGATCCTGTGTCTCCCTCTCTCTCTGCCCCTCTTCTGCTTGCGCTGTCTCTCTCTCAAAAATAAATAAACATTAAAAAAAAAAAACTGTACAGCTTGTTATAAAGTATTAAGTGCTATGGAGAAACACAACAAAGAATAAGGATTAGGAGTGACAGTAAGGAGGGTGGTTTGCAATGGTCAAGTCAAGCTCTACTAAGGCCAAACTGATGAAGTACATGATCAGGTTTGTGCTTTAGGAAGATGGTAATGTCAGGGTGGGGATGAAATTAAGCGGGTGAGTTAGCGCAATGATGTAGGCAAGATGCTAGAGGAGTCAAAACAAGAGTGCTTCATTAAATGTGGGGTTCCCGGCCTGAGACCTACCTGCTCGACGCAGGAACATAGCTTCTCGGGCCTCTGGACTATCCAGGTGACTCCGATCACCAGGGCCAAAGCCAACTGTTGGGATGGGAAGAAACAAGGATGGTGGGAGGAGAATCCCAGGCATCCCATTTTATCACCTTGCCTGATCCCCTGGCTCCCTCTCCTCCACCACTCCTTACTTACCTGGACCTACAAAAGGAGGGCCACCCACCATGGGAGGAACCACTGTGGCTGCAGCAGCTGCCCGGGCCTCCAGAGTCTGTTGAACCTGTTGGGGAAGAAATTGGGGTGAGGGGCCTGACTCAGTGCCACCAAGCTTCCCTGGCTGGCTTACCCTGGGAGACCAAGGGTTTCATTCTTTGCATTCTATGTGGGGCTGGCTATCTGTCAACATTAAGTCTAAGCTAAACTGTCACTTTTCAGGGAGGCTTTTGGGATCACACTAGCGAAAACTGTCCTTAGCCCCTCCCAGGAGCAACTCATCTCGTTATCCTGTTTCATCTTCCTCAACGCATCTCACACTATCTGAAATTATGTCCAGCCTGTCTTTCTCATCTCCCATGCTACCACCCTGGTCCAAGCTACCATTATCTCTTGCCTAGATTATTATGGTAGCCTCTTCAGTCTCCTCGACTCTGCCCTAGCCCCCTTACAGTCTGTTCTCCAAACACAGCCATGATTAATTTGTAAGTTGGACCCTATTACTCCTCTGCTCAAAATCCTTCCACAGCCTCCCACATCAGAGTAAAAACCAAAGTCTTTAAGGTGGCCCACAAGACCCTACCAGGTCTTATTTCTATCACCTCTCTGTCCTCATCTCTTCCCACTCTCCCCGTTGCTCGCTGTACTCTAGCCACACTTTTCTCTGCTCTTCTTTGAACATGTCAGGGATGCACCTGTGTCACAGCCCTTGCACTGGCAGTTCTCTCTGCTGGGAATGCTCTTCCACCAGATATCTCCATGGTTCCCCATATCATGTCCTTTATATCTTTGCTTAACTGTCACCTCCTCAGAAAGGCCTTCCCTGACCATGCTGATAAACCTCTGCTTTTCTTACTTTTTGACCTGTCACTCCCCAGTACAATGTAAGCTACAAAAAGATAGTGATTTTTTTTGGTCTATATTGTTCTCTGCTATGTGCTTAATGCCTAGAACAATGCCTGGTGCATAGAAGGCACCCCATAATTATTTATTGACAGAATGAACCAGTTTCATTTATTTGTCTTCTTTTTAGTAGTCTCCCTCTCCACTAGTTATATACAACTTGCTATTGAGCATGTGAATGTGACTAATGAGACTGAGGAACTACTGAACTTCAATGTAAACTTAAATAGATACAGAACATTTTCATCATTTCAGACAACTTTCTGGACAACAGGCTTTAGAATATAAGCTCCCAAAGGGCAGAGGTATTGTTTGCTTTAGTTGTTACTATGTTCTCAATGCCTGGCACAAACATTGTGTTCAAGCACTGTGCTCAGCTCAGTCGTACCTGCTGATAAGTGTTGGTTGCGATAATTGGGCGGATCACAGGAGCTGCTGGGACCTGCATCGCTTCTACCGTGGGGACCGTGGGCACCGCAGGCACAGCAGTCGGGATGCCGGTTACTGGAGCCCCCAGAACTTCCTGCTCAAACCTGAGGAGGCAAGACCAACAACACAGCTCAGGACCTTCCATTAATTCTGAAACGCTGGGTACACCGCGATAGAGCCTTCACCCCTGCCAATCTCTTCTTACTCCCGCCCGCACAATCCCGAAGGTCCCATTTTCCCCATGATAGAGCCATATCGGGATAAATGCGGCCTGGAGGCTCCAGGGCTCGGTGGCTCTGACTCTGAGGGCTTTTATCGCGCCTTGCCAAGGGCCTTACAGGGCCATCTCCGCCTCCATCTCCTTCAGGCGTTCCTCTCCGCTCTTGCCCGGCATGCCGGCGCCAGGGCCCGGGACCACAGGTCCTCCTGCACCCGGGAGTCCCGGGGCTGGCCCCGCCCCGGCCATCGCTGCTGCCGTCGCTGTCGCCGCTACTACCGCCTCGGCTCAGCGGCCTCCACCAGTTCCGCTGTCTACTCTCCAGTCTTGTCGGGTTGGGCGCCCTCGAATGACGTATCAGCGAAAGCGACGGGCGCTGGTGCATGACATCATACGCCAACGGGGGTCTCGCCTTCGGAGCAAGGCCAATGAGAATCTGGCCACACCTGGAGGGCTCACCCCTGGAAGGAATATAGACCAATCAGAGTGCGGGAAAAACAAACCAATGAAGAGCCTGGGTCTAAGTAAGTGAAGGCAAATGAGGTGGCCACGCCTTCGTTGGAGGAACGAAGGCTAATGAGAGCGCTGTAAAGTAGTTGGCCCCGTCCCTACAGAGGAAACTGGGCCTTTGAGAGCTCAGAAAAGTTTGGAGGCCCCGCCTGTGCCACTGAAGCTCGTTCCGGAAGTTTTAAAATGCATCGAAGTCCGCGTCAGCCCAGGGATGTTTGAGGCTGGAGACTGCTGAATACCGTAGCCTTCCCAACTGGGATAGACTGACACCGGTGACTCCCAGAAAAACCAGGAACAGGATGTGGGAAGCTCATAGGGGGCGCCTGACCTTCTCCAGGAGGAGAAGGTAACACCTGACGACTTCTTGCTAGATGAAAATGGAGAGAGATGGGAGGAATCGTAAAGGTCTAGAGTAGTAGAATGCGGCAACTCAGAAAGTCGTGTGTAGGTTTGGTCTCTGTGTCCTTTCTTGGGACACAGCTGACCCCTCCTTTTTCTTCCTAGTCCTCAATAGGTTTCATTATGAATATTTAAAATACACAACACTAGAGAAGAATATAACGAGCTTCCATGTACCTCTCAACAATTACTAATATCCTACCTTGTTTCATCTATACTTCTCCTCCCTCTTCTTGTTGGAGTATATTAAAGCAAATTCCAGACCTCAATTCCTCCACAAATACTTCATGATGTGTGTCTTAACAGATAAGGCCTATTTTCACGCCCAAGAAAATTAACTTCTGATTTTGTTCTCGGATTTGGGTGCGCGCGCGCGCACACACACACACGCACACACACGGAAAAAATTAACTTTTTTGGTGTCATCTTACACCCAGACTGTTCAATTTTCTCTGCCTCAGAAAAATTGTATAAAATCAGGCTACAAATAAGGTATGCACATTGGGTTTGATTGGTTGGTCGGTCTTTTTTTTTTTCTGTCAAAACTTTTGTTCGCTGTCTTGGTTTCTTGAAGTTCCAAGATTAAATCAGCACTAATGAATGATTTGTTAAAATACTGGCTTTTGTTTGCTTCTTTACAATAGATGTGATAAGAGAATAGGACGCTTTTTCTTTTTTAACATTATTATTAACTAGAGTCCATATTTTGATTTTCTTAGTGTTTAAGCTCTTCTGTTCGTTCATTGCATCCAGGATACATTGCATATAGTTGTTATATTTTCTTAGGCTTCTCTTGCCGGTGACAATTTTTCACACTTGTTTTTCATGAATTTGTTAGTTTTGAGGAGTACTGGTCAGGTATTTTGTAGAATGTTCCTCGTTTGCGATCTGATATTTTCCTCATCATTAGGCTGGGGTTATGCATTTTGTGGGGGTGAGGGGAAAGGCTGCAGAAGTAAAGTGAAGTTCTCATCATGTCATATCAAAGGTACATTTTATCAACATGACTGTTGGTGTTAACTTTGATCTCCCAGCTGGGGTACCATTTGTCAGGTTTCTCCACTATACTTTTCTTTTTACTCCCTTTCCATGCTCTTTGGAAGGAAGTCACTATGCCCAGTCTACACTTACGGGGTGGAGAGTTAAATTCCACTTCCTTGAGAATGGAATATTTACATAAATTATTTGTAATTCTTCTGCACAGGGGATTTGTCTATTCTCCTTTTATTACATCTTTTTTATCAGTATGGACTCATATTTTATACTTTGGGTTGTAATTCAGTATTACCTTATTTTGTTGCTCAGATTGTTCCAATTTTAAAATCTTAAGTCTTGGGGTGTCTGGGTGGCTCAGTCAGTTAAGTCTTGGACTCGTGACTTTGGCTCAGGCCATGATTTCAAGACTCGTGAGTTTGAGCCCCACATTGGGCTCCACACTGACATTACATAGCCTGCTTGGGATTCTTTCCCTCCTGCTCTCATTTGCACGCTCTCTCAAAATAATCTTTAAAATCTTGTCTTTTAGTCTATAAATTTCCCTCCCTCTGCCTTTTTCTTCCTTCCTTCCTTCTACCCTTTCCTTCTTTTTCTTGTTTTTATGTTTTCATCAGTAATTCCCCTTACTGCATCTGGATTTTGAATTATATTTAGGCAAGTTTGCCCAACTTCTAGTTTACAGAGAACTTCACCTTCATGGAACTCATATTCTGTTTGGAAGACAATAAAGGATAAATAAAGTAGAACATAAAGTATATTAGAAGACGTACTACAGAGAAAGATTAAGCAGGGAGGGGGGGCAAGGGCCCCCCGTGTTCAGTCTTGGCTAAGAGCCAAGACGAAGAGAGGAGGGGAACACTAAGGTGACACATTGTAAAGCAAACATGTTAAAGACACAAAGATGTCAAATCTCCCTCATTTGTAAACTCCCTGCAACCCCGATAAAACCCCCATCTGTGTATTTTTTCTGGAACCAGGTAAGTTGGGTATAAAGTTTATTTCATTTTGGAAAAAAAAATTAGCAAGAGGGAAACCTTGAAAAATTAGAGCAAGACAGCAACCAGCCATTTCAGATACTAAAACATATTTCAAAATCTTTATAATCAAAACACTGTGGGGATGGCATATGAGAGTCAGACAGACAATAGGCTTGGAGAGAGTCCAAATATAGCCTGATTAATCATGGAAACTTAGCTTATGAAGAGGTGGCATCTCAGATCACCTGAAGTTTTACTTTATATAGGTGGGTAGTTTTACTCTATAAATGGAAGAATAATTTACAGTGAAATGCACAGACCTAAAAAGTATAGCTAGATGGGTTCTGACACCTACCCTTATTACCTTCAACATATAATCCACTTCCAACTCTACTAAGTTCCCTTGTCTCCTCCTTGGTTGATCCCTGCTACCCACCTCTCCTTCAGAGGCAACAACTGCTCTGAGAATTTTAAGTGCTATTGGGATACATGTAAAATATGACAAAATTGGGTCCATTTGGATAAATTCCAAATGACTTCAGAGATTTAGATGTAAAAAAAGGAAACTACATAAAAACTAGAAGACAACCCCCCGCCCCCCGCCCCTGCCCCGTCTCCTTGACCCTCACACTGGCATGTTTGAGCTCAGGACTGTTGCTAAGCTGCAACTTCCCTCCCACCCCTGACTCCCACAAGCCCTCCTCAGACACCCACATGCTTCCCTCTCATTACCTTTACAGAGTGTGTGTGGCCTTCTATGTAAAGTTGCACCTCTTTACAGCTTGCTTTATTTTTCTCCAGAGCAGTTACCTCCCAACATACTAGATATTTTGCTCACTTAACTTGCCAGGGGTCCATTTCCCTGTCCTAGAATAACAGCTTCCTGAAGTCTGGGACTTCTGTCCATTTCGTTCAGTGCTGGATCCTCAGTGTTTAGGGCAGGTGCTCAATGACGTTTTGCTAAGGGTGAAAGTGATGAGGGGAGTTTCAGGGGGACTTAGGGTGGGGTCCAGAGAGCCCACTGCCTTGGCTTTGATGGGATGAAAGGACAGGTGCAAGACAATCGAGAGGAATAGAACAGCCTGTGAGGGGGACAGCAAGTGTGGGTAGAGACGGTGGGTTGATATATCTGGGCGGTGCTCCCTTCCAAAGGTCTTTTGATGGGGTGAACAAACGAAGCTCTTGAGTTCTGTTTGGGCCCCCTTTTCATCTGCACAGTTGTTGCAGGATGCCTTGGGCTTGGACCCAGCGCAGCCGCCACTGGGGCAGGGACAGGCCCTTGCAGAGCTCCCCGGACAGGGCGGCTTGGCCTGGCTGCTCCCACCTGGGGAAAGGGGACAGTGTCACAGGGAAGGCCTGGGACTCTAGACACTCAGTGGCCTCCACACCCCCCCCCCCCCCGCCAACACCTCCTCCCCTGCCTGCACCCCCAGGTCCTGCCCGGTCCACCCAGCTCAGGACCCTGCCCCCACCATCGTGCCCCCCTCTCACCAGTCCCCAACAACCCCCTGTAGCTCGGGGATTCGCTCCAGCGCTTGTTTCAGCAGGTTCTCCAGCTGCTTCAGAGTCTGTCCCAGATTCTCTTTCTGCTCCTTTTCCCGAGCTGCCCGGATCTGCAGCAGCTCTGCAGGTGAGAAACCCAGGAAGCAGTGCTGAGTCCTCTGGCTCCTGGGGTCTCACAGCCAATGGGTCACCAAGTCTCCAGTCACCTAGTGTTGACCTCACCTCTCCCACATCTATCCTTCCTCCCACTTCCTCATCTCAAGGGCAAGCCCACCACCCCCAGGCTTCATCCCAGATACCTTCCTCCCTCCCGGACAGACCATCAATCTTCTCTGCCCATCCCTCAGCTTCCTCCCCCTTCCCCCCTTCCCTACTCACCCTCCAGCCTCCCTCCTATGCTCCAGGCCTCAGCCTCCCATTCTGGTCCATGCCTCTGGTACATGGCAGCCAGAATGATCTTCCTAAGGCATAAACCTGATCCTTTCCCTCTCCTGCATGGAACCCTCCAAGGCCCCCCAGTACCCCCAAGAGAAAGTCTGAGCTCCTCAGGCCAGTACTTGAGGGTTTGCACTATGTGACCTCTGCTACTGTCAGCCCTCACCTATCCCTCTGGGCCCATTCGAGACACCACTTTCCCCCTGGAAGCCCTTCCCAGCATTCCCCACCCCAAGGCTTCCTCCTCAGACTGCTGTAGGTTCACTCCAGCAGTGTTGCCCTGGAGACTATGACTGGGTCTAGTCCCTCTCCATAGGCCCAAACAGGCCCATCTCAGAGCAAGTACAGATCAGCATTGTGGTCAGAGCCCTTGGGCCTGAATCCTGACTCCATTCCATCCTTGCCTTCTGACCTCAGGCATGACATATGCCCTTTCTTCAGCCACTTCTGCAGTCAGGTGTAACTGAGCCACAGGCTAGCAGGGCAGGCTGCAGACGGGGGCACTCTGAAGCAGAACCTACAAGGCTTGTTGACAGGTTGAAGGTGGGGGGGCGGCTTAGGGACCTGGGAGGAATTAGGATGACTCGTGGATTGCTGACCTCAGTAAGGAGGGTGAGGTCACTTTTTGAGGGAAGGAAACCAGGCAGAAGAAAAACAAAACTGCTTTTCAGAACGGGGAACTATGCTCTGTTACAGACATGCTAAAGCCCAAGATGCCCATGAGGTGCGACGATGCTGTGCCAGTCTTAGGCTGCTCCCGACACAGCTCCCTGTCACTGGAGGGGGAGGCAGGGAGCCTGAAACTCAAAGGCCCGAAAATGGCCTCTTCCTGCTTTGCTGATGGCACCTCGGTTCATTTCTCATCAATACACCTCTTCCACCTATTTATCCTTTGATTCTGCGCTCTTTGCTTCTACCACTGGGATCCCTGGGGCTGGACAGCTTGGGCGTCCTCTCCCCATTGAGCTCTGGGGGCCAGTAGCAACCCAGCAAGTGCTAGTTGAGGGAATCTAATGATGAACAACTTTTCCGAGTTTCAGTATTTTCATCTGTAAATTGGTCTTAATAATCTCTACCTTATGGTAAGGACTGAAAGAGACTCCACATGTGCAGACAAAAAGATCGCAACCACACCAGAGACGCATAGCGCTTACTGTATGCTGTGCATTGTTCAGTGCCCTGTTTGGGTAACCGGACTGAGTCTTTGCAGCAACTCTGTAAGGTGCTATGATTATGCTTATTCCACTGAGGAGGAAACTGAGGCACAAAGAGATCACACAGCAGGGAATAGGTAGGGCTAAAAAGAGTTTAACTCCACAGCCTAGCTTTTAACTACTCAAGTATCCTATTGGATGGTGATACATGAGAACTTTGCAATTTGATAGGCAGTGTCACCTGGTTAGGAGTACAGACACATGTCAGACTGCCTGGATTTAAATCCTAGCTCTGCTACCTAAGCAGCCACCAAGGCCTCCTGTCTTAGTTCTTGCCTCTGTAAATGGGGCAAATGGCAGTGCTAACCCCATGGGGCTGCTGTGCAGATGAAACCCGTGAACATGCTTAAAGCTGACTGAGCACACAGTAGGCATTGTGTCAGCACTGAGTGTTTGTGATTTCTTCTGGAGGCTGATGGCCCTGGGAATGGGCAGGAATGCCACTTGTGAAGGCAAGGCCTTACCCTGGGTGGATGGTCCTGGGGGCAGGCTGGTCTTCATGTGGAGCAGATCCCAGGACCGGAGACTCTGCTGGTCCTGGAGAAACAGAAGTTCCTGACGAAGAGAGGCAGCCTTTGGGAGGAGCAGTTCTGGAGCCTGGAGGGAGGGGGAAGGACAGTCATTTTGGGAGGGGGTAGGAGTGGGAAGACAGGTCCTAGGGGACAGAAACTCACCTTCCCTGCAGGCAGCCCCAATCTGTGGCTCAGCACTATGAGGCTGGAGCTCCTTGGGGACGTGGGATGCAGCTGGTAGATGGATGGCAGGACCGTGGGCAGGGGCTGTAACCTGGAGGGAAAGTCCAGGTTGGGTGGGGCACTGGGAGGAGGCTTGGGTTCCAGAGGTTCCGGGGGCTGAGAGGTGGGCTCAGGAGGCCCAGGAACTTGGAGGTGGGTCTGGGGACTAGGATTCCAGAGTTAGGACTGAGGACTTGTGGGCGAGGTCTGGCAGGTTGGGAACACTGGGGGCCTGGGATTATTTTTTTGGAGTAGAATCAGGGAGTGATAGTCATCGGTGGGAGGGGATATAAGGGGTGGCTCCAGTCTTACCCTCCAGGGCTGTGCCGAAGCAAGGTGTCCAACAGAAGGTGGGGAAGATGCCGGGCTTCCTCCTCCAGACAATGAAGCAGTTTCTGGGACTGTGGTGCCACCGCTTCAGATGTGGGGACCACTTTTCGCTGAAGCAGAGCCAGTACCTGTGGGGAAGGAAAGGGATGGGAAGGGCAGCCTGGAGCCACCCAGCCCCATCTGTAGGAGCCCTAGCCCTACCCAGACCTTGCCCCAACTCCCGTCTCACCTCTGCAGGGCTCCGGCACAGGCGCGTCTTGCTGGCTGAGTTGCCTTTGATGAGCAGGCGGATCTGTTCCTGTGTCTCCTCCTGGGTAACCATGAGGCCACTGAGATGGGCTGCTTTTACTTCCTACCTCCCAGCTTCTGGCCCTGCCTGCCCCTTTGTACAGGTCCTGCTTCCTCTTGGAAGACTCATCCTGGGCCCCTCCCCACCACCAGAGGCCCAGTTCTGGATCCTAAGGCTCCCAGCCTCTCTCTGGGAGCCTCCATGCAGCACTGCCACTTCCCCTGAGGCCCGCCTCTCACCACCAGCTGGCGCCAGTGCAGGATCCGTTGCTGTTTGGCCTGTAGCTCCTGTAGCAGAAGCTGCCGGCGCCCAGCCACCTCCTCCAGCTCCTGGCTCTGAGCACGCAGGGCCTTGAGCTCTGCCCACAGGCCACAGCCTCGGAGTCCCAGCACCAATGCCTGCCTGGGGTGCAAGCAGAAGACAGCAAGGGAGAGGAAGGTGACTAAGCTCATAGTGGAAGAGGGAAATCAGATCTATGAGGATGCACAAGGAGCCACAAACACGGAGGCAAACCAGAAGAGCAGGGAGGCAGAGCTGGGAGCCACAGGGGCAGAAAAAGTCCAGGATTCTGAGATTTCTGGGAGAGAGATGGCCTAGAGTCTCTGCTGAGAGAGCCCCCTCACCTCTCGCTGGATTCCAGGGCACATTTCTTCACCTCCTCCATCAGGCCTTGGAGGCGCTGGGTCAGGATTTGATGCTCCTTCAGCAGGGGGCCCCGCTGTGCAATCAGCATACCCACGTCCCGCCAGCCCTCCTGGGGCAGGGGTATAAAGTCAGGGTGGGTATGATCCCTGGGGGTGAGGGGATTAACTGGGGCTTGGGATGGGAAGGAGATGGAATGCGGGGAAGGATGCCTGGGGGTCACCTGGATGAGATGCACCATGGACGGCAGGGCCCGGCTGGAGTCTGGCTGGTCTGGTGCCTGGGACCTGGAGGTGGGATAAAACTGCTGAGGGAGGAGCCCTCTCCCCTTCCTGAGTTCTCAGGGATGGCCAATGTCAGCCCATCTGCCAGACTGATCATTGGGTTTCAGCTCCATCCCCATCAGCAGGTGACTGTGCCTGGCCCTGAGTCTTCTGGCTTAGCCATCCCCTGGCCCTGCCCCACCCTCAGGAGCACTCCACTTCACACCTGGTTATCTCCGTATCTTGGAGCCCATCTGGACTGCACAGGGACCGAATCTCTGCCTCCCGCTCCTCAGCCAGGTGCTCCAAGGAGGCCAGGATGTGGCCCGGAGGATGGTTTGTCAGTAGTGTCTAGTGGGGGGAAGGGTAAAGTAGGGCTGGATGGGTGTAGGGCTGTGAGCTAGGACTCATGGTGATGAGGCAGGGATCAAGAGTTAGGTTCTGGCACCCTGAGGTTCGCTCATGGGGCAGAAGGTGTGGCCTTTCCTGAAAGCCCCCCTCACCTCCACTGAGCTAAGCCACTGCTGGTAGGAAGCTCCAAAGTGGTCATCTCGAGGGGTTCTGCAAGGTTAGGGAAGGGGACAGAGAATATTACAAGATCATGTCAACACTCCCTCTACTGATTACCACTACCCCTAAGGTGGGGGCTATTGTCCCTATTTTAAGGGTGAGGAAACCAAGTCCATCAGGAGTCCATGCCTCCTAGACTTGAGTTCCCTGCTTATACCAACTAGCTAGACTTAGGGCCTTTCACATGTGCTATTTGTCTAGAATACTCTCTTAACCTTTTACCCTCGCTAAGCCTCCTCACCAGAGAATCTGTCCTCCCTGACTCCTTAGCTGAGTAGTGTTGCCTTTGGGTACCTGGAGTTTCTCAGGCTTCCCCGCCTCCAACATCCCTAACCACCTGGTTGTCACTATCTGTGATGGATTTGTCTCTTCCTTGTCCCAGCCTGGGAGCCGTCAGGGCAAGATCTGCAGCTGACATAGTCCAGAGGCTCAGTGGCTGAGGAATTAACAGATAAGTGACTCCCCCCTCAAAGCCCAGGTTCTTGGCAGGGTCTGTGGGGCCTGGATGACACTCACAGGATGCTTCCTCCCTTGGCCTGAGGAACTAGGAGGTTCTGCAAAAATTGGGTCCGGAGGGTACAGGCTGTTCGGACATCACCCTGGGAAGAAGAGGATGGGGCATGAGAGGAACCCAGACTGACCCACCCACCCACCTGATCCCAGACTCTCCACCTCTTTCCCCATGGCCCAGGACTCTTACCAGGACCACAGGCTCCAGTCCCAGGGATGCTGATGATAAGGGTCGAAAGGTTATATCTACTGTGGCCTTCCTGGAGAGAAAAATACAGTTGGGGTGGGGGTCCCTGGGAGAAGAGAGCTAGGAGAACAGATATCTGTGTCTCCTCCTGCTGCAAGGCTAGTCACAGGGATCAGTGAGCCTGGATCTCAGGGGCCACCTCTAAAATTAGACCACTGTCATCTCCTGGCTGTATTAGCTTCCCCACTGGCCTCTGCTCTTGGCTCCTGTGGTCTGTTTCTATCTAGTAGTTAACGATCCTGCTAAAACCTGACACGTCATGTCACCTTTCTGCCCCAAACCCTTGAAAACAATGTGTTTTCCCACCACATTCAGAATAGCAACAGTGGGTATCAGAAACTCTTTTAAGCATTCTGTGTGATTTGACTCATTAATTATCATACTTACCCTATACAGTAGGTTTAACATTATCCCCATTCTACAGTGCTTACAAACTGAGGGACAGAGAAGTTAAATCATTTGCCCAAGTTCATAGAGAAGTGGACAAGCTTGGGCATGAACCCAGCCTCAGAGTAAAATTCCGATGCTTCCATAGCACTCTGTCCCTGTCTCTGACCTCATCTCATGCTCTCCCTTTTGCCTGTGTAACTTAAGCTGAACTGGCCTCCTGGCTGTTCTTCCCACATGCCAAGCTCAGCACCTCTGCTCTTGGTGCCCCTCTCCATGGAGATTCCTCCCCCAACACAAATGTCACCTTCTCAGAAAGGTCTTTTCTGACCATCCTACCTAGAGTAGCATCTCCCTCTCCCGTTCTCCACACTACCCTTTTTATCATAGCATTTATGTCTCCCTGCAATTATAGTTTGCTTCCTAATTTACCATCTCTCTTTTCTGCATCAGAGTATAAGATCCATGAGGGCAGGGACTTATCCCTTATTTACTGTTCTTTCCCCAGAACATTCCCTAGGTATACAGCTGGCACCATTCTAGGCACTGGAAATGTAAGTGGCTAAGGTGACAAAATTTCTTGGCCTCACAGACTTTAAATCCTAAGGAGTGGAGCTCAGAATTGTGGAACCCAAGAAGGGGTCAGGGTCTCTAAGGAAAATGTCTGTGCACCTGGCCTGGTGAATGCTGGTCCCTGGGAACCTGAGGCCTACCTCTCTATGTCCTGCAGACGCTTCAATTGATTCTGTAGCCGCTGCATGGGATCTTGAAGCCCACGCTGCTGTCTTCGCATGGCCCCAGCTTGGGCCCGGAGGAGGAGAGCACGACGCTGGGTGTCTTGAATGCTCTGCAGGGCCTGCTCCATGGCCATGTCTGTAAGAGAAATGGGGTGGCCATCAGCACTGCTGCTCATCTTCTCAGCCCCGTAGGTCACCCTGAGCCTCGGTCTCTCGCTCCATCAGCTCCAGGCTGCTCATCTTCCCAGCCCCATAGGTCACCCTGAGCCTCGGTCTCTTGCTCCATCAGCTCCAGGCTCTGGTCTAACTCCTGGATCTCTGCCCGCAGGCGAGCAACAGTGGCTTCCAGCTCCAACTTCCGACGGGCCTGGTGGGATCAGGTACAGAGTCAGGTGCATGGCCTGGCTGGGGCTTGGCCTGGCTGCCCTTTGTGGAACACCAGTCTCCTCACCTGCACAGGTAGGTGGCAGGGGTTTTTTCCTAAGCAGTTTCTGTGTCTGATTCTCTAGGCCCAGAAGAACACTAGGGTACCATCTGTCTTCCTCCTTCCTCCTGGGATTGCCTCACCTATCCTCTTAACCTGTTTCCTGTCTCTGCACTGATGACACTACAGCTGTGCCCTAGTTCTCATCTCCCCACGAAGAGCCAAATCTAGGAGTCCCAAGGTCTTCTGGAATCCTCCCCCAGATGTCACCTGGGCCTCTTGCACACAATAGGTCCTCCATTGGCCTCAGTATATCTCCTAAACCAGTCCCTTCTCCCATCTCCCCTCATCAGCTTTGATGCCTCATATCCACGTCCCCTCAACATCCAGCTCATGCCTGTCTCCCCTGGACTGTAAGCCCTGAGTGTCGAGATCAGAGCTGGCAGATCAACCCAGCGTCCCCAACATTACACAACACGAAGCTGGGCCTAGAGCAGAAATCTACAAATCCTCTTTTTGGATGGAAGAAAATCTTATAATACATGCTTCTCACCTCTGGACTGTCCTGGTGGCCATACCTGAGGAAATGAGGCCAGAGTTAGCGGGTGATGGGACTTCCAGGGGGAGACAGGAGGTGTGAGGCTACGGGTGAAAATACAGCTGGATGGGAGTGGGGAAAATAGGAAGGAATAGCTTTTAGAACCAGTTACCAAAGTAAGTTTCCTCGGATCTTCTTGACATTCCTACAGTGGAGAGGTAGAAGGAAGAAGTGTTACTGTGAGGTTTGCCTGTGTCCCCTCCCCTGTCACAGCCTCCCTCATGCAGCCAGGCTCACCTCTGGCTATGCACATGCCGCAAGACATAGGCCCAGATGTCGGCCCCCTGGCCCAGACACAGTCTGTGGAGACAGTGTGTAAGGGTATGCCTGGGGCATCACAAAGGTTGGGGGATCCTTATACCCAGGGTGGCAGTGGTGGGGAAAGTCTTTACTAGGGAATTGTCGCTTCTGGGGGGAATGGGGATGTGTCCACAGTCTTTGGGGTGAGATATTCCTTCCTGGGGAATTCTTGGTCGCTGAGTTGTGGGCTTTTCACTGGGTGTGGATATTCTCATTCCCTGGGGGGGGGGGGGGGGGGGGGGTGCGGAGATTCCTTTCTCTGGGAGAGGGCTATCGCTGGTCACTTCCAGAGGTGGGAGTGGAGAGTATACTGCCAGGAACTGCTCTGTCATTACCAGATATGGATCATCACCCTTCTAGATTCAGTCTCCAGTGGGGTGGTCTTTGCTGACCTGGAGTCTCCTCACTGGCTTGGGACGGTAGGGGTGGTAGGTGCTGTAGGGACAGTCTTGCTCCAAAGATCTCACTTCTACATAGTTTGGGGGCTTTACTAACTCTCAGAGGATCCTCACTGGTGCCTCGCCCTCACTCTGGGTGGTCTCACGGGGTGGGGGGTGGGAGTGGGGGGGGGGTCTTCACTCAATCCGGGATCCTTTTCCCAGATATATTACTGGGTGTGTGGGTGGGTAAGGGGGACGCCCTCGGGGGTTATTCTCATTGGGGCAGAGGTGGAGAAGACGAAGGAGGGTCTTCTGTGAGGGGTGGGGTTCTCACCCCCGGAGACTATCTCTAAGGCATGGAGTCCTCACTGTCAGAGCGTCCCTCACCTGCGCAGAGTTGACTCCGGGGCCCGGGCTGCCGCGGGCGCCCCCATCTCTTCCGCCGCCCAGCAGCCCAGTTCCCGCGCTTCCTGCACTAACTCCATGTCAGAGCGCCGCGGCGGCCGCTTCCCGCACCCTCTTCAAGTGTGGCGCCCGCCTCTGGCGTCACGGGCGCGCCGTCAGTGACGCCATCGGTTGCCAAGCAGACTGGGGCCTCGCGGCTCTTCAGCGTCGCGGAGCAGTCCTGCGTGTCTGGCTCCTCCTGGATGGGTCCCTTCGAGTGAAGACGAAAGGGGTGTGGAGAAACGGTGAGGCCTCTTCGCTTCCGGCCTCCTCGCGCTCACTATCAAGTGTCCCCAAGAGGCAAAAGGTCCCAAATGCCTCCCTCGATTTTCTTGACCAAATGGGACTTTCATCCTTGGAGGTCAGGTGCGGAGATGCCAAACTTATGTTTTTTGATTTCAGAAACAGAGTGTTTCCGGTCTGAGGGATAGGGGGCCGATAGCAGGACCCTAATATTTCCCTGGCATTCATTCTTCCAGGTATTCGTTCGTCTTTACCATTCCATACATAACATTCGTGAGCCGACGCTGCCGACCCTGCCCTGGGGACATCGCGGTGGAGGAGACTGGTCCAGTCCCGTGTGGAGCTCACAGTTCAGTGGGGGAGTTAGGCGCCTCACCACCACCAGGTAAGGATGGTAGAGTATAAGCTGCAGGACTGGGTCAGTTGGGGACACAGGGAGTGTGCGAGGTCTGTCGCCCGCCCCTGAAAGCACAGGATACTGGGGCTGGGGTTCTGGAGAGCCCACTCAGCCTCAGACAGGCCCCCGACGAATGGCAACATTCAGGGACCTTTTACCGAGCATGCATGCCCAGCTCACTACTCTGTCCTCGGTGTCCAGTATAAAGCCTAAGTCTCTAAGTAGTTATTCAATAAACAAATGAGGGGAGAGGTGGTGGGGTGAGAATAAAGCTGGGGACTGAGGGACGAGGGTGGGGCAGGATGAGGTGTGGGGGTCGAGGGCAATGGTGGGTGAAGTAGGGATGCGGAGAAGAGAGGAGGACACTGAGTGGGTCATGAGACTGATTGGCTGTAGAGGGCGGGGTGTCCAGGGTGAGGTCCCAGCTCTGGGCTGGGGATTAGATGGAGCAGACCTTGAAATACTGATGTGAGAGAAGGGACAGCTTTGGGGGAGATGCTGATAACAATGTGGGTGTGAGGAGTTAAGGGGACATCCAAGGACTGGCTGAGTCACTGGCCCAGGGACAAGGGGACATGGCATCACCACTGAGATAGCACATTTCGGGGAGAAGCTGAGTCCAGCTTCTAAGTGCTTCATAAGGGCTGAGAAGCAGAAGGGGGTGCCAGGGGCTGATGTAATCCAGGTGGGTTTCCTGGAAGAAAGATTAGCAGCTACTACTCCACAATGCTTAATTCTCAAAAGGTGCCGTTTCTCTCAAACATTGCCACCCTTCTGCCTTTTGTAGGGTGTTTTGCTATTAAAAAACGAAATCAATTAGCATGTCTGCCATTGGTCTATGAGCCTTTCCAGGGGCTTTAAAAAGTACTGTCCAAATGTCCATCGACAGATGCATGGATAAAGAAAATGTGGTATATATATACAATCGAGTATTACTTGGCAATCAAAAAGAATGAAATCTTGCCATTTGCAACAACGTGGATGGAACCAGAGGGTATTATGCTAAGCAAAATTAGTCAGAGAAAAACAAATATCACATGACTTCACTCATGTGGAATTTTAAGATACAAAACAGACGACCATAAGGAAGGGAAGCAAAAATAATATAAAACAAGGAGGGGGACCATATATGAGACTCTTAAATACAGAGAACAAACTGAGGGTGGGGGGATGGGCTAAATGGGCAAGGGGCATTGTTGGGATGAGCACTGGGTGTCATACATAGGGGATGAATCACTGGAATCTACTCCTGAAATCATCATTGGACTCTATGCTGACTAACTGGGATGTAAATTAAAAAATAAATAAATGAAATTTAAAAAATTAAAAAAAGAAAGTACTGGTTGTTAGGAGAATGAAAAGATAAATCACAGACTGGCAGAAAATATTTGCAAAACACATACCTGAAGACGGACTTGTATCCAAAATATACAAAGAACTCTTAAAACTCAACCATAAGAAAACAAATAATCCACTTAAAAATAGACAAAAGTTATGAACAGATATCTCACCGAAGGAGATGTACAGGTGGCAAATAAGCACGAAAAGTTGCTAATACCATGTCATTAAGGAATTGCAAATTAAAACGATGAGATAACTCTACACACCTATTAGAATGTCTAAAATCCATTTTAAAAAGTGGTACCAAATGCTGTCGAGGATGTGGAAAAACAGGAATCTCATTCATTTCTGGTGGAATGCAAAATGATACAGCCACTTTGGAAGATGATCTGAAAAGGTCGTCTGTATGATTACAAATATATAGCATTCTAGAAAAGGCAAAACTAGATCAGTGGTTGCCAGGAGATCACGAGGTGGGGGATAGGGATGGAAAGGTGAGGCTCGGCATTTTTTTTTTTTTTTTTAAGTTTATTTATTGTGTGTGAGAGAGAAAGAGAACACAAGTGGGGTAGGGCAGAGAGAGAGAGGGAGAGCCAAGAATCCCAAGCAGGCCCCATGCTGTCAGTGCACACCACTGTGAGGTCATGACCTGAGCCAAAATCAAGAGTTGGATGCCTACCCAACTGAGCCACCCAGGCGCCCCGAGGCTTGGCATTTTTAGGAGCGTGAAACTATTTTGTGTGATACTGAAATGGTGGGTAGATCACATTATGCATTTATAAAAAGCCACAGAACCGTACAATACAGAGTGAGTCTTAACGTGAAGCGTAGATTCTAGTTAATAATGTTTACTCTTGGTCATCAGTTGTAACAAAGGTACCTGCAAGATGGTAATAATAATAAGGGAAAATATGTGTGGAGGGACAGGAAGTATATGGGAACTTTCTTTTCTTTTTGTGTAACTTTCTGTAAGCATAAAACTGCTCGTGAAAAATAAAATCTATTAAAAAAGAGAATTGGCTGAAAGTTGGAATATTATCTAATGAAACATCTATAACCATGACCTAATGATAACTAATCAGATACACCTTGACTGAAGCTATGACATAAAAGGATTCTGTATGTTTTGGAAGAAAGGCTAAAACCAAATAAGAGATAACTACTACAGTTTCCCCTCCAACTCTAAAGAAATGCCACCCGGAAATTATTAGAAACATCCACTCAAGCTGCTTATGTGACCATCTCCCCGGCAGTCACTGATGAGCTTCTCACCACTCTCCTCCAGTCTCTGTGCTGTGGCTTTGTAATGTGTCAGCTTGACCAGGCTGAACAAACTGTATCTTGGAATTACCTTCTCTGTATGATTTCAATTAGGATGGACCCATAGAGAGTCTTGGGCAAGATTTGGTGGGCAGAAGTGAAGCAGCTGCCGTTTTGTAGATCACACAGGTTGTCACTGGCTGGCTCTGCTGGGTCATCACATTTGCACAGGGCAGCAGCCGGGCCAGCAATTGTTTCACCTTTTCCTGGATCTTCCTCCCAGCTTCTCAGCTCCTGGGCCAGGTGTGGTTTATCTCCATAATGAAGGATGGCAGCTGTTCCTGTGGACGTTCACACCACCAAGGGCAGAGGCCCCCTTGTCGAGTTTCTCCCCACTTTATGTCTGTCTTCCTTTCCTAACTGCCTGCCCTGTGCACTTCGAGTGCCAGCATCAGACCCTAAGACCACAATGTTAGGGACTGCTTCATAACTCCAATTGCATAAGGTTAAATCCCAGTTCATCTGCCTATCTATCTATCCGTCCATCTATCCATCCCCCCATGGGTCAGCTTCTCTGATGGAACCCTGATACACTCTGTAAGCAGAGACTCTGGATGCCTGTGGAATTGCTGTTACCTCAAGCTGTCGTTCACGGAGGAAGTTGCAGTGGCTTTCCTCTTCCTCTCTTACATAAGAAGAGGATGTTTTTGTCTCCACCCTCCAAAAGGCTGACACAAAAAGGTGAGATTGGCATCTTACAGAAGAAATATAAGTCCCCTCTGTACCCCTACTGTGTTCGGTCTGTTCAATATACTTGACAAAATAATTATCATCACCTGTATTCTGCTCCTGGTCCCTGTTCAAGCTTTCACATTAGTGTCTGTAGATTGCTGCTGTATCACAAGGTGTTCAAAGACCAGCATTCTCCAGGGGCTTGTTAGAAATACAGAATCCCTTGCCCCTCCACTCCTGGACTTACTGAATCAAAACATGCATTAAATTTTTTTAATAAAAATTTTTTTAATGTTTATTTATTTTTGAGAGAGAGAGCGAGAGAGCGTACATGAGCTGGGGAGGGGCAGAGAGAGAAGGGTACAGAGGGTCCAAAGCAGGCTCTTTGCTGACAGCCGAGAGCCCAATGCGGGGCTCGAATCCATGAACTGTGAGATCATGACCTGAGCCAAAGTTGGACGCTTAACCAACCGAACCACCCAGGCGCCCCCTAAACATGCATTTTGATCAAATCTATCAGTGATTTGTATGCATATTAAAGCTTAAGAAGTGTCATCTATAGGACACTACTTTTGGGGGATAAAACCTTCTTTAGTAGCATTAATACCCAGAGATGGATTTTTATCATTTGCCTCTTGGACATAGTGTTTTAAAATTTGTGATCAACATCTGGCACATTTTAGACTATCCTGTCTCTAATTTCCTACTAACAATTGACCTTTTATGACCATGTCAACTGAAACATCAACTGGACCAGGTGAGAGACCCAGAAGGTGAGTCTTGGAAGATGAAGAGCTGGAAAGATTTGGCAGAAGTCACTAAGGACTACTACACGCCCAAACGCAACAACTCTACACCATCAAGTGTGTCCACATCCATTGAATAAAAGTACAAAATACACATAGAATTTGCTTACGGCAACATGAGTTTGGTGGTTTCTTTCAGGGATGGAGGGAGGGAAGAAGAGAACAGAGGAGAAGGGGGAGGCATTTAATTTGTACATACAACATTTAATTTTCAAAAAGAAGATCCGGTGCAAGTATAGGAAAATGTTTACATCTGCCAAATGTGGATGTCACATGGGGGCTAGACTTGTTCTTCACAGTTTGTAGATTTGAAACACTTATTTAAATAAATTATGAAATTAAAAGTTAAAAAAAAGTGGGAGGAACATTCTGGGTGTTCTGTAGATGGTGGATCAGAGGAGGAGACAGGCCAGGGCCAGTAACTGGGGCAGGCGATGACAGAGTTGAGGTTTAGCAGAGGGCTGGTGGGAGAGATGATTGGGCTGAGTGGAGGACACTTATCCTTAGGTTAAGACCTTTCCAGAGAGGAAGATAGTGTTCTCACTGGGGCATTACCTGTCAAGGCTCCCTCCTTCCCATCTCTGGGATTTTATTCCTGCTGTGCTCCCTACCTCCATCACCCTTCATTATCTTCAATGGCTACCTCCTCCTCAGTCTTTTAAGTCTTATCTCAGATGTGCCCTTCCATGCAAGACTTCTCTGACTCCCCCTACCCCCGACCCCAGATTGGTTGGATTACCTCCTCTGGACTCTCACAGCTAAGCCTCTTTCTGGTTACAAATGTCCCCAAACCCAACTCAGTGTAGTGTTTTTCCTCCCAAGTAAGAAATATCTTGGTTCATGTGATTTAAAAGAGGTACTGCCTTGTCCTGGTTCAGGTGAGGTGTAATCCAGCAGCTCAAACACTGAAAGGCAATTATCACGAGCAAAAGTTCTGCAGTCTGACTCATTGGGTTTGAATCCTCATTCCACCACTCACAGGCTAAATGATCTAGGGCAAGTCTCTCAATCTCTGCAGCCTCAGTTTCTCATTTATGAATTTGGGACAGTAATAATATCTGTTTTTAGTGTTGTGGGGTTTAAATGAGACAACATGCATGAGCTCCTTGAACAGTGCCTGCAAACAGTTGACAGCTCAGCGACTATCATGATGTTATTGGGGACCCAGTTTCTGGCTCCTCTTTCTCGCGCTTGCTTCTTTTTTGGCTCCTCCTTCATCCTAGTAGCTTTAGCCTCTTCCACCTGGCTGCAGAACAGCTTACCCTGCACCAGCTGAGGTGGAGGAGAAAGATGTGGTCTTAGAAGGTAACATGGAAGTGGTGGGCTGCTTCTCTCTACCATAAGCTCCAGAAACCATTTATCCCATTTTCATTTGCTCAGGCAGGGTCACATGCCCACTGCTGAACCAGTCTGCAGCCAGAACATTGGCTCCTAAACCTTAGAATGACCATTACGGTGTAGTCCCCAGACTTGTTTCTCTCCCACTTCTCCAGATCAGACAAGGGCAGCTCTGTGATTCCAGTTCCCAAGGCCAAAATTCCTTCTTTCTCTTACACCCATATCATGCATCAGCAATTCCTATTTGCCTTTAAAATTCATCAAGGCTTTTCCCTTTCTTCTTCCCCATTCTGGCCTAATAGTCTATCACCTCCCATCTGGAATATCACATGAGTCTCCCTGCCATCACCTGTGCACCAAAGTCTCCTCCCCTCCAGAGTTAGAGAGAGACTATTAACACCCGAGTTGGCACAGGTCACTTACCTTTCCAATGTCTGTTCATGTCACTCAGCGTAAAGTAAGTTCTCTTTGATCTTGCCTATGTTACCTCCCTGATTGCATCTCTAACCATTCCCTACGTTACTTCACTTCAGCTATACTGGCCTCCTTACTGTATCTCAGAAATATCAGATGTGCCCCTCCCTCTAGGCCCTTGCACTAGTAGTTCCATCTGCCTGAGACTCTTGCCCCAGATACATGTCTGGTTCCCTCTCCTAAGTCCTGCAAGTCTTTGGTAAAAGTCAGATCCTAATTGGGGCATTACCTGCCTCTCTATTTCAAACTATAGCCCCTCCCCTATCTCCAATACTTCCAATCACCCTTACCATGCTTTATTTTTATTCCCCAGTACTCTTAATATTTTCTTAAGTTTATCATCTTTCACACACCACCAGAATGGCACTGTAATAAATGAACAATAGAACTTCACTGAATGAAAGAATAAATGAAAGAACAATTCACAGCCCCATCTGGTGGTTGGCCTGTCTTCTCCACTGGACTGCAGATGTCCTGAGGGCAGGGATGGGGTCTGTGTTGGTCACTGCTGTATCGCCAGCATCACCCAGGGCAGAGCCAGGCATGGAGGGGGTTGGAGGTCCTAAAGATAGGCAGCCGTATGTCTGCAAAGATTCCTGTGAGCAGATCTCTGTCAGACTGAGGGTAAAGGACAAGTGTTGGATTTCCTCTTCAGGAGAGCTGGGATTGGGGGTCATCTTAGGGACCTTCATAAGCACCTACAAGGGTTCTTACAGGGAAGAGAGAACACCGCCTGCTTTGGAGAGTAGACGTGTGACATTACTGCCACAATGGCCTCCTTTTTGTTCTTTGAATCTCCAAGCTCATTCCAGCATTAAGGGTTTCTGATTGCCATTCCTACTCTGGGAACCCTGTTCTCACAGTTCTTGGAGCAGCTCTTACACTTGGGCTTCCATGTCTCAGCTCAAAGAACATCTTAGAAAGACTTTCTGTGGCAAAGCCAGCTAGGTGTCTATTGGCTGTGCAGTCTAAGACTACATTTTCCAGAGGCCCCTGCAACCAGGTGAGGCCATGAGATTAGCTATGTCCAATGGGCTGAGAGCAAGAGGTGTATGTCACCTAGCACCAAAGCTTTATTTGTTATTGAGGTATAATTGACAAAAATGTAACATATTTAAGGTATACAACATAGTTATTTGATATATACACTGTGAAATTATTACCACAATCAATACATCCATTACCTCGCACGTTTTTTTTTTTTTTTTTTTTTTTTTTTTGGTGAGAATGCTTAAGATCTACTCTCTTAGCACGTTTTAAGTATACAATACAGTATTGTTCACCATAGCCACCATGTTATACATTAGATCCTAAGATCTTACTCATTTTATAACTGAGTGATGTATCTTTTTAACAGCCTGTCCCCATTTCCCCCAGCCTCCACCTGGCAACCATCATTCTACTTTCTGTTTCTGTCAGTTTGGCTTTTTTAGATTTCATACATAAGTGATACCATACATTTTGTCTTTCTCTTTCTTATTTTACTAGCATAATGCCCTCAAGGTCTATCTGTATTGTTGCAAATGGTAAGATTTCATATTTCTCATGGTTTAATAATATTTCTTTGTATATGTATTGGTATATCCTCTTTATTCCTCTATCCATTGAAGGACTATTTCCATATCTTGAATGTTGTGAATAAGGCTGCAGTAATTACGGGAGTACAGATATCTCTGAGACAGTGATTTTTATCCTTTAGATATATTCCCAAGGAAGTGAGATTGCTGGATCATGTGGTACTTCTATTTTTAATATTTTGAGGAGGCTCCATATTATATTTTATAGTGGCTATACCAATTTACATTTCTATCCAGGAGTGTATAAGGATTCACTTTTGGGCTAAGGATTTTAAGAAGCAAGTGGGGGTTCTCTAGTCTCTCATCTGCCTAGGTTCAGAAGACTCTAAGCACTTATGATGGTGGAATTACCAAGTGGAAGGAGCCTGGATCCCTAACTTAATATGTGGGCAACCAGAAATGCCCACTTTGGGAGGTTCTTTAAGTGTGAAGTAAGCTATTTTGTGAGCTACTGAAATGGTGGGGTTTATTTGTTACAGCCACTGGCATAACTCTAAACAATATACTCCTAGACCTCATTCTAGCTTAGTGTACCTCAAACTATTTGTGGTTGCAGAGTAGGACTCATTTTTTGATATCTCCAAAATGTCATGTACAGATAGATTCTTTTGGTCTATGTCCTGTCCAATAAGACAAGTCTGTTGATTCTATTGTTGGATGTCACGGCCATGTCAAATTTCTGTGAGTTTTGAACTGCTTACTGGAAATTTCTGCACTTAATCTTGTTGCAGACCATCAACAGAAGTGAACCACTAGTGGCACTGCTTTAGCTTATTGCCCTATTTGACTTCTCTCCTTATCATTTACCACTCCCTGTAATTATCTTATTTACTTAGAGGTCTATTTGTTTATGGTTCTTCCCAGTAGAATGTAAGCTCCTTCAGAAAGGAGACTTATCTTGCTCTGTTGAATCTCCAGCTCCTAGTACAGTGCCTGATAAGTCATAGGTGCTAAGAAATTATTTGTTGAATAATGAATAAATGACAAGCTTTGGTGGTGAGGGGGGACATGAGGCCATCATAACTGTAACAGAAGCTCTCTACAATTGTAACTTGACCTGAATTCTTATCAGTTCACTGACAGCTGCTTGACTTCCTGGCTCTCTGGTAGACCACAAGTACCCAAGATTAGGTCAGGCCTCTTACAACCGTCCTCTCTAGGTTCACCCTACTAGAGATTAGACCGCACTGAACTATCATTCTCTGATGATATGTCTATCTTTACCTGATTTATAAGTTCTGAGAGGGGTGTGGTTGGATCTGAAGTGGCCACTGCTGTATCTCCAGAGTCAGGTTGCAGAGCTAAGGTCCTTGGCATGAACAGATTTATGACATGAATGCATGATGTGAGCAGGAGGGGAGACTTCCCTGGGGAAACAGTGGCATACTCTGCCTCCATGGCCCCCATCCCTTGGCAAGATCCCAGGGTTGGTACTGAAGGTCCAGTGGGCTGCCCAACCTGCCCCTTTCTTGCCCCATCAACTACCTCAAGGTGCTGGCTCAGGCTGTCAACACTTGGCAACCAGACATTTTGGAACAGGTGTCCCATTTGGCCCAAATGGATACTTAGAGCCAAGGTATGTAACACTGTTATATATTTTTAGCGGTTTGCTGAAAAGGAGGTTAACGAGAAAATAAGTCCACCATGAGGAAAATCAAGATGGCGAGTGTGATGATGCTTCCCAAGACAATCCCCAAGACTGCCATGTAGTAGACTTGCTGGGACGTCTCAGCTGCCAAGGCTCGGTTATTCCACTTGTTGCTGTGCCTTGTCTGATTAGAGGGGAGAGGCAGGACAGGAATAGTTGGTTTCAGTGGGTTATTGTAATGGGTGAGCTATGGGACTGTAAGGACCCAGGTGGGGATGTGAGCCCACAGGAGGGACAAAAGAAAGAATTTGAGTCAGGGTCAAGGCCAAGATGAAAAGGAAAGGAGGAGAGGATTAGCCTGATGCAGATTCCCACCTGGACAGAGAAGATCAAGGCTACAATGCCTATGGGAAAACACAGGAGTAAGGCACAAATGGACAGGCACATGTGGTCTCTGGGGGGCTTCTCCTGCAAAATTTCAAACGCCTGTGGGGAGGGAGTGGGTTATGGCTCAGTATGGCTTCTGTACTGTGCTGTCCCCTCTGACTCCTTTTCAAGATATTTGGCTGTATAGATTCTTCTTTGATTTCCTTAAAAACTCGTACCAACCCCTTCTAACTCCTACCATGTGCCCTCTAATCTGTTCTTATTCCAATACCTCCTTCTACCTGGATCTCCCAGCATCCCTCCACCCCTATGCTCTATAATCCCTGCCCATTCCCTGTCTCCTGTAACCTCTCCCTGTCTTCTATAACTGCCTCAGGTCCCTACAGCATGTCTCACTTGGCCCCTAATACCACCCCCACAAAACCCCTTACTGACTCTGATGACTCTCACTTGTCCTTCGTGAAACCTCAACTGAGTCGTTAACAAACTCTGTTCCTATAACACCCTCATGGTCCTCCCAAAGCAGCCTTCTTTTTGCCCCTATAAAACACCCTAATAAGAAGACCCCTACTCAACACTTGAACACTCTCACTTCAATCTGTGAAACTTCCCTTGTTCCCTCATAAAACTCTTACCCTATAAAACTGTGAATGTCTCCAATAGCTCTCTCCTTATCCCACTTGTAATATCCCTCACCTTGTCCCCATGAACCTGTCGTGGTCCTGTTATGAGCCTTACTGTTCACCCATAAACTGCTCTCTTCCCCTTCCCCCCACCCATTACCTCTCTGTTGGCTCCTCTTAAGACCTTCTTTGACCAACTCTAAACTCTAAGTCCTCTCCCTGTCATAGTCTCATAGCCTCTTTTTGTCCTCTTATAAAGGCCTGTCCTTTCTCCCTCTACCACCTTCTCTCCACCTCTGAAACCAGCGTCCTGACCGCCTGAACCTCTCCTTCCTCCACTCATAGCAGCCTCCCTGTTCTCCTAAACCAGTGTTCCCTCTAAATAGTTCTCTTCTTATAACACCCCCTTTGCCTCCTGAAACCCTTCTTGCCCCCTCATTCTGCCGCTACCCATGCTTTCTCCCACCCTATCCCCCCGCAAATTCGCTCCCTGCCCCTTCAAACACCTCCCATCAGGGCATCTGGATCTGGATACAAGGAGGCTCTCCCTCACTCCAACCCGCCATGGGTTACCGTGGAGACCATGCTGAACCCGCCTCCTAGCTTGCCTTTCTATTACTATAGGCTGATTGGAGGTTGTCTGTGATAGGGTGGGGAATCCAATACTCATGTGGCTACTGATTGGTCTGAAGGAGTGCAAGCTCTTCCTACTCTCTTAGGTGATTGGTCAATTCTGGGAGTTGCTTTTTATTACAGTTTAGTTTTGAAGGTGATTTATATATTTTGGATAGAAGTCCTTTCTCAGGTATGTGATTCGCAAATGTTTTCTCTGGGTCTGTAGATTATCTTTTTTGTTTTCCAACAATGTCATTTGCAGAGCAAAGTTTTTAATTTATATTAAGCCCAAATTATTTTTTAATTTTATTTTATGGACGTCCTTTTGGTGTCATGTCTAAGAATCTCTTCTTAATACAGTGTCAGGAAGATTTTCTCCTATGTTTTCTTCTAAGTGTGTGATAGACTTACATTTTACATTTAGATCTATGATCCATATTGAGTTCATTATTTTATAAGAGGTGAGGTTTTAGATGAGATGATGATGATGATTTTCATTTAGTTTTTCAATTAATTAACACCATAAAAAAAAAAACAAACCTGTTCGTTCTCTGATAAGTTGCACTGGCCTTCGTTTGAAAGTAAATTGGTTGTAATTAGCACCATTAAAAAAAAACAAACAAACCTGTTTGTTCTCTGGTAAGTTGCATTGGCCTTCGTTTGAAAATAAATTGGATATATATATCTGTATATATCCAGAAAGATATATATATCCATCCAATTTATTTTCAAACGAAGTCCATATATATGTATATGTGGGTCTCTTTCTGGACTTTTTATTCTGTTCTGTTGATCAGTGTGTCCGTTCCTTTGCAAATACCATGTTCTCTTATAATGTAGCTTTATAGTGATTCTAAAAATTGAATGAGTATTCCAACTTCATTCTTCTTTTACAGAATTATTTTGACTCTGCTTGTATAGATCTACAAATCTTGCTGGTCTTTTAATAGGAATTGCATTAGAATTTCAGATCAATTTTAGGAGAGACATTGAGCCTCCATTTCACTGTAATTGGGAGCCTCTCCATTTATTTAGTTTTTTTCTTTCTTTTTTTCAGCAGCTGCAGTTTAAACACATGGCTGATACACATAATAGTTTAGATTTATGCCTAACTACTTGCTTTGTGGGGCTATTGAAAATGGTATTATGATTATCATTTTTTGCTAGCTGTTATTTATTTTTATTTACTATTTTGATGGAACTATAATTAACGTAGTGTTATATTAGTTTCAGGTGTACAATGTAATGATTCAACAATTCTATGTATTACTTAGTGCTCATCAAGATAAGCGTATTCTTGGGGCGCCTGGGTGGCGCAGTCGGTTAAGCGTCCGACTTCAGCCAGGTCACGATCTCGCGGTCCGTGAGTTCGAGCCCCGCGTCGGGCTCTGGGCTGATGGCTCAGAGCCTGGAGCCTGTTTCCGATTCTGTGTCTCCCTCTCTCTCTGCCCCTCCCCCGTTCATGCTCTGTCTCTCTCTGTCCCAAAAATAAATAAACATTGAAAAAACAATTAAAAAAAAAAGATAAGAGTATTCTTAATCCCCTTTATTTATTTAAATTTATTTATTTATTTTGAGAGAGAGAGAGAGAATCCCAAGCAGGCTCTGTACTATACAGAGCCTGATGTGGGGCTTGAACTCATGAACTACAAGATCATGACCTAAGCGGAAGTTGGACACTTAACCAAATGAGCCACCCAGGCACTTCTCTATTTGTGTAAATAAATTTGATTTCTGATTGTTCATTGCTAGCATAAGGAAGCACATTAGATTTTTGTGTGTTGATATTGCAATCTGTGATCTTGCTAAACCCATTTTTTATCAACTGTAAGAGGATTTTTTTGTTTTTTGTTTTCTGAGTTTTTTTGTAAATTCTTTGGGGTTTTCTATATAGACAATCATGTCATTTACAAATAAGGGTAGTTTTATTTATTCCCTTAAATCCCTATGACATTTCTTTCTTTTTCTGACTTATTGTGCATATTAAGACTTCCAGTCTGATGTGGAATAGGAATAGGAATAGGAGAGATGTGGAACAGGACATTCTTGCCTTGTTGCAAATTTTAGAGAGAAAACTTTTCCCTTCATTGTTATGTATGATTTTAGATAGGTTTTCTGTAGATGCCCTTTATCAAGATGAAGAAGTTCCTTGTTAGTCCTGGTGTGCTGAATTTTTATGGTGAATTAATGTTGAATACTGTAATGCCCGATGTTCTAAAACCTCCCACAAGAGACCACCAGAGTCGTGAGTCAAAGCCAAGCGGCAAGGGTCGTTTATTACAGGTTCGAACCTGGACCTCTGCGCACTCGTTGCCGGTGACGCTAAGAGGCCTCGATCAGAGTTGGTATAGGGTTTTTATAGACAGGGACAAACAGAAGCAAGCAAGATTACAGAAGCGAAGGACGCCAGTTAGTTTGTGTACAATTACTATAGTTACTCATTTCATTACATATCAGACTACATTCATTTAGGGAGATTTATAACCCATTCTACTACACGGCGGGTTACATCCAGGAAAGGTCTCACAATGCTCATAGCAATAGCAAACAAAACAGACTTCTCAGCAATTGTATTTCTTGTCAAAGATCCACAATACAGGTCCCTCTGACCCCTGGGTCCACTTGGCCCCCAGGAGGCATGCCAGATGATGACTGAACCTAGTCGGTTAAAGTAAGGCATGGTTCATTGGTTCCTAGGTGCACTGTCTGTCTGTGGATGTATAAGGCATGGGTTTCTAAGGCCCTCTTGGCCCCCTTCCTGGCACCTCGGACCCAGGCGAACACTTTTCTTTAAAACCACAAATGATTCAGGGAAACAACTAAGAGGTCGTGTCCCTGTAACTGTTCCACTTGAGGTGTTGAGAGATAAATGGCCTTTCGTGAAAACAGCAAGCAAAACAGACTTCTCCATAATACAGGAAGAGAGAACTTAGCTTTAAACTGTTTGGATTGCTCTTTTCAAATACTTCCAACTGACTTTTCTGTATCAGTTAATAACATGGTTTTCCTTCTTTAGATGGTTAATATAGTGGATTGCATTGACTGATTTTCTAATATTGAACCAGCTTTGCATTCTTGGAAGAAACCCCAGTTGGTGATGGTGTATTTTTTTAAGTTTATTTATTTATTTTTGAGATGGTGGGGGGGGGGGGGCGATGGGGGAGCAGAAAAAGAGGAAGAGATAGAATCCTGAGCAGGCTCCACGCTGTTAGCGCTGAACCCGACACTGGGCTCAATCTCACAAACCATGCGATCATGACCTGAGCCAAAATCAAGTTGGATGTTCAGCTGACTGAGCCACCCAGGCACCCCAGCAATGGTGTATTCTATTTATATACTTCTGGTTTTGGATTTCTAATATTTTATTGAGAATATTTCTGTCTATATTCATGAGAGATATTGGTCTATAGTGTTGTATACACAATCTGCCTTAAGATAATGCTGGCCTCATAAAACATATTGGGAAATATTCTCCCCTCTTCTGTTTTCTGGAAGAGATTGTGTGGAAATGGTGTTTTTTTTTTTTTTTTTTTTTTTGGTATAATGACCAACGAAACCATCTGGATCTGGAGATTAATTTTTCAGAAGATTTTTAGTTTCGGGGCGCCTGGGTGGCGCAGTCGGTTAAGCGCCCGACTTCAGCCAGGTCACGATCTCGCGGTCCGTGAGTTCGAGCCCCGCATCGGGCTCTGGGCTGATGGCTCGGAGCCTGGAGCCTGTTTCCGATTCTGTGTCTCCCTCGCTCTCTGCCCCTCCCCCATTCATGCTCTGTCTCTGTCCCAAAAATAAATAAACGTTGAAAAAAAATAATAAAATAAAAAAAAAGAAGATTTTTAGTTTCAAAATCTTTAATAGATTTCTTTAATAGATACAAATAGATACAGTGTCTTTACTACATACAAAACTACTTAATTTCTTTTTCTTGATTAGTTTTGAGTTTTTGTTTCTGAAGGATGGGCCAATTTTCACCTTAGTGGTAGAATTTATGTGTAAAGACTTGTTTGTAGTTGTCCTTTATTTTCCCTTTAGTGTCTCAGGCACATGTAGTGGTATTCTGTCCCTCATTTTTGATATTGGTCATTGTGTCTTCTGTCTTATTTTGTCAGTCTTACAAGAGGTTTATCAACCAGTCATTTTCAAGAACCAGCTGTTGGTTTCATTGATTTTCACCATGGTTTCATTGTTTTTCCCTTTTCAATTTCATTGATTTTTACTCTTATCTCTTCTGGTTTTCTTTGGGGGGGGGTGTTTATTTTGCTCTTATCTTCTAGTGTCTTAGGTTGGAAGCTTAGATCGTTAATTTGAGACATTTCTTATTTTCTAACAAGCATTTGAGGTTGTACATCTTCTAAGCACTGCTTTAGCTGCACTCCACATATTTTGATATGTTATATACTTCAATTTTGGTCTGGAATGTTTTAGAAAACATTTTCTAATTGCCCATGACCCATGAATTCATGACCCATGAATTACCCATTCCCCATGGAATGGGTATGTTTTTTCCCCAAGAATTGGGAGATTTTCATGTCATCTGTCTGCTATTGATCCTTGCTTTACTTTTATTATGGCCAACACATCAGCTTTATATTTCTATTTAACAAATCACCATACACTCAGTGACTTAAGACAATAGCGATTTATTATCACACCATTCTGTAGGTAAGAAATCCAGAAACTGTATGCCTGAGTTGTCAGGATTTCACCAGGTTGAAATGAATATGTCTACTGAAATGTGTCCTCATGTGGAGCTCTGTTCTCATGCTCTTCCAAGCTCGTGTGGTTGTGGCAGAATTCAGTTCTTTGTGGTTTGGGAACTGAGGGCATTCTCTTTTCCTTGCTGGCTACCAGCTAATATCTATTCTCGGTTCCTAAAATCTATGTGCATACTTTGCTTTGTGGTCCTGTTCATCTCAGAGCTATCGAGGGAGAATCTCCCTCCATCAAAGTCCCTCTCACACTTTGAGTCTCTGACTTCCTCTGTCTCTGACCTCTAGGCCCAGATATAAAGGCTTCATGAATTTAGGTTAGGTCCACCTAGGTAATGTCCCTTTCTTAGAGTCAGCTGTGCCACATACCTAACCTAGTCACAGGAGAGATATGCCATCGTATTGACAGTCACAGATTATATAGGATAATACCTCAGAGTGGGCAGGAATATTGGTATGGGGGCATATTAGAATTCTTGAAGCACAGTCAGATAATATGACTCCATGTGGTTTGCTTTGTGTGGTTTCATGTGCTTTTTATAATTTTAATTCTTGGAGATTTGTTAAGTTTGTTTAATGAGAAAGGATAGTTTCTATATTGATGAGGTCCCATGTGTACTTGAAAAGAATATGTATCTGCCTTCTTTGGCTAGAGTGTTGTATAAATGACAGTTAGATACAGATGGTTGATAGTATTCAATTTTTCTACATCTTTGCTAATTTTCTATTTACTTGTCCTACTAGTTATTGGGAGAGGAATGTGAAGTCTTCAACTATAATAGTGGATTTGTTTATTTCTCCCTTTGTTTTATTTATCAGGTTTAACATGTATTTTGAAGTTCTGTTGTCAGTGCTCATACATTTAGGATTCTTATGTCTTCCTGTTGAATTGTCTCTTTTATCATTATTTAATGTGTTTCTTTATCCTTTTTATTTATTTTTTTTTAATTTTTTTTAATTTTTTTTTCAACGTTTATTTATTTTGGGGACAGAGAGAGACAGAGCATGAACGGGGGAGGGACAGAGAGAGAGGGAGACACAGAATCGGAAACAGGCTCCAGGCTCTGAGCCATCAGCCCAGAGCCTGACGCGGGGCTCGAACTCGCGAGATCGTGACCTGGCTGAAGTCGGACGCTTAACCGACTGCGCCACCCAGGCGCCCCTCTTTATCCTTTTTAATTATCCTTGCTTTGACATCTACTCTGTCTGATGTTATTATAATCACCCATCTTTGTTTTGGTAGTGTTTTTTAAAATTTATTTTTTTTTTTTAAATTTTTTTTTTTCAACGTTTATTTATTTTTGGGACAGAGAGAGACAGAGCATGAACGGGGGAGGGGCAGAGAGAGAGGGAGACACAGAATCGGAAACAGGCTCCAGGCTCTGAGCCATCAGCCCAGAGCCCGACGCGGGGCTCGAACTCACGGACCGTGAGATCGTGACCTGGCTGAAGTCGGACGCTTAACCGACTGCGCCACCCAGGCGCCCCTAAAATTTATTTTTTTAATGAGAGAGAGAGAGAGAAAGAGAGAGAGAGAGAGAGAGAGAGAGAGGAGCACGCACAAGTGGGGGAGGGGCAGAGAGAAGAAGAGACAGAATCCCAAGCAGGCTGTGCACCGTCAGCACAGAAGCCTGATGTGGGGCTTGAACCCATGAACTGTGAGATCATGACCTGAGCTGAGACCAAGAGTTGGACACCCAAGTGACAGTGCCACCCCAAGCACCCTTATTTGGTAGTGTTTTCATGTCTTTTCCCCCACATTCTTTACTTTATTATCCTACATACACCATTACATTTAATGTGGGTTTCTTATAGACAGTATATAGGTGGGTCTTGTTTTTTAATTTTAATACATTCTGAAAATCTCTATATTGTAACTTTTGCAGTTAATGTGATGATTGGTATATTTGGCCTCAATTCTGCCTTTTTATTATTTGTTCTCTATTTGTTTCTCTGTTTTTCGTTTTCTTTCATTTTTCTTTTCATTTTCCTTTTTCTTTCCTGCTTCTTTTTGGATTTCTTGAATATTATTTTAGTACTCCATTTAAGTTATCTCTTGTGATTTTTGAGGATATATCTTTGCAAATTTTGCTAGTTGTTGCTGTAGAGATGACCATAAAGGTAATTAAAGTTTTCATGGTCTACCTAGAATATTTTACAACTTCAAGTGGAATATAGCAACCTGCCACAATATTAATCCCTCCACCTTGCCCCCTTTATATTTTAGTTTCTGTATGTATTACATCTACACACATTGAAAAATCTCATCACTGTTACCATTTTTGCTCTCAACTGTCATATATATTTTCAAGAATCAAAAGAAGAATAATATTTCATGTTTGCCCAGATCTTAACCATTTATATTGCTTCTATTTCTTCCTGATACTCCAAGTTTTCCTCTAGTATCATTTCCCTCTTCAAGAATTAACTTTAGCATTTATTTTAAAGTAGGTCTGTGACAATGTATTCTGCTAGTTTCCTCTCACCTTCATTCCTGAAGAACATTTTCACCAGTTTTGGAATTCTGGGTTGACAGTTCTTTTCTCCCAGCAGTTAAAAATATTGTTCCCCTTCCTTTCGGCAGTCAAGATTTCTGGTAAGACCTTCACAGTCTTTTCAATTTTTGTTTCTTTTTAGGCATGTGTAATTTTTTCCTTGGATGTATTCATAACTTTTTCTTTGCCTCTGGTTTTAAGCTGTTTGAGTAATATGGTCTGACCATGGATCTTTGAGTTGATGATTTTTTTTTTTTTTTTTGAGGGTCATTGAGCTTTTTGAATGTGTAAGTTTAAGCCTTTTGCCAAATTGGGATGTATTTGATCATCCTTTCCTTTTTTGTAAAAACTTTTTTTGAAGATACTATATAAAGTTCCCTTCTGGGACTCTCATGGTATGCACATTAAATCTTTTAGTACTGTTTGTTTCCAGTTCCCTGAGGTTCCGTTAATTTTTGTTTCAATGTGTTTTTCTCTCTCTATTGTTCACATTGTGTGATTTCTATTTTCAAATTCACTCTTCAAATCAACTATTTCCTCTGTCATCTCCATTATTCTATATAGCCCCTACAGTGAGTGTTTTTATTTCATTATTATGTTTTTCAGTTCTATAATTTCCATCTGATTCTTCTTTTTATTTAAAAGTAAACTTTTATTTATTTTAAACATTTCTTTTTTTAAATATAATTTATTGTCAAGTTAGCTAACATACAGTGTATGCAGTGTGCTCTTGGGTTTGGGTGTAGATTCCATGATTCATCACTTATATACAACACTCAGTGCTCATCCCAAGAAGTGCCCTCCTCAATGCCCATCACCCATCTTCTCCTCCCCCCTGCTCCCCCATCAACCTTCAGTTTGTTCTCTATATTTGTCTCTTATGGTTTGCCTCCCTCTCTGCTTAAAATTATTTTTCCCCCTTCCCCTCCCCCATGGTCTTCTGTTAAGTTTCTCAAATTCCACATGTGAGTGAAAACATAGGATATCTGTCTTTCTCTGACTGACTTATTTCACTTAGCATAATACCCTCCAGTTCCATCCATGTTGTTACAAATGGCAAGATTTCATTCTTTCTAATTACCAAGTAGTATTCCATTGTATATATAAACCACATCTTCCTTATGCATTCATTAGTCTATGGACATTTGGGCTCTTTACATAATTTGGCTATTATTGATAGCACTGCTATAAATATTGAGGTACATGTGCCCCTATGAATCGGCACTCCTGTATCCTTTGAATAAATTCCTAGTAGCGCTATTGCTGGGTCATAGGTTAGTTCTATTTTTAATTTTTTGAGGAACCTCCACACTGTTTTCCAGAGTGGCTGCACCAGCTTGCATTCCCACCAACAGTGCAAGAGGGTTCCCCTTTCTCCACATCCTTGTCAACATCTGTTGTTCCCTGAGTTGTTCATTTTAGCCACTCTGACCGGTGTGAGGTGGTATCTCAATGTGGTTTTGATTTGTATTTGCCTGGTGATGAGTATGTTGGGCATCTTTTCATGTGTCTGTTGGCCATCTGGATGTCTTCTTTGGAAAAGTGTCTATTCATGTCTTTTGCCCATTTTTTCACTGGATTATTTGTTTCTTCAGGTGTTGAATTTGGTAAGTTCTTTGTAGATTTTGGATACTAACCCTTTATCTGATATGTCATTTGCAAATATCTTCTCCCATTTTGTCAGTTGCCTTTTAGTTTTGTTGATCGTTTCCATTGCTGTGCAGAAGATTTTTATCTTGATGAAGTCCCAATAATTAATTTTTGCTTTTATTTCCCTTGCCTTCAGAGACGTGTCAAGTAAGAAGTTGCTGCAGCTGAGGTCAAAGAGGTTGTTACCTGTTTTCTCCTCTAGGGTCTTGATGGTTTCCTGTCTCTCATTTAGGTCTTTCATCCATTCTGAGTTTATTTTTGTGTATGGTGTAAGAAAGTGGTTCAGTTTCATTCTTCTGCATGTTGCTGTCCAGTTTTTCCAGCACCATTTACTAAAGAGACTCTTTTTTTTCCATTGGATACTCTTTCATGCTTTGTTGAAGATTAGTTGGCCATACTTTTGTGAGTCCAATTCTGGGTTCTCTATTCTATTCCATTGGTCAATGTATCTGTTTTTGTGCCAATGATGATTACAGCTTTGTAGTAAAGTCTGGGATTGTGAAGCCTCCTGCTTTGGTTTTCTTTTTCAACATTACTTTGGCTATTCAGAGTCTTTTTTGGTTCCATACAAATTTTAGGAATATTTGTTCTAGCTCCGAGAAGAATGCTAGTGCAGTTTTGATTGGGATTGCATTGAATGTGTAGATTGCTTTGGGAAGTATTGACATTTTAACAATATTTGTTCTTCTAATCCATGAGCATGGAATGTTTTTCCATTTCTTTGTGTCTTCTTCAATTTCTTTCATAAGTTGTCTATGATTTTCAGTGTATAGATCTTTTACCTCTTTGGTTAGGTTTATTCCTAGGTATTGTTCTTGGTGAAATTGTAAAAGGATTGATTGTTGCGACCGGCGCAACAAACACCAAGATCAGGGTCCTGAGGGTAGGGGAATGTAAGAAAAAAAAGAGAGAAGAGAAGCCAGTTTGGGAACAGGAGGGTCCCCTGGGCTGATGGCCCAAGTGATGGCTTTATTGTTGCTGTACACAATCTTTTATAATATAAGACTCTTATGGATCAGGTCATTCTAAGAATAAACAGGTTTCACATGATCGCTGCCAACCAAAACATTTAGTTCTGTGTACCTTGTGAACTTTCTAAACGGGTCACAACAAGACCTTGTTGATAGATTGCTAGCAAAACACAGTTCCCATGTTTGTTTCTATTTGACCCGGGGTAGAAAAAAGGGGGGGTAACATTACTGCCAACATCCACAGACCACAGGCTTCAGGAATTAACTTTCTCAGCCTTGACAAGGCTTTCGTATGCCTTTGCAAATGGGGGAATGGGAGGGGGAACCACCGGGTTGGCTGAGTCAACAGGGAGCCGTTGCTCGACCCGGTCTCAGCCTGGCACCGGGGTCCGGCCTCCCACAATTTATTTCTTGATTTCTCTTTCTGTTTTGCTTCATTATTGGTGTATAGAAATGTGACCGATTTCTGTACATTGATTTTATATCCTGTGAGTTTGCTGAATACATGTATCAGTTCTAGCAGTTTTTTACTGGAATCTTTTGGGTTTTCCCTGTAGAGTATCATGTCATCTGCAAAAAGTGAAAGTTTGACTTCTTCTTCTTTGCCAATTTGGATGCCTTTTATTTCATTTTATTGTCTGATTGCTGAGGCTAGGACTTCCAACACTATATTAAACAACAGTGGTGAGAGTGGACATCCCTGTCATGTTTCTGATCTCATGGGGAAAGCTCTAAGTTTTCCTCCATTGAGGATTATATAGCTGTGGGCCTTTCATATATGGCTTTTATGATGTTAAGGTATGTTCCTTCTATTCCGACTTTCTTGTGAGGGTTTTTATTAAGAAAGGATGCAGGGGCGCCTGGGTGGCGCAGTCGGTTAAGCGTCCGACTTCAGCCAGGTCACGATCTCGCGGTCCGTGAGTTCGAGCCCCGCATCAGGCTCTGGGCTGATGGCTCGGAGCCTGGAGCCTGTTTCCGATTCTGTGTCTCCCTCTCTCTCTGCCCCTCCCCCGTTCATGCTCTGTCTCTCTCTGTCCCAAAAATAAATAAACGTTGGAAAAAAAAAAAAAAAAAAAAAAAAAAAAGAAAGGATGCTGTATTTTGTCAAATGCTTTTTCTGCATCTATTGAAAGGATCATATAGTTCTAATCCTTTCTTCTATTAATGTGATGTATCACATTGATTGCTTAGTGAATACTGAACCAGCCTGGAGCCCAGGAATGAATCCCACTTGATCATGGTGAATAATGCTTTTAATTATACTGTTGAATTCGATTTGCTAGTATCTTGTTGAGAATTTTTGCATCTGTATTCATTAGGGATATTGGCCTGTAATTCTCCTTTTTAGTGGGGTCTCTGTCTGGTTTGGGAATCAAGGTAATACTGGCTTTATAGAATGAGTCTAGAAGCTTTCCTTCCATTTCTATTTTTTGGAACAGCTTGAGAAGAATAGGTATTAACTTTGCTTTAAATGTCTGGTAGAATTCCCATTGGAAGCCATCTGGCCCAGGACTCTTATTTGTTGGGAGATTTTTGATAACTGATTCAATTTCTTTCCTGGTTATGGGTCTGCTCAGATTTTCTATCTTTTCCAATTTGAGTTTTGGTAGTGTGTGGGTGTCTAGCAATTTGCCCATTCCTTCCACATTGTCCAGTTTGTTGGCATGTAATTTTTAATAGTATTGTCTTGTAATTGTTTGTATTTCTGTGGTGTTGGTTGTGATCTCTTCTCTTTCCTTTGTGATTTTATCTGTTTGGGTTCTCTCTCTTTTCTTTTTGAGAAGTCTGGCTAGGGGGTTATCAATTTTGTTTATTTTTTCAAAAAAACAACTCTTAGATTCATTGATCTGTTCTACTGTTTTTTTTTTTTTATTCTGTATTGTTTTTTCCTGCTCTATTATTTATCTTCTGCTAGATTCGGGATTTCTTTATTGCTCTGATTCTAGTTCCTTTAGATATGAGGTTAGGTTCTATATTGGAATTTTTCTTGTTTCTTGAGATAGGCCTGGATTGCAATGTATTTTCCTCTTAGTACTGCCTTTACTGCATCCCAAAGTGTTTGGATTGTCATGTTTTCATTTTAATTTGCTTCCATATATTTTTAAATTTCTTCTTATATGCCTGTTTTACCCATTATTTCTTTAGCAAGATGTTCTTTAACCCCCATGCATTTGGAGGCTTTCCAAATTTTTTCTTGTTGTTGATTTCAAGTTTCATAGCGTTGTGATCTGAAAATATGCATGGTATGATCTCAATCCTTTTATATTTATTTAGGGCTGTTTTGTGAGCCAGTATGTGATCCATTTTGGAGAATGTCCCATGCACTCGAGAAGCATGTGTATTCTGCTTTTGGATGAAGAGTCCTGAATATATCTGTCAAGTCCATCTGGTTCAGTGTATCATTCAAAGCCATTGTTTCTTTATTGATTTTCTGCCTAGATGATCTGTCCATTGTTGTAAGTGGAGTATTAAAGTCACCTACAATTACCGTATTATTATCAATAAGATTGCTTATGTTTGTGACTAATTTTATACTTGGGTGTTTCATGTTGGGGACATAAACATTTACAATTATTAGCTCTTCTTGATGGATAGGCACCTTAATTATTATATAATGCCCTTCTTTATCTCTTGTTGCAGTCTTTAAAATCCAGTTTGTCTGATATAAGTATGGCTACTCCAGCTTTCCTTTGACTTCCAGTAGCATGATAGATGGTTTTCCATCTCCACACTTTCAATCTGCAGGTGTCCTCAGGTCTAAAATGAGTCTCTTGTAAACAGCATATAGATAGATCTTGTTTTTTTTTTTTTTTTAATCCATTCTGATACCCTATGTCTTTTGTTTGGGGCATTTAGTCCATTTACAATCAGAGTGATTATTGAAAGATATGGATTTAGCGTCATTGTGTTATCTGTAGGTTTCATGATTGTGGTGATATCTCTGGTCCTTTGTAGTCTTTGAAGCATTCCACTCACAGAGTGCTCCTTAGGACTTCCTGCAGGACTAATTTTAATCATCATGAACTCCTTCAGTTTTTGTTTGTCTGGGAAAGCCTTTATCTCTCCTTCTATTCTGAATGACAGCCTTGCTGGATAAATGATTCTTGGCTGCATATTTTTCCTATTCATCACATTGAATATTTCCTGTCACTCCCTTCTGGCCTGTAAAGTTTCAATGAACAGGTCTGCTACAACCCTTATGTATCTACCCTTATAGGTTAAGGCCCATTTGTCCCTAGCTACTTTCAGAATTCTCTCTTTATCTTTGTATTGTGCCAGTTTCACTATGATATGCCATGGTGTTGACCTGTTCCTGTTGATTCTGAGGGGAATTCTCTGTGCCTCCTGGACTTGGACGTCTGCTTCCTTCCCCAGATTAGGGAAGTTCTCAGCTATAATTTGTTCAAGTAAACCTTCTGCCCCTTTCTTTCTCTCTTCTTCTGGACCTCCTATGATACAGATATTATTATGTTTCATTGAATCACTTAGGTCTCTAATTCTCCCCTCATGGTCTAGTATTTTCTCATCTCTCTTTTTCTTGGCTTCATCATTTTCCATAATTTTATCATGTATTTCCCTTATTCTCCCATCCTTGCTGTCACTGCATCTAGTTTATTTTGCATCTCATTTACAGCATTTCTTAATTGTCCTTAATTAATTGTGCAGAGGTCCTTGATCTCTGCAGCTATAGATTCTCTGCTGCCTTCTATGCTTTTTTTTTCAAGCCCAGCTCTTAGTCTTATGACTATTATTCTAAATTCTTGTTCACATATATTGTTTATATCTGTTTTGTGAAAGTCTCTGGCTGTCATTTCTTCCTGCAATTTCTTTTGAGGAGAATTCTTCTGTTTCATCATTTTGGCTAGTTTTCTGTCTTTTATGTGTCCTGCACCTGCTAGTACTACTATATTCAAAAGGGGTCATACACTGTCCAGGGCTTGGCCCTTCAGGAGGTGTTTTGGAGTGTCCTGTGTGCTCCCTGTTGTTGTGATTCTGGTTGCTTTATCTCCCTACTCGTAGTGATGGTTTGGACTTTCCACCAGGTGTGCTTTGATTTGTTCATTGAAGTAACCCTGGAAAAAATTTAGAAGGGGGATAGTGGTGGAAGAAGCCTTATCCCATACAAAGAGAGAAATGACAGGGGCAGGGAAAAAGAAAAGAAAAAAATTGACCAGGCAGAGAATCAGAGAAACTATACGGCTTAATCTAGAGAGAGAGAGAGAGAGAGAGTGAGAGAGAGAGGAAAATAAAGAAGAAGGAGATACAGAAGAGGTGTAAGAAGAATAGATTAAAAATGCCTGCTTAAACAAACCAACAATCAGAATAGAGAAGGGAAGAAATAAGAAGAAAAGAAAAAAAAATATATATAATAAGAATTGACCAAGAATCAAACCAGAAAATGCAAAACCGCTGGACCAATGTCCAGTGGTGCCTTGGAACAAGTGGCTGTGCTGGTCTGGAGGAGGAGCCCTCTGGTTCAGTGTCAGTCTTGCTCTGGTAGATATGCAGTTACCAGGCACAGAGGGGTGGGGTTTGGGGTAAGCAGGTCCGGTCTCCACTGGGGCAGCTGTCCTGTCCTCTGAAGCCCATCATGTTGGTGATGGGGAGAAAAATGGCAACACCCCTGTCTCTCCTCCCTGGACCATGTGTCCCAAACCACACTGTTAAGGCTGTCCTCACAGTGCCGGGGATGTGAGCAGGCCAGTTTGTTCTACTCTACAGTCTCCCATGCCTCCCAGGCACTGGGCTGGGATTCAAATCCCTATGTCTTAAAGGATTCCACTTTGCATGACCTGGTTCTGGGGTAATGCCACTCTGCCCAGCCAACAGAGGGCCTCTGGCTGGCACCTGCAGGTCTTTTGTCCTTGGAGCTGCAATATACCTTCTTCTTACAGTGCTTGAGAGAGGGGACTGCCCTCCCAATTCGCCTCTGAGCTAGCTACCGAGCCGAAGCTGGCTCCCCCACCCTCCACCCAGGGTAGCTGAGGTCTGGAGAAAGTCATGCCAACCCTGGATCATCACTCCTAAGGCTGTTTGCAAGTTAGAAACTGACTCCGTTTTTTCCATTCCCCAGACCTTGGTCCAGAGAGGTTTTTCTCTTGTCCAAATACAATTCCACACTTCCACAGCCTCTCTTTCTCTTCCTTTTGTCTCTCCACAGAAAGGGATCCCTCCCCTCTGTGCCTACACTGCCCAAGCTGTCCCTGTGGGCCTCTGGATATGTTTCTGTCACTCTGTAGCCTGGATTCCTGGAATTCCAAGTCTTCTGGCCTCAATACTGCTGTATTTGAGATGAGGGAACTTCGGGACCCCCTACTTCTCCACCATGTTGACTCCCTATCTGATTCTTCTTTAAATCAGGATATTCAGCTTCTATTTCTGACAAAAATTCCTGGAATTGACAACAGTGAATGAAGTTTATTGTTGATACTATTGGCTTGATAGGAAACATCATAGATTTCCACAGCCTCTGGCCCACCTGGAAAGCCATATGTGGAGGTTTTTTTCCCAATAAATATATGTCCAGTACTGTAAATGCATTTTCTCTTCCTTATGATTTTCTTAACATTTTTTCTCTAGCTTACTTTATTGTAAGAATACAATATATGCTGCTTATAACATACAAAATACATGTTAATTGACTGCTTAAGTTCTTGGTAAGGCTTCTGGTCCATAGTAGGCTATTAGTAGTTAAGTTTTTGGGGAGTCAAAATTATAGGTGGATTTTCACCTGCATGGGGTCCCCCACACTGCATTGTTCAAGGGTTAATTGTAGTTGACATACAATATTGTGTCATTTTAAGGTGTACAATGTGTTGATTTGATATACTTTTATATATTGCAATATTATCCTCACTGTAATGTTAGATAACACCTCCATCATGACAGATAATTACCATTTCTTTCTTGTAATGAGACTATTTAAGATTTACTCTGTTAGCAACTTTCTTTTTTTATTTTTTTATTTTTTTTAATGTTTATTTATTTTTGAGACAGAGAGAGACAGAGCATGAATGGGGGAGGGGCAGAGAGAGAGGGAGACACAGAATCGGAAGCAGGCTCCAGGCTCTGAGCCGTCAGCCCAGAGCCCGACGCGGGGCTCGAACTCACAAACCGTGAGATCGTGACCTGGCTGAAGTCGGACGCTCAACCGACTGAGCCACCCAGGCGCCCCTGTTAGCAACTTTCAAGTAAGTAGTACAGCATTGTTCTCTATCATTACAATTTTGTGCATTACGTCCCCAGAACCTATTCTTCTTGGGGCGCCTGGGTGGCGCAGTCGGTTAAGCGTCCGACTTCAGCCAGGTCACGATCTCGCGGTCCGTGAGTTCGAGCCCCGCGTCGGGCCCTGGGCTGACAGCTCAGAGCCTGGAGCCTGTTTCCGATTCTGTGTCTCCCTCTCTCTCTGCCCCTCCCCTGTTCATGCTCTGTCTCTCTCTGTCCCAAAAATAAATAAAACGTTGAAAAAAAAATTAAAAAAAAAAAAAAAGAACCTATTCTTCTTCTAATTGGGAGTTTGTAGTTTTTGAGCAACATCTCCCCAATACCCCCACCCACAGCCTCTGGCAACCACTATTCTCTCTGTTTCTTTGAGTTTGGATTTTTTTAGGTTACACATATCAGTGATATCATAAGATATTTTGTCTTTCTCTGTCTGGCTTATATCACTTACGCTGTTGCAAATGTCGGAATTTCGTTCTTTTTCATGGCTGAATATATATCCAAATATATAACATATAATAAATATATGTAATATATAGTCCAAATATGTATTTGTATGAGTTTTTTTTTTACCACATCTTTATTATCTGTTCATCCATTAACAGATACTTATTGTTTCCATGTCTTATCTATTGTGCATAATGCTGCAGTGAACACAGGAGTGCAGATGTCTTTGAGAGCCTATTTTCATCTCCTGTAGCTATATACCCAGAAGTAGATTGATGGATCATATGATAGTTTTATTTTTAATTTTTTGAAGAACCTCCATATTGTTTTCCTTAGCACCTGTATGAATTTACATTCCCACCAACAGTGTACAACATTTCTCTTTTCTCCATATCCTCCACCACTTGTTATCTTTTGTCTTTTTAATGGTAGCTGTTCTAACAGGTGTGAGGTGATAGCTCATTGTGGTTTTAATCTGCATTTCCCTGCTGATTAGTGACATTGAGTGTTTTTTCATATACCTGTTGGCCATTTGGATGTCTTCTTTGGAAAAGTGTCTTTTCTGTTCTTCTGCCTATTTTTAAGCTGGATTGATTTTGTTTCATTATTGAATAGTATGAGTTCTTCATATATTTTTGATAGAACCCATTATCATGTATATGGTTTGCAAGGATTTTCTCCCCTTCCATAGGTTGCCTTCTCATTGTGTTTATTGTTTGCTTTGCTATGCAGAAACTTTATAGATTGATGTAGTCTAACATATTTATTTTACCCTTTGTTGTTTGCGCTATTGGTGTCATATCCAAAAAAGTCATTGTCAACACCAATGTCAAGGAACTTTTCGTTATGTTTTCTTCTATAAGTTTTACAGTTTCAATTCTTAAAAAAAAATTTTTTTTAATGTTTATTCATTTTGAAAGACAGAGAGAGAGCACAAACAGGGGTGGGGCGGAGAGAGAGGGGAAACAGAATCTGAAGCATGCTCCAAGCTCCTAGCTGTCAGCACAGAGCCCAATGTGGGACTCGAACTCACAAACCATGAGACCATGACCCGAGCCAAAGTCTGACACTCAACTGACTGAGCCACCCAGGCGCCTCTACAGTTTCAATTCTATGTTGAAGTCTTTAATTCATTTTGAGTTGATTTGTGAGTGGTGTAAGATAAAGGTCCAATTTCATTTTTCTGCATGTGGCTATGCAGTTTTCCCAATACTATTTATTGAAGAGACTATGCTTTTCTCATTGAATATTGGCTCCTTTATCAAATATTAGTTGGCCATATATGCAGGGGTTTGTTTCTGGGCTATCTATTCTGTTCCATTGATATATATGTCTATTTATATGCTAGTGCCATACTGCTTTGATCACTTTAGCTTTCTGGTAAGTTTGAAATCAGGACGTGTGATACCTCCAGCTTTGTTCTTCTTTCTCAAGATTGCTTTGGCTATTTGGGTGAGTACTCCATACAAATTTTAGGAGTGTTTTTTCTATTTCTGTAAATTGTCATTGGAATACAGATTTAATACGGATTTCATGAAATCTGTAGGTGGCTTTGAGTAGTATGGTCATTTTAACAAAATTAATTCTTCCAGTCCATGAACATAGAATATCTTTCCATTTGTTTGTGTCTTCTTCAATTTTTTTTGACCAGAGGCTTATAGTTTTCAGTGTACAGATCTTTCTGCTCCTTGGTTAAATTTAGACTTAAGTATTTTATTGTTTTTTTTAATGCTATTGTGAATGGGAATATTTTGTTTCTTTTTCAAATATTTCATTATTAGCATATAGAAATGCATCTAATTTCTGTATGTTGATTTTATATTTTACAACTTTAGTGAATTTGTTGATTAGTTCTAACAGTTTTGAGTCTTGGGGATTTTGCAATATATAAGTTCATATCAACTGCAAATAAGATGATTTTACTTCTTCCTTTCATTTGGATGCTTTGTATTTTTTTTTCCTGATTGCTCTAGATAGGACTTCCAGTATTGTGTTGAATAAGAGTGGGCATACTTGCCTTGTTCCTGATCTTAGAGGTAAAGCTTTCCACTTTTCACCATTGAGTATGAAACTTGCTGTGGATTTGTCGTATATGGCTTTTATTGTGTTCAGATATGTTCCTTCTATATCAAATTTGTTGAGAGTTTTTATCATGAAATGCTGTTGTATTTTGTCAGATTTTTTTTCTGCATGTATTGAGATGATCGTATGATTTTTATCTTTCATTCTATTAATGCGGTCTATCACATTTATTGATTTGTGGCAACTACCTTTCTACTTTTGGTCTGTATGAATTGACTACTGTAGATATGTTTTAGTAATTGACCATGATGTTGCTTCCAATCCTCCCTACTCTTTAGTAATTCTCATGAAGGGTGAATAGTCTTAAATAACTTTACTTGCTCTGGACATATTTTCTTTTGCTGCAATAAAATATGATTTAATTAACTGACCATTGGTAAAAGCTTTCCTTGCTTGATGAACAAATGGGCCATTCAGAAACTTACTTTGGCTGTAGCCTCATTTTCATTTTTTATTTTTGTGAAGAAATTTGTGACGAGATATTCCACTTTACACATTCTAATTTTTCTGAACATTTCTTTCCAGTGGGTTAGGGATATTGCATAGGGGGGCTTTATTCTGGTAATGTCAATATATAGTGCGGTCTTTTAGCACAGTTACAGTGTTATTTTGTAATAAACACAATGTTTACCATATAGTTCATTAACACAATAATCCACACTTAAAAGCATGACATTCGAAGCCCATTTTTCTCTCTCTCCTTTTTTTGGCTCATGACATTAAGAAAAACAAAAACAAGTCATGGTATGTGGATATGTGTGGCACTTGAAACTCTCTTGAATTTTAACTGCATCATGAGTGTTTGTAGTGTGCCAAGAAGCAGTGCAAAGTGATGAGAGCATGCATATAATCTCCATTGCAACTACTCGACTCTGCTGTTGTAGCATAGAAACAGTCATAGACAATAAGTCAGTCCATAAAGGAATGTGGCTGTGTTTCAGACTACACATACTTAAATGTACAGTTTGATAAGTTTTGATGAATGCATGTAAACACTTGTGAAATCATGACCACAGTCGAGATAATGAACACCTCTATAACCCCAAAAAGTTTCCTCAAGCCTCTTTGAAATCCCTTTTCACCCCAACACTCTCTGTCCCCATAACTCCTAGCATCCCCAGGAAACCACTGCTCCATTTTTTGTAATTATAGATTAGTTTACATTTTCTAGAATTTTTACATAATTGGAATCATAATATATGCTCTCTTTTCTCTGTTTTCTTTTCACACAACATAATTATGAGATTTATCCATGTTGTTGTGGGTATCAGTAATTCATTCCTATTTATTACTGCTTAATATTTATTTGTATGGAAATACCAAATTGTATATAAATTCACCTATTGATGGACATTGGATTGTTTCTATTTTTTTTGTCTGTTACATAGAAAACATATATAGTAGCACCTGGGTGGCTCAGTCAGTTAAGTGTCCAACTCTTGATCTCAGCTCAGGTGTTGATCTCAAGGTCAGTTCAAGCTCCACACTTCTGTAAACATTCATGTGCAAGTGTGAATTCATTTGTGTGTGAATGTAAGTTTCATTTCTCAGATGTAAATATCCAACAACTCAATTCTTGAATTGCATATTTAGTTTTATAAGTAACTGCTAAATTGTTTTCCAAACTAGATATACCGTCTTCCATTGCCACCAGCAATGTATAAGGATCAGGTTTCTCTGCACTCTTGCTAGTATTTGATGTTACCACTACTTTTTATAAATCTTAGCCACCCTGGCAGTTTTGCAGTGATATCTCATTGTGGCTTTAATTTGCATTACCTTGATGGCTAATGAGTTTAACATATTCATGTGTTTACTTGCCATCTGTGTATCTTCTTTGGTAGAAGAATGGCCATGCTTTTGTCCATTTTCTAATTGGATTTTTTTTTTCAACGTTTATTTATTTTTGGGACAGAGAGAGACAGAGCATGAACGGGGGAGGGGCAGAGAGAGAGGGAGACACAGAATCGGAAACAGGCTCCAGGCTCTGAGCCATCAGCCCAGAGCCCGACGCGGGGCTCGAACTCCCGGACCGCGAGATCGTGACCTGGCTGAAGTCGGACGCTTAACCGACTGCGCCACCCAGGCGCCCCATCTAATTGGATTTTTAAAAAATATTTGGTTTTGGTACACTTTTTACATTCTTTTTTAATAATTTTATATATTTTTAAATTTACATCCAAATTAGTTAGCATATAGTACAACAATGATTTCAGGAGTAGATTCCTTAATGCCCCCTACCCATTTAGCCCATCCCGCCTCCCACAACCCCTCCCGTAACCCTCTGTTTGTTCTCCATATTTAAGAATCTCTTCTGTTTTGTCCCCATCCCTGTTTTTATATTATTTTTGTTTCCCTTCCCTTTTGTTCATCTGTTTTGTCTCTTAAAGTCCTCATATGAGTGAAGTCATATGATATTTGTCTTTCTCTGAATGACTAATTTCGCTTAGCATAATACCCTCCAGTTCCATCCATGTAGTTGCAAATGGCAAGATTTCATTGCTTTTGATTGCCAAGTAATACTCCATTGTATATATATACCACATCTTCTTTATCCATTCATCCATCGATGGACATTTGGGCTCTTTCCATACTTTGGCTATTGTTGATAGTGCTGCTATAAACATTGGGGTGCATGTGTCCCTTCGAAACAGCACACCTATATCCCTGGATAAATACCTAGTAGTGCAATTTCTGGGTCGTAGGGTAGTTCTATTTTTAATTTTTTGAGGAAACTCCATACTGTTTTCCAGAGTGGCTGCACCAGCTTGCATTCCCACCAACAATGCAAAAGAGATCCTCTTTCTCCTCATCCTCACTAACATCTGTTGTTGCCTGAGTTGTTAATGTTAGCCATTCTGACAGGTGTAAGGTGGTATTTCATTGTGGTTTTGATTTGTATTTCCCTGATGATGAGTGATGTTGAGCATATTTTCATGTGTCTGTTGGCCATCTGGATGTCTTCTTTTGGAGAAGTGTCTATTCATGTCTTTTGCCCATTTCTTCACTGGATTGTATATGTTTTGGGTGTTGAGTTTGATAAGTTCTTTATAGATTTTGGATACTAATCCTTCATCTGATATGTCATTTGCATATATCTTCTCCTATTCTGTTGGTTGCCTTTTAGTTTTGCTAACTGTTTCCTTCACTGTGCAGAAGCTTTTTATTTTGACGAAGTCCCAGTAGTTAATTTTTGCTTTTGTTTCCCTTGCCTCCGGAGATGTGTTGAGTAAGAAGTTGCTGCGGCCAACATCAAAGAGGTTTTTGCCTGATTTCTCCTCGAGGATTTTGATGGCTTCCTGTCTTACATTTAGGTCTTTCATCCATTTTGAGTTTATTTTTGTGTATAGTGTAAGAAAGTGGTCCAGGTTCATTCTTCTGCATGTCGCTGTCCAGTTTTCCTAGCACCACTTGCTGAAGATACTGTCTTTATTCCATGGGATATTCTTTCCTGCTTTGTCAAAGATTACTTGGCCATACGTTTGTGGGTCCATTTCTGAGTTCTCTATTCTGTTCCATTGATCTGAGTGTTCTTGTGCCAGTACGATACTGTCTTGATGATTACAGCTTTGTAGTATGGCTTGAAGTCCAGGATTGTGATGCCTCCTGCTTTGGTTTTCTTTTTCAAGATTGCTTTGGCTATTTGGGGTCTTTTCTGGTTCCATACAAATTTTAGGATTATTTGTTCTAGCTCTGTGAAGAATGCTGGTGTTATTTTGATAGGGATTGCATTGAATATGTAGATTGCTTTGGGTAGTATCGACATTTAACAGTATTTGTTCTTCCTATCCAGGAGCATGGAATCTTTTTCCATTTTTTTGTGTCTGCTTCAATTTCTTTCATAAGCTTACTATAGTTTTCAGTGTACAGATTTTTCACTTCTTTGGTTGGATTTATTCCTAGGTATTTTATGGGTTTTGGTGCAATTATAAATGGGATTGATTCCTTGATTTCTCTTTCTGTTGCTTCATTGTTGGTGAATAGGAATGCAACTGATTTCTGTGCATTGATTTTATATCCTACAACTTTGCTGAATTCATGAATCAGTTCTGGCAGTTTTTTGGTGGAATCTTTTGGGTTTTCCATGTAGAGTATCATGTCATCTGCGAAGAGTGAAAATTTTATCTCCTCTTGGCCGATTTGGATGCCTTTTATTTCTTTGTGTTGTCTGATTGCAGAGGCTGAGACCTCCAATACTATGTTGAATAACAGTGGCGAGAGTGGACATCCCTGTCTTGTCTCTGACCTTAGGGGGAAAGCTCTCAGTTTTTCCCCATTGAGGATGATATTAGCATTGGGTCGTTCATATATGACTTTTATGATCTCGAGGTATGATCCTCTATCCCTACTTTCTTGAGGGTTTTTATCAAGAAAAGATGCTGTATTTTGTCAAATGCTTTCTCTGTATCTATTGAGAAGATCATATGATTCTTGTCCTTTCTTTTATTGGTGTGATGAACCACGTTAATTGTTTTTGCAGATATTGAACCAGCCCTGCATCCCAGGTATAAATCCCACTTGGTCGTGGTGAATAATGTTTTTAATGTATTGTTGGATCTGGTTGGCTAATATCTTTCAACGTTTATTTATTTTTGGGACAGAGAGAGACAGAGCATGAACGGGGGAGGGGCAGAGAGAGAGGGAGACACAGAACCGGAAACAGGCTCCAGGCTCTGAGCCATCAGCCCAGAGCCTGACCCGGGGCTCGAACTCCCGGACCGCGAGATCGTGACCTGGCTGAAGTCGGACGCTTAACCGACTGCACCACCCAGGCGCCCCTGGTTGGCTAATATCTTGTTGAGGATTTTTGCATTCATGTTCATCAGGGAAATTGGTCTATAGTTCTCCTTTTTAGTGGGGTCTCCGTCTGGTTTTGGAATCAAGGTAATGCTGGCCTCATAGAAAGAGTTTGGAAGTTTTCCTTCCATTTCTATTTTTTGGAACAGCTTCAAGAGAATAGGTGTTAACTCTTCCTTAAATGTTTGGTAGAATTTCCCTGGAAAACGATCTGGCCCTAGACTCTTGTTTTTTGGGAGATTTTTTATTGCTAATTCGATTTCTTTACTGGTTATTGGTCTGTTCAAATTTTCTACTTCTTCCTGTTTCAGTGTTGGTAGTGTATATGTTTCTAGGAATTTGTCTATTTCCTCCAGATTGCCCATTTTATTGGCATATAATTGCTCATAATATTATCTTATTGTTTTTATTTCTACCCTGTTGGTTGTGATCTCTCCTCTTTCCTTCTTGATTTTATTTATTTGGGTCTTTTCCTTTTTCTTTTTGATCAAACTGGCTAGTGGTTTATCAGTTTTCCTAATTCTTTCAAAGAACCAGTTTCTGGTTTCATTGATCTGTTCTACTGTTTTTTTGGTTTCAATAGCATTAATTACTGCTCTAATCTTTATTATTTCCTGTCTTCTGCTGGTTTTGGGTTTTATTTGCTGTTCTTTTTCCAGCTCTTTAAGGTGTAAGGTTAGGTTGTGTATCTGAGACCTTTCTTCCTTCTTTAGGAAAGCCTGGATTGCTATATACTTTTCTCTTATGACCGCCTTTTCTGTGTCCCAGAGGTTTGGGGTTGTGGTGTTATCATTTTCATTGGCTTCCATATACTTTTCAATTTCCTCTTTAACTTCTTGGTTAGCCCATTCGTTCTTTAGTAGGATGTTCTTTAGTCTCCAACTATTTGTTACCTTTCCAAATTTTTTCTTGTGGTTGATTTCGAGTTTCATAGTGTTGTGGTCTGAAAATATTCATGGTGTGATCTCGATCTTTTTGTACTTGCTGAGGGCTGACTTATGTCCCAGTATGTGGTCTATTCTGGAGAACATTCCACGTGCACTGGAGAAGAATGTATATTCCACTGCTTTAGGATGAAATGTTCTGAATATATCTGTTAATTCCATCTGGTCCAGTGTGCCATTCAAAGCCATTGTTTCCTTGTTGATTTTCTGATTGGATGATCTGTCCATTGTTGTAAGTGGGGTGTTGAAGTCCCTTACTGTTATGGTATTCCTATCAATGAGTTTCTTTATGTTTGTGATTAATTGATTTATATATTTGGGTGCTTTCACATTTGGCGCATAAATGTTTACAATTGTTAGGTCTTCTTGGTGGATAGACCCCTTAATTATGATATAATGCCCTTCTTCATCTCTTGATACAGTCTTTATTTGAAAGTCTAGATTGTCTGATATAAGTATGGCCACTCCAGCTTTCTTTTGTTGACCATTAGCATGATAGATGGTTCTCCATCCCCTTACTTTCAATCTGAAGGTGTCTTTAGGTCTAAAGTGGGTCTCTTGTAAACAGCATATAGATGGATCTTGTTTTCTTATCCATTCTGTTACCCTATGTCTTTTGATTGGAGCACTTAGTCCATTGATGTTTAGAGTGAGTACTGAAAGATATGAATTTATTGCCATTATGTTGCTTGTAGAGTTGGAGTTTCTGGTGGTGTTTTCTGGTCCTTTCTGATCTTTGTTGCTTTTGGCTTTTTATATTCTGAATACAATATTGTCAGCTATCTTCAAACACAGTTATGTAGGGAGTTAAGGTTTCAGTATATCAGTTTTGTAGACCTACCCCATGATCCAGTAATCGCACTACTGGGTATTTACCTCTAAAATACAAAAACACTAATTTAGAGCGATACATGCACCCCTATGTTTATTGCAGCATTGTTTATAATAGTTAAATTATGGAACCAACCCAAGTGCCCATCAATAGATAAATGGATGCAGAAGATGTGATATATATATACACACACACACACACACATATACATATATGTATATATATACATGTATACACACATACATGTATATATATACATATATATGTATACACACATATATATATGGTATGTATACAGATGTATATGCATATGCTAAGTGAAATAAGTCAGTCAGAGAAAGACAAATCCCATATGATTTCACTCATGTGGAATTTAAGAAACAAAATGAATGAGGAAAGGACAAAAAAAGAGAGACAAACCAAGAAATAGACTCTTAGCTACAGAGAACAAAATGATGGTTACTAGAGGGGAAGTGGGTGGGGGATGGGTGACATAGGTGATGGGGATTAAGAGTGTGCTTACCATGATGAGCACTGAGTAATGTATAGAATTGTTGACTCACTGTTTTGTACACCTGAAACTACTATAACACTGTATGTTAACTATGCTGGAATTAAAACAAAAAAAAATAATTAAAAATATATCAATTTTGGGGGGATACAATTCAGTCCTTAGCAGTGTTCAAATTCACTAGTCATCAGAGGAATGTAAATTAAAGCAATAAGGAGCTATCACTTCTCACTCATCAAATTGGCAGAATTTCATAGGACTGATGATATCATGTGATGACAAGAAGACAAAGAATGTTTTTTTCAAACACTGGGATTAGGTGTGTGATTTGATAAAGCCTTTGCAGAAGTCATCATGGTATTAGCCATCAAAGTGTACAAAGCCCTTTATGCTTCAACCCTGCAATCCCACTTCTTGGACTCTGTTCTAGAGAAAAACCTGCTCATGTGAACAGAGAAGCATGCTCAGGGATGTTCTTTGCACTATGGTTTGTGGCAGCCAAAAGGTAGGAATAATCTAAATATCCATCAACGGGAAGTCCCGTTAGTAAATTTGGCATTCCCTGACATGGTCTACCAGGCAGTTATTTTAAAAAGGGAGAGCAGGTTAGGGTGGGAGTTATCTTTTGTAGGAAGTGACTGGAAGAGGGCACCAGAGTCTTCTGGTCTATGCCTTGTTTAAGGAACAGGTTACATAAGTGTGCATTTTGTGAAAGTGTGTGGAAGTTCATTGGTATGCACACATGATTTGTACACTTTTATGCACTTGAATAAAAATATTTTTAAAATTAGAAACCCAGTGTACTCTTGATTTAAATGAGACTCAGATTCTCAAACTCTTCATTCGAATAAGAAATATAGCTCTATCATGGGTTATTGGGGAATTATTATTTTTCTTTTTTTAATCCACATACCCATGGATTTCATGCTAGTAATGTCCTTCTGGCTTAACGAAGAAAATTCAGGGGCACTCAAGTGGCTCAGTTGGTTGGGTGTCTGACTCTTGATTTTGGCTCAGGTCATGATCCCAGGGTTATGAGATTAAGCCCTGCATCAGTCTCCATGCTAAGCATGGAGCCTGCTTAAGGTTCTATCTCTTTCCTTCTGCCCCTCTCCCCTGCTTGTATGCATGCTCTCTCTCTCTCTCTAAAATAAAAAAACCAAAAAAAAAAAAAAAACAGCAAAGAAAATTCAAAAGTACATGTTTCTTCCAGAAAATAAGGACATCAGTTTAAGTATTATTACAAGGGTGATACAATAAATGGGT